>NC_042615.1:709465247-709773880 GCF_901001135.1 Rhinatrema bivittatum | reverse complement strand
GGCCAGAGAACCTGCCACTTAAATCGATATCTTCAAAAGTAATCCAGTTAAATGAACTATTATGCTAGAGGCATATGCAATGTCAGCATCAGAAACATTAGAAACTAGGCCCTGGGTTTTTTTACGGGTACTGGATAGATGGATGGATTAGGTTTGAGGTTGCGGGAGGGGAAAAAGTAGGGGAGAAGGTTAGGGAGGAGGAGAAGGGTGACATTTTTTTATTGGACTTACTGGAAAGGGCCAGCATCATAGTTTAAGCTTTATTTTTACATTTCTTACTGGAAGGGTTTGTGAGGAGCAGACTTGGATGGAAGGGGCCTTTGTAAAATGTTATGGGAGGGTGGGAATCAGGCCAGGAGGTCCACATTCAACATTACATTTTTAAGCATAATAAGAATATAAGAACAACATAAGAAATTGCCATGCTGGGTCAGACCAAGGGTCCATCAAGCCCAGCATCCTGTTTCCAACAGAGGCCAAACCAGGCCAAAAGAACCTGGCAATTACCCAAACACTAAGAAGATCCCATGCTACTGATGCAATTAATAGCAGTGGCTATTCCCTAAGTAAACTTGATTAATAACCGTTAATGGACTTCTCCTCCAAGAACTTATCCAAACCTTTTTTGAACCCAGCAACACTACCCCAGCTGCACTAAACACATCCTCTGGCAACAAATTCCAGAGCTTTATTGTGCATTGAGTGAAAAATAATTTTCTCCGATTAGTCTTAAATGTGCTGCTTGTTAACTTCATGGAATGCCCCCTAGTCCTTCTATTATTCGAAAGTATAAATAACCGAGTCATATCTACTCGTTCAAAACCTCTCATGATCTTAAAGACCTCTATCACATCCCCCCTCAGCCGCCTCTTCTCCAAGCTGAACAGCCCTAACCTCTTCAGCCTTTCCTCATAGGGGAGCTGTTCCATCCCCTTTATCATTTTGGTTGCCCTTCTCTGTACCTTCTCCATCGCAACTATATCTTTTTTGAGATGCGGTGAAACAGAGAAAGTCATAAACAGAAACAGAGAAAGTCATACCTCTGTTAAAAAAATAATACTCTGGTTGTCTAGGCTCCTTAAGCTATCTCCTGGCTAGGCAGAATATTCTACTCAACATGTTGCTCATTGGGATTCCAGTTTCAGTTTTTCCAGAAAGCAACATCCTTGAAAATTATCACGGTCCATATTCAAAAGTTGGTTAACTCAGAAATTATCCAGCTAAATGATGATTTGGGCACTTATCTATCTAAATTCTAGCCAGTTAATAAGTTTTCCAGCTAGAATTTAGCCCAATAATTTAAGGGCATTCAGGGCTTAACCGGGAAGTGTTGAGT
Organism: Rhinatrema bivittatum; assembly: GCF_901001135.1. Taxonomy (NCBI): domain Eukaryota; kingdom Metazoa; phylum Chordata; class Amphibia; order Gymnophiona; family Rhinatrematidae; genus Rhinatrema; species Rhinatrema bivittatum. Next base: position 709,772,544 of record NC_042615.1, on the reverse strand, counting down.
TAGAAAAGTTATACAACTAACTGATATTCAGAATTAGCTAGATAACTTATCCAGCTAACTCTGGTTAGCTAGTAGACCGGTTTTAAAGTCAGCCAAAAAAACTTATCCAACTAACTTTAAAATAGCTGGATATATTCAGTGGCGTGGCTGTGCCACTGAATATATGGGATAAGTTAGCTGGATAAGTTTATCCAGTCATCTAGCTGAGCCGCACAGCAGCTGAATATAGACCTCATCATTCTTGGCATAAACAGCACAAGGAACACATTGGATAAAATTGGAAAAGAACTTTGGTTAAAGAGAGGGGCTTGTATCTCTCTCCCTGAGTAAGCACAAAGATCCATGTTAGGGATGGTGCAAGGTTATTAGACTCCCTGTCCCCCCCTACCCCCTAGCTTCCATGCACATAATTCATTTTTGAAAATTAACTTTGTGCATTAGGATGAATAAGAAGTCTGCATTTATAACAAACTTATTTTACATGAAAAGGAGAATATGATACTTATTGTATAGTTTCATTTATTACTTCAACTTAATTTCCCACCTATCAGATCTGGCTTGAGGCTGGTTACAGAAATATTCAACAATACATTGGGAAAACTTAAACCAAATTGTATACTTTTTGTACATAAACAAAAATAAGTTTATATTTTTTGCTCAGAAACAATAAAACAATTTGCAATACAGAATATTCAACAGCATGAAATGAAATATAAAATATTCAAACGAAAATTAAACAATTTGTACTAAACTTTATACAGCATGGGGCCCAATATTCAAAAATATCTGGTTATTGAAGTTATCTAGATATTACTTATTCAGATAATTTAGAAGGGATATTCAGCTGCATGGCTACACTGCTGAATATAATTGGATAAGTTTTAGTTATCCGGATAAGTTATATTCAGATAACTTTACACTTGCTCAGTAGCCGGTCTAATTTATTCGGTTATCTTAACTATTAAAAGCTGAATAAAAGCACTTATCTGGTTAAGATAACCCGATAAGTAGCACTGCACCGATGCACCAATTCCCTATCCAGTGACTATTCGGTTATCCACTTAGACAGATAAGTGACTTATCTGGTTAAGTGGTGGCTGCTGAACATAGCCGGATATTCATCGGCCATTACTTAGCCGGATAAGTTCTACTTTTCCAGCTATCTAGCACTAAGGGCCTCATTTTCCAATATCGCATTAGGGGGCATTACCAATGCAAATGAGGCTTCTTTCGTGCAGTGGGGAAACATCACGTGCGGCGATGTTTTCGCCATTTGCGAAAACATTAGCACCGCACACGATGTTTTCCCAGTGTGCAATGATTCTTTCATCGCAGTGCACAATATTTGCACTTCAATCATCGCAGGCCATGATAGTCCCAGACAGAGGAGAGAGAGAGAGAGAGAGAGAGAGAGAGAGAGAGAGAGAGGGAGAGAGAGAGAGAGAGAGAGAGAGAGAGAGAGAGAGAGAGAGAGAACCTTCCTATAATGCCTATGCCCTGGACAGGTATTTTAATCCCTATGGGAGGGCCACCTACTAACTCGGGGTGGGGATTAGGTATGAGCGTCGGGGGTTGGGGGCCACTTTCGCATTCCACATGAGACCTACAGAAAGAACAGTGGTCTCTAGTGAAGATTTGCTGGCCGTCGGAGTGAGGAAACGCACTCCAAGAAGAGATTTGGGCTACGTTCTCTCCACCTAGCTTGATGGACACTCTACCTGGGCAACAACAAGCTAGGTGGAGAGAACGTAGCCCAAATCTCTTCTTGGAGTGAGTTTCCTCACTCCGACGGCCAGCAAATCTTCACTAGAGACCACTGTTCTTTCCGTAGGTCTCATGTGGAATGCGAAAGTGGCCCCCAACCCCCGACGCTCATACCTAATCCCCACCCCGAGTTAGTAGGTGGCCCTCCCATAGGGATTAAAATACCTGTCTAGGGCATAGGCACTATAGTAAGGCACTCTCTCTCTCTTTCTCTCTCTCTCTCCCCGAGATAATCCTTTTCTGGCCTGTAGCGATAGCAGCCGCACATGATAAACAGGTTCCCGCTTTACATATGCTCCGCCCCCTGAATACCAAATTACTAATTTGCATTCGCAAATCGCGTTAACAGCTGTTAACGCGACCCTAAATGTGCTTTCAATATCAGACCCATATGTATTAGAAAGACTGGGATGGGGCTGGGATTTTACTTTCCTTACTTTCAGTTTAGCAAATGTAGAAACAAGTTTATTCAAGACAAGATTCTGTGCAATTTTGTTTTCTATTTTCAAGGAGGCTAGCCCAACAAGTCTTTTTTACATCACTGAGGAATGAATATATGTTTTGATCAAGTTTAGCTTGGAATAGCTTTACTCACAACTGGATACCAAAACAGGGAGGGACAAGAGAATGTGGAGGGCAATGAATATGTTAGGGACTAGGGATGTGCAGTTGTTTGCAACAAAATAGGAAATAAAGATGACATTTCCTATTTTGTTGCATTTTTCTATAAATATAAAGCACCTCCCCCCACCAGCAGAGCCCCCCACACTATCCAATGGCACCAGTAGCCCCTGTCACATGGTAATGACAAAGGGCCACTGGTGCCAATTTGATTACTGGCAGCCACCGGCCCAGGAGCAGGAGATAGCTCCTTGGACCCCGCTGGATCACCATGTCTTTAGGCGAGTTTGGGGAGGGGGTCCGGAGGGCGGGGTTGCTTTATATTTCAATAAATAGGAAGGGCTGGGTAGGTTTTTGGATTTTTCTTTTCATACATAAATTTTAACAAAATAAAATACGCCAGTCTGGGGGTGGATCCAAAATGGACCACCCCATACCAAAAATAAAAATGACCTGAAAAAACAAATTGCACACCACTATTAGAGGCACTATCAATTTATGTCTGCATGTAAAATTCAATATATCTGGTGGTGATGAACTCTTTAAAAATCTGTCTTGCGATGGCGCTTGCAATTCACTGCACATATCAGAAGCAATATTTTTGTAGTCCAGATGTTTTAAAGCTTGCTCTAGTTTCAAGAGGTGTTCTAGAATTGTGTTTGTTCTACTAATCTGAAAACTGAATATTATAGAGGAAGGCAATCACATCTGTGTGAATCTTTCTTCAAAATATTTTTTTGCAAAAGGACTGCAAAATAAAAGTTCATTTTGAATTTTTCCTCTGTACGCTGAATAGGCTCATCATTGGCTTCCTCCTAATATGGACAGGATCTGGTTCAAGGCATGCTGGTATCTCCAGCTCCTCAGCAAGATCACATGTATCTACAGGTTTTTCACAAACCCTTCATCACTCCTGTAGTCTAAAAGAAACTTCTTGGTTCCACTCATTTTCTTAATGGCATTGTGTATGTCAAGTTCTTTCATTTGAAATAATTTGCTAGTTATATTGATCTCAAAAAGGATATTATTCCATACAACAAAAGAAACCACAAACTTGAAGATTTATTTTTTTGCAAGAGCTTGTGCATTTACCCATGAGGTGTTACCAGATTAGCCTGTTAGGGTAGTGTCATTTGCAAATTTAATTAATGCATCATAGATATCACCTAGTTAATAGCGAACAGGTTTCAATGCATGAATTTGACTTTCCCACCTTGTTTCACTCAATGGTTTCATTATAAGAATAGGCACATTGTGCATTAGAACTTCCATTGATGTGTTGAAGCTAAGAAATATACACATGCATATTAGAGATGTGCTTAGTTTTTATCTGCCGGGTCAGGCTTCGGGTCGGGCGACCCATGGAAAACTTTGTTTTCCAATGGGTCAGTTTTTTTTTTTCGGCAATTTTGCTGAAAAAAAATGGAAAAAAACCCCACCCCAACCCTTCAAATTTACTTAAATACAACCCCCCACCATCCCGATCCCCCCCCTAAGACTTACTAAAAGCCCTGGTGGTCCAGCGGGGTCCTGCGGGGTCCTGGTGGTCCATCTCTCTCTCTCGGGCCGTCAGCTGCCAGTAAACAAAATGGCACCGGTGGACCTTTGCCCTTACCATGTGACAGGGGCTACCAGTGCCATTGGTCGGTCCCTGTCACATGGAAGGAGCAATGGATGGCCCATGCCATTTTCTAAGAAAACATTTCAAAGGCAAACTCCTCACAAAAATCCTCTTTTAAAACTTGGCTTGTGCACATAATGCAGTTACATTTCTTCCCACCTAATTTGCACCTGCATAGAAGAAGATGCAAGGTATGATTGTAGAAAATAAGTGCAGAGATTTCAAAATGTGCATGCTTTCCTTCCCTTGATATAACGCCATCCCCTTTTTGTTCAGGTAAAAGTATGCGTGCTGTTTTGCAGCACGCATACATTTACATTAAGGGAGATTAAGAATCATACTTTATTTTTACACAGGTAATCAGTAAAAATACATGTACATTTGATTATTGCCCCCTTAGTTTTCTAGATTGAATTATCTTTTCCACATTTTGCCTATTCTTCTCATCCATGATGATACCATGAACTTCATAAACCATATTTACTGAGTAATTAGTTTGTCAGAAAGCGAAGATGTTGGTGTATGTGTGAGTTTATGTGCAGAGAAGAAAGAAGTGAATATAATCACAGCACACAGTTTTCTGTGACAGCTCAATGGTAGATTTTGTGTCAAGAGTTGGAAAATTCTACAGCACAGTTTCTGAAATTTAGTGGCAATTATGTGATACAATTGTATAAATTTGCAAATGTTTTCATATGAAATAATGTAAATGTTTTTTACTTTATAAAAATAAAGATATTTTCTAATATTTTGTGGATGTTTTGTATAATTTATGTTTATTTGGAGTAAATGGGAACCTTAGTGCTGGGAAATGAGGAGATGGTTAGATATTAGTGGTAGAGGAGGGGATCTGGGTGAAGAGAGGATTTTTCAGAGGAGGAAGATAGAGATAGGCAGATCGAGAATGAGGAAGGAACAGGCTGATGCAAGGGGATTTGGCGCCCTAGGCGAGCCTTCTCCCTTGGGCCCCCCCCCCCCGGTCATGCCGCCACCCTCCGGTCTCGGCCCCTACTCCTACCTCATTCTCGATCTGCCCGCTGACTGTGTGTAGTTTTCTGGGTCGCGAGCAGGTTGGGCACTGCTCGTGGCCCGCCAAATCTCCACTCCTCTTTGCCACAGCTTGCGGCCCCATATGGCTTGCACCCAGTGGCGCACCAAGGGTCTCCGGCGCCAGGGGGCCAATGCATTTGTGTGCCTCTCCAGCATCGCCCCCTTAATCCTTCTTGTACTAATGCTTAAGGTCACAGAAAATCAGTGGCGTCTCTAGACAGAAGAATTTTTTTTTTTTGGGAGGAGCCAACATGACATTTCTTCATCACACCCACCTCTATAGCATGGATCCTGCTTTAAAATTGTTTTAAAAATAAAAGTGTTAATAAAAAAGTCCAAAGGGTCTTTTGCGTAATTTTAAAAAGCTGGCCAGTTTCACACTACAAAATTATTTGATAGCCTCATTTAACTAATTCTATATGGCTATGAGAATGAAGTCTGGAATATATAGGAAGGGACAGAATGTCAATATAAATCCTGCACCTCCAGTTCTGTAACTCTGTGCATCCACTGAAATTCCCCCAAACAATGGAGCTTGGATGTTTCCCTTACAGCTCATCATACTAAAAGATATTTTCAAATTCTGGTGTCACCTCACAGTAACAGCAGCACAAACACCTTCCACTGCCAGGCACATTGTGAACTAACACAAAAAAGACACTCAAAATCTATACTGTAATCCCATCATAACATAACAGTAATAACACCAAGGACTCAAACAACAATAACCCTACCTGTGAAAAAGCAAGGGTAAATATTACATTGGGTCCTAGAATACCAATACACCACCTACTGAGGAAACAAAACAAACCCGATTGCTATAGATCCCTATACAGACACTATATGCTAACAGAATCTCTCATCATGGTCACACACATAGAGCAGAGACAGACCCTCACCAAATACAGAATACAAAATAAAGGCGCACAAATTAGACAAAAACTGAAATGGAAACCCCAAGAAGCCAGACTCTGTGTATTAACAATAGAAAAACAGAACCACCATTCCTCATAAAACAAATAAAATCAAGAAACATAAAGCATCAGTTATAATAGTAAAACCATACTAATAAAAGAATATTTCAAAACTACTGATAAATAGAATTTCTATTAATTAAAATCATATACATTTTTTACAATTTCCCAAACACCAATAAAATATTTCAAAACAGCACATATATCAAATCACCCAATAATTAAAACTAATAAGGATTTTAAAAAACCCCCTGTTGTCCATACGTGGGAGCTCTTGATTTCCAGTCACCCTGATATTGTCGAGGATTAGGAGGTTATCCTCTCTCTCTCACACATACTCCCATGTCTATTCTCTCTCACACATATACTGTCACATACATACACATTCATGCTCTCATGCCCACCATAACTTTCGCTCTCACAGACACTGACACACTCTCAGGCTCTAAGACACTCTCTCCCCCTCCACACACACCCCCATACACAAATTCTTACTCCCCTGGATTTTCTCATACATACTCATGCTCTCACTCTCACTGGCTCCCTCACATACACACAAACACACATACCCAGGCAAGCTCCCAATCATTCTCACTCAAACACACACACCCAGGCTAGCTCCCAGTCATTCTCTCTCTCTCTCTCACACACAGACACACACACACACTCACTGACCCCAGGCAGGCTCCCAAATATTTTCATACCACTCCCTCACCATCCCCCAGGCATGCACATATTCACTCTCATACAAACAGACCACCAGGCAGGCACCAATTCATTCTCACACACACATACACCACACACAGGCAGGCACTTATTCTCACACATACAAACCACAGGAAGACAGCCATTCATTCTCATACACAGATATACCCTCAGGCAGGCACCCATGCATTCACACACATACACCCCCAGGCAGACTCCCATTCATACACATGCACACACTAAAGGCAGACCCCCCTCTCTTTCTTTTGCCAGCAACCTCGGAGCCTCTCTCATTACTCTGCTGCCACTGTCACTGCTGCCGCATGGCTATTGGGGAGGTGCTGATTGCTGCTACTGGCACTAAAGCCCATTCTGCTGCCTCCTCTGTGCAGGCCCCATGGGTTTCCACTTCCTCCATGCTGATCTCGTACATTGAGAGATCTGCATAGAGAAAGTGCTACTCTTGCACATTACCAAAGATTACATGTGCCAATCAGTAAAAAGTAATTTGTTTTGTTTTTTTTTTACCTTGGCTGTCTGATCTTAGTTTTCTAATCGGTTAGTCACAGATTTTTTGTTCCACCTTCCCTTTCTTATTTTTTTTGCCAATTCCTTTTTTATAGTCTTTTTTTCTATTTTTTTTCTCTCCATCTATCTTCTTCACTCAAACACACAGTCAGGTTCTCATTCTCACATGCTTTCTCTCTCTCTCTCACACACACACACACACAGGCTCTCACTCTAACATGCTCTCTCTCATACAGTCATTCATACACACAGTCTCTCTCTTGCACATGCTGTCTGACTCACACACACAGGCTCTCCTTCACTCCAAAATGCTGTCTTGCTCAAGCACAGGCTCTCACTGTCACATGCTCTCTCTCATACAATCATTCATACACACACACAGTCTCTCTCTTGCACATGCTGTCTGACTCACACACACAGGCTCTCTCTCACTCCCACATGCTGTCTTGCTCAAGCACAGGCTCACACTGTCACATGCTGTCTCTCTCACACAGACAGAGGCTCTCACATGCTGTCTCTGCAAACATTCAGGTCCTCACTCCCACACACAGTCTCTCAACTCATTTCATACACACACAATCTCTCAACTCATCTCATACACACACACACACACTCTTTAGGCCCTCAGCCTCTCTCTTGCCTCTGGGCCTCTTCTTCATGGGTCGCCTCAGGATGGGCTCTGCAGTGGCCCTGATCTTCTCGGGCCGCCCGCAATGTGGGATCCGTGGTGGCGGTCCTGCTACCGGGCCTCCTCCTCTTCTCAGCCCGCTGAGACTTGGGATTCGTGGATGACTATAAATGCTGCTCCTCTTCCGCACATGGCTGATGCTTCTCCTCCTTCCCGCCCGCACAGCTCCAGCAACATTTTGTTCCAGGGCCGTGTGGGCAGGAAGGAGGAGGAACACCTGCAGGTTTGAATGCAACCTTTTTCTTTGGGCCATGGTGACATGAGCTCCACCACGGCCCTGTCGATCTTCCTGCTGTGTGTGTCCGGCACACAGCACAGTGGTAGTTCACTGCTCAGCCGCCAGTGGGATGAGGTACACCAGCGGCCGCATTGGCTCCCCCTGACCTCCCCTTGGTATACCACTGCTCGGCGCCCCCTAATGCTCGGCACCCTAGGCCCAGGCTTAGTTCGCCTAGTGCTTCCACCGGCCCTGGGGAGGAGGACAACAGGGATCTTGGATCAGCAAGGTGATCTAATGCCAATACCTTCTCTCTCTCTCTCACACGCACACACACACGCAGGCGCTCACACACATTTCTAATCTCATTTACTGACTCTCACTCATAAACCCAAGCAAATAGAACATAACATATTTTGTTTATTCTCTGTCTAAAATATATTTGCAATATTTGTGATCCAGTGTAATTTTCCATGTAAAAGTACTGTTATATGCATATAAAAGAAGAATTTGCTATGACTTGAATATCTAAACTGTAAGCAGTTCAGATAAGTATGGGCAGATGGTTTTGGTTTCAGGCCTTGCAATGAAACTTGGGTCCATAGATTAGACATGGTAAGTTTTCTCTCTACTTTTTCCAAATGTTGATGATGACATCTGGGGGAAGGAGAACGGATATATACCCAAAAAAAGATATGAAATGGCAAAGAGAATGAAATAAAACAGTTTACACTTCCAGTTAATTTTGGTGTCAAACTTTTGATGAGACATGCAGTAACCATTTCAGAGCTATTTTTGATGTTGAAATGTAATTTTTTAAATTGGGCCTCCTGAATTTACCTGTTGTACATGTTTGCGCACTATTAAATTTGCTAGTATTGCATCCAGAATGCACTCCATTAGCAATACTTATCCTTTAAAGTGCTTATCAGTCTATTAGAGAGGGGCCTGGACAGCTCTAAAAACTGTTGCGCGCCCCGTCCGCATCCAGCCCACACACAGGTCTGCTTACCTCTCTGGCGTCTCTGCAGGTCCCGGGTTGGCATCCCCAGCGGCAGCTGCGAGCACCTCCAGGCCTTGGCATCCCGCGGCGGCGGTCGCCAGGCCTTCCACTGCGCATTAGGCCTCACGCTGGAGTTCGGCACCTCCCGTGGCATTGGCCACATCCTTACGCATGCACGTGCAGACTGCCCGGCCTCTTGTAGGTCCAGGGGCGGGTCCTAGCTCCACGGCACGCCCTGATTGAAGGAACTACTTAAGGAAGTCCCTGCCTGCACTTCCTTGCCTTGGCAATCAGGTCGGCATTGTGTGCTAGATTGTCACAGAGTACTAAGCCTTGTTCCAGTCTTGTTCCAGTCTCGTTCCAGCCTTGTTCCAGTATCCTACTGTTCTAGCCTTGTTCCAGCATCCTTCTTTTCCTGTGTCTGTCCGTCCGTCTCCCCAGGTAGTACCCTCGGACTGTCTCTTTGGTACTGACCTCAGCTTGTTCCTCGACCTTCCTGTCTGCTGCCTGCATTGTGACCTCATCTGACTTCCGGAACCTGACCCCTTCCTTGCCTCACTACTCCTTGGACTGACCTTCGGACTGACCCTTGGATTCTGACCCCTGCCTGATTGACTACGTCTCCTGCCTTGTCATCACCTATGCTGTTCTGGTCTTCCTTGCTCCATCGGAACCTCAGTCAAGTCCAACCGCGCTCCCTTGCTGTCCATGGGCACACCTGTCTACCACCTCTCCAGGAGACCCTGCGAGGGCCACCTAAGTCCAAGCGGGCTCCACCCGGGGGGACCGCGGGCTTCCAGTGGTGAAGCTTATCCTAGCCTCTGTCTCCTCTAGTGCTCCACTCCATGGGGAAAGGTGCTTCCTGGTCCCTACCAGGGAGCCGTACTCCACTGCTCCAGGACAAGGGTCCACCCCCAAGCGCAACAAAAACCTGGTATTTTAGACAAGAGTTTTATGGAATTTCTTTGGTTAGCTATCTCATATTTCTTTCCCAAAGCTGAGAAGTTGTTTTTTTTGTCTGTGGTTTATCTACTAGGTTAAATGTGGGCAGTATGTTGAGGATTCTATGTAATTCTATAATGTTGCATTAATATTTGGATTATTAATTGTTCTAAATATTGTTAATTATTATAACAGGTGTTATCATATTTACCTGTTAGTATCAATGTTAAAGTTGGATGTTATTAAGGGAGGGTAATTTTATAACTGTGTGCATGTTCGGGTAAAGTCTGTGCATACCTTTCACACTCAGACTTTACCCTTGAGTTTCAAAGCAAACATATATACATAAGTTTGCTTTGAAAATGTGCATGCAATTGGCCTGGTATGCATCCAAATTAACTTGCACAAAGTTATACCTATTCTTCAAAATGCAGTTTTAAGCATGTAAATTGCTTTGAAAATTCAGTATATTCAAAGCAAAAAGCCAGTGAGTGAGTCATTTGGATTGCTAGAGGATTAAGGGGTAAAAGGAGGATTCAGGGAGGGCAAGAAAATAGCAGAGAAACTAAGTGGCTGATATTCAGCCATGGAGTGGCCAGTTAAGATAACCAGACTTAGTTATCCAGCTAAATTAACAGGGAAATTCAAGGTGTGGTCACGCCACTTAATATCCTTGGACTATCTTAAAGTTAACTGGATAAGTATATCCTGCCAACTTTAAGACAGCCCAATGGTGTGACCAAAGTTAGCCAAATAAGTTAAGAGGCTAACTCTGAATATCAGAACCACATATGGCTTTGAATAAAGCTAAATAGACATTTAGAGGGTTATTTACTAAAGCTTTATCGTGTGCGTTAACACATGTGATAAGGCCATATCGCATGCAAAAAGGGCCTTTTCGCATGTGATATAATGCAAATTAGGGGGAGGGGAGGAGTCGGCCGCAGCACCACTATGGTAACATTATCGCCGGCAGTAGCACAGTGAATAGCTACACCTTTTACAGTGTCGCTATTCGCTGCGAAAGGCTGCAGCCAGCCCCACCGCATCCAGCAAAATCGCACCACCGTGGTGCAAATGGCTGCGGCCTTTTTCAGGCCTGCCCCCCTTCGTCCCCACCCCCTTTTTCACGGGATTTATCATTCCATCTAAGGGGAGGATTCATCGTTGCATGAGGAATGATGAATCCTGCCCTTAGATGGATACATTTTCAGTTGTCCATCCAAATGACTTTTGAATTTTGAGCTCTTAATGAATTATTTGCTCTATTTTATTGAGAAGGATGATGTGGTCATAACCACAACAAAATTATTCTTTGATGGTGATGATTCTAGGTGACTAAACAAAATCACTGTGAAACTGGAAGATGTAATACATCAGATTGACAGACTAAAGAATAACAAATCACTGGCACCAGACTGTATTCAGCCCAGATTTCTAAAGGAACTCAAACATGAAATTGCAAACCTATTTCATGTGATTTACAAACTATCTGTTAGGATTTGTAGGTATGTGGGTCCTGGGCCGAGGTGAGAGATGGTACCGCCCACAGGGAGGTGCCCTGTGAGCCTCACCGTCGGGAGGCAAGGTCTCAGCGGATGTCAGACACAGCTGTGGAATAGAGTCTTTATTAGAGAGATAGAGAGGTACTACCCGTGAAGCGGGGAATGCAGGAGAAAGACACAGAGTCTGTGCGATGGGGTATACCTAAAGGGAATACCTCTGTAGTGAAGGTACGGCAATGGTCCACGGAGCGGGTACACCGATGAGGCTCCTCAGTAGAGATGATATGGTAGTGGTCTGTGGAGCAGGGCATACCAGTGAAGGGTCCTCAGAAGAGATGATACGGTAATGGTCCGCAGCGCAGGTACACCGATGAGGGGTCCGCACTTAGAGATGACAAGGTAGTGGTCTGCATTGCGGGGTACACCGATGAGGGTTCCTCACTAGAGATGGTGCGGTAATGGTCCATAGAGCGGAGGTACTCACAATAGCGAAGGTTCCAGGAGAAGCCCCTTGGAATGGGCGAGAAGTCCAAGGCAGAAGGCCCCTTGACGAGGGGATAGCCAGAGACGAGGAAGGGCCCCTGAGGAGCGGGTACCCAGAGCGTCTCATGCCAAAGAAGCAGGAACTGGAATGGGAAGTCCATAGTGAGCGAAGTGGATTCAGTAATGAGGGAACTCGTTGCCAAGTCGTAGGTAGGCAGGGCCAGCCGGCTTGAATGTACTGGAAGGATGATATCATCTGGAGGGGACGCCCCCGAGGTTCCTGCCATGACGTGCTTAAGACTGGCCCGTGCGCGCACGTGCCTAGGGGATTCTGAGGGCAAAAAGGCAGTCGGCAGCTTCTGCGGCATCCAGGGAGGCCCTGGAACAGTAGGCAGGCCAGCGATAGCTGGCAGAGGCCGCAAGTCTTCCCCACGAGAAGGAGGTGAGCAACAGTGGTCGCAGCCATCTGTGATCAGGCATAACACTATCATTTTAAACAGTATTGGTACCTGAAGACTGGAGGATAGCCAATGTGATGCCAAACAGTTATTAGGTAGGGGTGGTAGCCTAAAAAAAAATAGTCATTTTCATTTCTAAAATGGGCCATTTTGAGTCCACCCCTAGATTGTTATTGGGTTTGTTTTTTTTTTAATTTCCCATTTCATTGAAAAAGAAATTCCAGAACCCACCTCAACCCTTCCCATTTATTACAATATTGAGCTCACCACCAGCTGACCCACCCACCCTAGGCTACCTTCCTGATCCTTCCGGGACTCTTCAAAATTACCTGGTGGTCTAGCGAGGGCCTGAGAGCAACCTCCTGCTCCCAGGCTGGTGGCTGCCATTATTAAAAATGGTACTAGTTGCCCTTTGCCCTTGTCTTGTGACAGTGGCTAGCAGTGCCATTGGGCAGCCCCTGTCCCATGATAGGGGCCAAAGGCTGTCTGAAACCCTCTACCTACAGTTTCACAATCTGAAGTAGAGTTTGAAGAACATTTGAATATAGAAGATGAACCAAATGAGGTCCAACAGGACTAAGATTTGAGAGGATGTGAAGAAGTAAGTGCCATCATTTTGAACTGTAATGACCCTGCTACTTGGGTCAATTTGCCACCCAAAGGCAATGATTCTATAGAACAAATGTTCATGGAACATGAACGAGAGAATAAGTTCTGCATCTTGATTTTCCTAAAGATGGTAATCAAAGACATTTCTCAGCAAGTCATTACAAAAGGAGACTTACTAATGAAGAAAAAGTACCATCTGAGGTTACCGTACTCTGCTGCAAGCTGTTTTCCAGTAACACACTTGTTGCATCATCTCTTTCTGATACATGTTCCATAGACTGGAAGAACATGTTTGCATTTCTAGCAGGAAACAGTGAACACTTGGAGAATTTTCAAAAGTGGAAGGAACTTGTACTGTGATTGAAAAACAAGAAAAAAATTAAGAAAATTGTTGCCTCATTAAACAACAAGAAAAGTATTGGCAGAAAATCTTAGAATGACTGATTACATTGGTGAGAGTTCTTGATATGCGAAATCTGGTCTTTCAGGGAACACATGAGACAACACATAATGAAAACTTCCTAAAATTGTAGAATTTTTAGCTTTGCCTGATTCACTTATGGATTAGCATCTTCATAAGATATGAAACACTGAGACACATGTCCACTATCTTAGCAAAGATTTACACAATGAAGTGTTTCAGCTTTTAACTAACACCATGAAAGAGGAAATCCTAACATCTGATTATGCTGCCAAGTACTTCTCAATCATTTTAGATTGTACACCAGATGTAGGCCATATTGAACAAATGACCATGATTCTTTGTTTTGTGTACATTGATTCAGATCCTTATAATCCTGTATGCATAAAGAAACATTTCTTGGGATTTGTGCCACTCTAGGAGACAAATAGTACTGGAATGACAGACATTATCCCTCACCAGTTAGAAGATATGTCATTGCCCATTGAAACTTACATGGTCAAGGCTAGGATAACAGAAGCAATATGAAGGGGAAAAAATGGAGTGTAATGAAGAATTTTGGATATTAATCCATGAACCTTATTTTTTCCTTGCAGTGCACATTTTTTAAATTTGGATCTTAGTGAGGCTGCTAAGTGTTGCTTGGAAGCAATGGCTTTCTTTAACCTAGTACAATATGCATTAGAGATGTGCATTTGTTTTCGCCAAATTGGAAAATTTTAAAGAAATTATCCAATTCAGCATGGGTCGGAAGACCTGAAAAATGATCGGGTTTTCCCTGAAATTTCGGGGTTAGCACAGGAGGAGGGGCACATTTATTAAAAAAAAAACAAAACACCAAACCCACCCCACCCTTCAACTTTACTTAATTACAACACCCCCACCCTCCTGGCCCCTCAAAACTTCCCTAAAGTCCCTGGTGGTCCCGTTAGCAAGCACTAACAAAAAAACCATTTATTTTTGTTATTTTTTGTTACTTTTTGTTATTTTTTGTTACTGCACACTAAGCCGAAAAACGATTTTTCACTAAAAAAAAAAATGCTGATCCGCGAGAAAAGAAGATTTTCCCGCGGCAACACGAACCCGAAAGCACAAACAATTGGGCACCCGATTCACATCCCTATTACTTACATACACAGTCTCAATCACACACAATCTCTCACATACTTGCACATGCTGGCTCACTCTCTCTGTCTCACTCACTCACATGGCAGCTACAACACAAGGCAGCTGGTGTGCTGCTGTTAAAGCAGGGTCGTGACAAGCTGGGAACTGCAGCAGGAGTGACTCCCCCCTGGCCCCACAGCGGTAAGAAGGCAGCACTTCGCTGTTTGCCTGTGCTGCAATGATCATCAGCTGAGAATGTGGCCACAAGGATTTCCTGCCTCCCGGCTGTTTGAGAAATCCATAGATTACCTGCCCCGGGTCTGCAGCGGTGAAGGACTGATTATGAAAGGAGTCTTACATTGTAAGCCTTCGGGGAAGTGGAAATATCTGCCAACAGCCATACCTGAAATGTCACGCCTTAAACTTGGAAAAGCATGTAAATCCAAATCCACATTCAAGCATAACTAATGGGAAGTTTCTGTTTGCTATATTATTATTGGATGCTTTTTCTACCCACATCTTGGAATTTTGGGGGGATATCACAGCTGAATACCACACCAGTGACTTTTTTTTTTTGTAAATCTGCATAGACATTGGTGTTTTTGTCTAGAATAATTTTCAAGAGCTTTTTAAGGGGGTATGTAGACCTTTCCCTGTCTAAATTGGTTATTTGCAAATTGACCACCCCTTTAGCCATGGATCAAGACCTGTACTTTTATCTGCATCATGAGTAGACATTCCTTTGGAGGGGGGTTAGGTCGGAGGAGGGAAATAATGGGGCCTTGATTGCCCTTTCAGAACTCCAAGCATTGTTTCCAGCAGAAGAAAAGGAGCTGCAAATCTCTACAGGCACTTCCCCCAGGGAGCTTGCACTTTCCCTTTGAAACTGGTACAAAGCTTGCAGGTATAAGTAACCCTGGGGTTTGCATGGCTAGGGGCACATTTGTAAATTGCTCCAATAAACTGCACTGACACCAGCATAAGTTAAAAGCCACAAAATAAAAATCCTTTTAAATAGGTTTAGATAGGACTGACTGTTGTAATTAATGTTTTCACATTTTCTCCTTTCTAAGACAGTTCTTCACCACTGCAGACCTGGGGCAGCTAATGGATGGATTTCCCAAACAGCCGCGCACAGCAGGAAATCCCCATGGCCACATTCTCAGCTGACTGCTCTGCACCGCCAGCAGCACAGGCAAAGAGCTGAGTGCTGCCCTCTTACCGCTGCAGGGCCGGGGTGGGGGAGCCTTAGGACATGAATTCTGCAGCAGCGGCAGCAGCAGCATGGCCCTTTCTTCTTCCCACGTCCCTCCTGAACATCAGTCCCTCTTCCGGGCTGCAAGGGCGGGAAGAAGAAAAGGCTGCGATGCTTTTGCCGGTTTCCATAACTTGTGCAAGCCGTAGCTTCCGGGCATCCCACCCCTCCTCGCCGCCCCTGACCCCAGACCACAAAGATGCAATGCAAGGTAAATAATGCTCTTTTATTGAGTGGAAGAAACGGCCACAGCCAATCAACATTAACTTATACATCAACAACCAGCAATACTTTGAGCAAGCTTAACGTTCACAAATAAAGTTGGCCCTTGCCCCCACTGGCAAGACTACATGCTATTACCCACCCCTCCACTTGTTTGAGGCGGCAGCTCTCCAGCCTTCCGCTCCGTGAAGGTGGTACACCACTGGCATCCCGCTCCGTGAATGCCACTGTAGCCACTGCCGCGCCATGCAGTGTGCTGCCGCCTCAACCCTCCCCTGGCCATCCTTGCAGGCCTTGCTTACTTATTTATTTATTCCAGGCCTTCATTGGGCCACCCTCAAACCGGCCATCATCTCGGTCTGCGCCATGCTTTGTGTATAGCCATCCCCAAGCTTCTCTCTATGCATATTCATTGGTGCCCAGATCCTCTCCTTTCCCGTCCCCCGTCCCCCGACACCAAAACATCCCCCTATGCACCGGTGAGGGCCCTGCCATAGTAGGAAACAGTAATACCTTACTTGGTCTCTACCCCCCACCTAACCCACTAGCGCTTCTGTGGCCGTTTGCAGGGAGAGTATAAAGATATCCATGCCCACGTCTGATAGATGAACCCCATCAGGCCTGTACATGCCCGCACAGGTAGGTGAAATATTATCATGTGTGATGACATGACCCCCTACGGCCCTCACCCAAGATCCTACTTCTTTATTTAATTTTCGCCTGCTTTTCTTAATGCCTTTGTAGGATTTTGCTCCTCTCCATACCAAGCGAGGGATAATGTGGGACCAAACTAACACCACAGATGGCCAGAGAGCCTTGACTGTTGCCAAATCCTTTTTGATGGCAATTATAAGGTCAATGTTTTTGACTGAGACCAAATCGTTACCTCCTAAATGAAAGATGATAATGTCTGGCCGTGGAAGCTCCGTAGTGTATTGGAGGATGGATAGCATTAATTGGACTCACCTCATCCCTCAGTTGCCTAGCCAAATTATGCTGGCTTTGTTCCGTGGTATGCCTATCTGTTCACTGGAGATCTTTTGTTCTGGCTCTAATGTGTGCCCATTGCCCAATACACGTATGAGTGCCCCAAGATCCATAGCACTTTTGCGACCGCAGGTGAAGAGTCTATGACAGATAAGAACAGCAAGGTTAGGGGGATCAGGGTAAGCAAACAATCCGCCAGACTATGTATGTCCTAGGAGGGCTGCTTTACGGGCCGGATGTATGACTTGTATTTCCTCGATTGCCAGCGCCCTACTGCTTTGATCTGTCCCTCAATTAACCCACTGCTGCTTGCAAACGATGCTGCGCCAATTCTGAAGGAATGGGGGTGATATTCGCACGGGTCCTCCCCTATCCTTGCTAACCCTCTGCGCAAGATACTAATAAATTGGTAACATGACAAAGCAGATCCATCTTGATGTTTTAACCTCCCCAATGGCTTGCCCCGATGGCCCCTGTCTCTGCAGAGAAAAGTGTATGGGTGCTACCTAGGGGAGTGGCGCTACTGGGCCCCCAGAACCTTGCCCGGTAAGGTTCTCGAAAAAGGCTTTCATGGCAGAAAATATTTATTTATTTGCTTTTCTATACCGACATACGATTTGGCATATCACATCGGTTTACATAAAACATGATGTCATAGGGCAAGCTGTATTATGACATAGTACATTGAAACATGGTAGAATTAATTTAACTCGGAACATATAACTTATAACTTGCTTATAATGACATGGTGTATTGTAACAGTATATTATCTTGGTAATTCTATATGGTTAACGAATTAACTTAAAAGAAAAAGAACACACACTCTATTAACAGGGAGTGTTTTGATTGACTTATGTACAGTGACAGGGAGGAGGGATGGTAGGGCTAGAGGGTGGGGGAGAGGAACTTATCTGGGGGGTGAGTGGGATAAGGAGACAAGTTATTTATTTATCTGGAGGAAAAGCTTTCCGGAAGAGCCAGGTTTTGAGATTCTTTCGGAAGGAAGGCGTAGAGGTGTCTGTTCTGAGAGAGGGTGGAAGGCTATTCCAGAGGTGAGGGCCGACTATGGAAGCGGCGCATTCTCTTGTGGTGGCTCGAGGCACTTCCTTAATGGAGGGAGTGTTGTACCCCCTTGTGACCCCAGCCACACTTCGCTGCCGCTACTGTTTAGAGTATTTAGCGCTTGTGGCGGGTAAATGAGCTGGTCTTAGGGAATCTGCGCATTCACTTGTCCCCCCTGCTCTCCAGTGGCACATGTGCATGGAAAATGGAGTGAAGGGCTGGCTTGAAGAGCAAGTTTGTTTGTTTATTTATTTATGTATTGATAGTTATTCTCTTACGGGCCGATACAGTACAGTGCACTCCGACGGAGCACACTGTTAATCCGCCATTGAATGCGCGTTTTCCCTTACCCCTTATTCAGTAAGGGGCCGAAAATGCTCGTCCAATCCCCCGAACCTGATAGCGCCCGCAACATGCAAATGCATGTTGATGGCCCTATTAAGTATGCCCGTGCAATACAGAAAGTAAAATGTGCAGCCAAGCCGCACATTTTGCTTTCAGAAATTAGCGCCTACCCAAAGGTAGGCGCTAATTTCTTTGGGCACCGGGAAAGTGCACAGAAAAGCAGTAAAAACTGCTTTTCTGTGCACCCTCCAATTTAATATCATGGCGATATTAAGTCGGAAGTCCCGAAACTTTCAAAAAGTAAAAAAAAAATAATAATTTGAAGTCGGCCCGCGGCTGTCGGGTCGAAAACCGGACGCTCAATTTTGCCAGCGTCCGGTTTCCGAGCCCGTGGCTGTCAGCGGGCTCGAGAACCGACGCCGGCAAAATTGAGCGTCAGCTGTCAAACCTGCTGACAGCCACCGCTCTGGTCCAAAAGAAGGCGCTAGGGAAACGCTAATGTCCCTAGCACCTCCTTTTACCTAGTTTTACCACCAGGCCTAATTAGCATACTAAAATGCACGCACAGGAGAGTGGCCTGTGCACATGCCGGGAGAGCGGGCATTCGCCCACTCTCCCACGGACTTTACTGAATCGGCCCATCAATTTGTTAGATTAGAAAAAAGAAAGAGAAAAAAAAAAGGGGGGAAGCAGGGATGACATTGGAGCTGGGGGGCAGCAGGGGCGGGGACTGGCAGGGGGGGCTAGGAACAGGGGGCAGGGGGAGAGAAGCGAAGGGGGGGCTGAGGAGGGGCGGTGGGGTGACCAAGGGGGGGGTGACGGGATGACCATGTTGCTGCCACGGGGGGGGGGGGGGGGGAGGGGGGGATGAGGCAAAGGGCAAAAAACTGGGGGCCAAGGGGATGGACTGGGTGGCCGCCATGAAAGCGCAGGAAGAAATGAAAGATCTGAGGGCAGCCTGACTGTTATGCATGTGGGTGAATAATTGTTAGTCTGTGGGCAGGTTGAAAGCCATAATGGGGGGGGGGGGGGGGAGGGGGGGGGGGGAGGGAGGGGGTAGAGTAGGGCATAATGCAAACATGCTTCTCTGCCCTAGGAATTAAAACAACTAGTTAGTTTTAGGTCTGTTTACAATGAGATTCTGTTCATATACACTACGGACTAGAGATGTGAATCGTGTCATCGATCGTCTTAACGATCGATTTCGGCTGGGAGGGGGAGGGAATCGTATCGTCGCCGTTTGGGTTTTTAAAATATCGTTAAAATCGTGAAAATCGTGAACCGGCACACTAAAACACCCTAAAACCCACCCCGACCCTTTAAAATAAATCCCCCACCCTCCCGAACCCCCCCCCCCAATGCCTTAAATTACCTGGGGTCCAGCGGAGGTCCGGAACGACCTCCTGCAGTCGAATCGTGTTGTCTTCAGCCGGCGCCATTTTCAAAATGGCGGCGCAAAATGGCGCTGGCCGTAGACAACACGATTCGACTGCAGGAGGTCGTTCCGGACCCCCGCTGGACTTTTGGCAAGTCTTGTGGGGGTCAGGAGGCCCCCCCAAGCTGGCCAAAAGTCCAGCGGGGTCCGGAATGACCTCCTGCAGTCGATCTCCTGCCGGCGCCATTTTCCGTACGGAAAAAACGATTCGCGGCAGGAGATCGCTCCCGGACCCCCGCTGGACCCCCAGGGACTTTAGGCCAGCTTGGGGGGGCCTCCTGACCCCCACAAGACTTGCCAAAAGTCCAGCGGGGGTCCGGAACGACCTCCTGCTGTCGAATCGTGTTGTCTATGGCCGGCGCCATTTTGCACCGCCATTTTGAAAATGGCGCCGGCTGAAGACAACACGATTCGACTGCAGGAGGTTGTTCCGGACCTCCACTGGACCCCAGGTAATTTAAGGCATTTGGGGGGGGGGGGTTCGGGAGGGTGGGGGATTTATTTTAAAGGGTCAGGGTGGGTTTTAGGGTGTTTTAGTGTGCCGGTTTTCCCGCCCTCCCCCTTCCCCCGATTTACGATTTTTTGACGATAAATCGGGGGAATTGTTATTGTATCGCGGCTCTAACGATTTTTGACGATTTAAAATATATCGGACGATATTTTAAATCGTGAAAAAACGATTCACATCCCTACTACGGACTGTGATCACAAAAATAGTCAAATACAAGTAGAAGGGAATAATGTATTCAGTCAGCCATGTAGTATTCTTTTTATGTAATAGTTCTTACTGATGTTTATTTCAGGGGTTTTTTGTTTGTTTGTTTGTTTTTTACTTTCTCAAAGTTAACATAGTTTATTAAAAGGGGATGTTGCATCAGTCTCTGTGTTTATTTACTGATAGAATTCCTAGCCCTGTTTTCTTCGCGATGGGAATGATAATTTTAAAAATATGTTTGGACCTGTCCTTCAAAACTAAACAGAGAGGTAAAGCTTCCTGATAGTGCCGTTCTTTAGGAGGCCCAGCCGGTCGAGGCAGGGGCCTCACAACTAGGCAGGGACATGGAGGGAGGGGTGGAGGGAAAAGCAAGATGGCCGACGGGGAGGACAGCAGAAGTGGGACCGGAACGAGCCGCGGAAAAGGCAAGGGGGGGTGGCAGAATGGCTAGTAGGCCACGGGGGGGGGGGGGGGGGCGGTTGGGTGAGGAGGTAGCGGGGTAAAAAGGGGGGGCAACTGGAAGAAGGATGGTCAGCGAGGTGGCAGGAGAAACGGAGCTGAGGGAGAAGAAGGAAAGTTGGAGGGGGCAGCATGAGAAGAAAGAAAACAGGGGGGCAGAGAAAAGCCTGGAGGATGCGCGGGGGGGGGGGGGGGGAGAGCAAAGCAAGACAGGGTAAAAGGAGGAAGCAGGGCAAGGGCGAGAAAGGGGCCGGGGACAGGAAGTCTACCGGCGAGCGGAAAGATGCATGAAAGGGGGGGCGGGCTGATTAGGAGGCCATTGGGGGGGCGAGAACGAGCTTGGGGAAATGATAATTTAAAAAAGGGGGGGCAAGTAGGCTGCCGGGCGTAAAGGGCTACATGGGAATGGAGCCTGGGGAAACAAGGGAGGGAGGCTGAAAAAGGCATGGGCAGGCAAGGTGGCCAGAGTGGAGAGAAGGGGGGAGGGGGGGGCCCGGGAAATCGGTGGAGGACCATGTGGCAGACGAAAAGGGGTCCCAATGGAAGGGAAGAATAAAAGGGGGGCCGAAAGGGGGGCTAAAAAGGCCGGGAGGGAGGGAGACGGTCGGGATTAGATGGGGGGGGGGGGGGAATTAGAAGACAGAGCCAACAAGTGAATTACAGAGGGTGCAGGGCAGATCAACTGCACAGGAGGAAGGTAAACTTACCTGATGGCTCGGCTAGAAAATATTTTTCAGCCACTCTAAATAATGCAGGGGCCCAGGACAGGATCCTCTGGTCCGCGGTGCAGGGCTGGATCTTCAGGTCTGCTATTTCCCAGGTGTGCTGGGAGCCGAACCAAGCAGGCAGCCTGCTTCTTCGTTGATGGAAGCCGCACGTGGGGGTCGGCCTGCTCTCTAGTTCCCCGTCGGCTAATGTGCCACCACTCCCTATCCCACCCCCTAATGTTCCTGAGCTCTGCGACCCCTTCCTGTCTCAATGGCTCCTGGCAGGATTTAAATCAGCCAGGGCGCCCCATTGGCCACCAGTCCCCCCTCCCCCTTGCACTGGCTGCAGCATGCCTGCCCAATTATGAGGCCCCTGCCTTGAATGGCTGGGCCTCCATGAACACTGCTGTCGTTCCTCTCATGCCTCGAATGTGCTGATAGCCGGGCAGGAATGGCAGCAGTGTTCATTGAAGAATTATATGCATCTTGGCAGGGTGAGGAGAGGGAGGGAAGGGCAGTGGAAGACCAGGAAGTGCGCGACACACCTGCCAGTGCTTGGCAGCACACTGGTGTGTGGTGACACACGGGTTGAAAGCGCTGCTCTAGGAATAGGCTTTAGATCTAAACCTGTACATTTATTTATTTATTTATTTATTTAAGGCTTTTATATACCGATTACCGTTTGCACATTGTATTGGTTTACATAGAACAGGGTGATTAAATAATGCAGGATAACATTTACATGGAACGGTTTGTAACATAAAATAAGATAAGGTACATAACAATAAACATAATAATAAATATTAATAACTAAAAACGTGAAGGATATAAGGATTTCAATTGTGGAAAAAATCATAAAACAATTAACAAGTTGAAAAATCAGAGGGGTTTATAGTAAAGGAGGATCAAAGTTTGAGGGGACGGTAGAAAGGCAGGAAGAGGAATATCAATGTATATAGGAGGGTGAGACAGGGGAGGGAATCAGGTGGAGTGGGGTGTGAGAAACGAGAAGTTTATATGCTAGAGGAAAGGTGGGTAGGGGAGGTAGGATAAAGACATTTAAATACCTCCAAGGCTTTCATGCACAGGAGGTGGGCCTCTTTCAAGAGAAAACTGGCTCTAGAATGAGGGTTCATGGGGTGAGGGTAAAAGGGCGTAGACTCAGGAGTCATATAAGGAAATATGTCTTTATAGAGAGGGTATTGGATGCTTGGAACAGCTTTCCAGGAGATGGTAGAGAAAGTATTTGAATTCAAGAAAGCATGGGTTAAACACAGAGGGAGTGGGAGGGATTGTGAAGCTGAATTAGTGTGCATTAGCAGACTAGATTGGCTGTATGGTATTTTTCTGTCATAATGTTTCTTTCTGTTCTGTTCATGCTAGAATGGATGATATCAGCAGAGGGGAAAAATATAGAATTGTATAATATTACCTTCCTAGCATTCAAAGTTTTAAATGACCCAGAGATGGGCCTAGTCCTTGGAGTGCATGCCACTTACGAAGGGAATTTTTTCTGATTGCATGTGGCCTAGGTGAACCTGCTTGTGAATTTCTCTGCAAAGCAGCCACTTAATACTCCAATTTCTTTCTCTTGAACATTGATTAAAGATTCATAAGAGATTAAAAAAAACCACATGAGTACAAAAGGGTATTTTTACCTACATCCTATAGATGTAACCTCTAATCCAGCACAACAACCCAAGGAAATTGAAGACAATTATAAATCAAAAACAGAGTTCAAGACATATCAATCATGCCACTCATCTGTACCTGAAGCCTTAGTCTTAAAATATTTTTATGCATGGTTATACAGACAGAAGAAACATCAAAATGTAAGAAGGGAATTTAACTTAGAAAAGGTTTTGTGCAAACAAATCTCTCAAGTTTATCATCTTTCCTTGTGCCTGCAAAGCTGATATAGCCCCTAATAGACCTAAGTGTCTCTCTGTATTGGGATTAAATACTAGAGATGTGAATCGTGTCCTCGATCGTCTTAACGATCGATTTCGGCTGGGAGGGGGAGGGAATCGTATTGTTGCCATTTGGGGTGTGTAAAGTATCGTGAAAATCGTTAAAATCGTGAGCCGGCAAACTAAAACCCCCTAAAACCCACCCCCGACCCTTTAAATCCCCCACCCTCCCGAACCCCCCCCCCCCCCAAATGCTTTAAATTACCTGGGGATCCAGCGGCGGTCCGGAACGGCGGCGGTCTTATTTCTTGCTCTACTTAATTTTTTCCCTAATATATTTCATTAGCTTAGCTCCAGCTGAGTTTGCCCAAAGGTGGTTAACTGCACTGTTTGTGTAAGACAGGTTTATCCAACTCCCGTGTCCCGCTTCTCTTAAGGAAATCAAAGCTGCATCTGTGCTTTAAATTACCTGGGGATCCAGCGACGGTTCGGAACGGCGGCGGTCCAGCACAGCCTCCTGCAATTGAATCGTGTTGTCTTCAGCCGGCGCCATTTTCCAAAATGGCGGCGCAAAATGGCGACGGCCATAGACCAACACGATTCGACTGCAGGAGGTCATTCTGGACCCCCGCTGGACTTTTGGCAAGTCTTGTGGGGGTCAGGAGGTCCCCCCAAGCTGGCCAAAAGTTCCTGGGGGTCCAGCGGGGGTCCGGGAGCGATTTCCTGCCGCGAATCGTTTTCCGTACGGAAAATGGTGCCGGCAGGAGATCGACTGCAGGAGGTCGTTCAGCGGGGGTTCCAGCGGGGGAGGGCAGGAAAACTGGGGTTTTAGTGTGCCAGTTTTCCTGCCCTCCCCCTTCCCCCGATTTACGATTTTTTGACGATAAATCGGGGGAATTGGTATTGTATCGTGGCCCTAACGATTTTTGACGATTTAAAATATATTGGACGATATTTTAAATCGTCAAAAAACGATTCACATCCCTATTAAATACAGATATGAATTGAAGCACCTTTGATGCAGTATGACTAATCTGAATCAGGTATTAGCCTGGTATATATTGTGTAGAGGTATAAATATAAATATCATATACACTGTATATTATGTTAACCAAATTTATACCTTCTAGCAAAGTTATATTATCCTGTCAATCATGCAAATTCATCCACATTGCAGGACTCTTAAGTATTGCCATTATCAGATCTTATTAAAGATGGGCAAACTAATAGAATAGAAACTAAGAAGAAAATCTTTTCATTGAATGGACTTTCAGCATATGCAGATACCAATTTAAGCTTCTGTCTCCATTTTATCAGAGAGAGAGAGAGAGAGAGAAAGTTGCCGAGGCTCTGTTATAGCCAAGGAGAACCTGTTGAAAAAGATTTAGAAAAAGAGCCAGAACAATTTTGTCAAAGGGCTTCACTGCCCCTCTGACTATGTGAAAGATAGACAGACAGAGGCACTGCAATTCTATTCACTGAATTAAGAAGTGGAAGTGTCTCTCTATGTCATTCTCTTCACTGGAGTCTTGTAATTTGCAGCTAGCAGCTACTGTTAACGCCAAAGACAGACTGCAATGAGATCAATCTGATCCTTGCCTGTTTTTTTCTCTGTCTTTGGCTTTGTGTGTATGCTAAAGAGTCCATACACATATACAGTCTGTATGTATGTGTATGTGTGTGTGAGAGAGATTTTTGCACATTCTGAGAGAACTACTGGGTATTATTACTATTCTACACTATGAGGCCGATATATTCAGTGCTATTTAGCCAGGTAAGTAGGGACTTATTTGACTAAGTGGCAGTGGCTGAATATCTGGTCCCATGAAGTAGTTGCCACTAGGCCAGATAAGAAGGATATGGATGTTCCATGAAGGAGCTACTTAGCCGGTTAGGTAGTAATATATATTCAAACTTATCCAGTTAACTTAACCAGATAAGTTAAACCTGTTTGATAGCAGGATAAGACTCATCCAGCTAACTAACAATTTTTGTGGGGATATTCTGCAGCAGAGCCTTGCAGTTGAATATCTCTTATAATTTAGCCAGATAAATCTTATCTGGCTAACTTACTTAACCAGATATCTTTGATTATCTACTATAGGCACAGCCAGCAGAGAGTATGTGCCAGTGCCAAGCTTTCTAACTTGGGTTGCTAAGCAGTGAACTCAGTCTTTCAACCTGTTTGTGTCTGTGACAGGCCCTCAATCAGTATCAGAGTGGTACTGATGAATACGCTGCAGTCCATTAATAAATTATATTGCAATATTAAAAAACCCTCTCATGGTGTTTTGGGGGTCTTCATGCCACTCTTTGTGCTGCTTTGACACTTGGTGATCTTTCTGCCACCTTTGCTTCTTCATTCATAGTGCCTTATGATGTTAATGCTATGCTTGATGCCACTTTGCTCCTCTCATGCTGCATTTGGAGGCTCATGCCACTGTTGTTGGTGCCCTTTGCCCCTCTTTTGGAGCCTTGGGTATTTTTGCCACTCTTACTGCTGCTTTGCTCTTCTCATGGTGTCTTGGAAAACTCTGTCACTACTGGTATCCTTAAGCCCCTTTATAGAGCCTTGGGCTATTCGTGACACTTTTGCTGCCACTTTGCCACAGTTTTGGTGCCTTGGAGTGATCTTTCCCCTTCTGATGATGTCTAAATTTAAATTCATTAGAAAACCTGAATTTTGGAGTCTAACATAGGCTGTATTCCTTCCCCTATTGACTTTAATCAAAAACAATTGAATGGAATGAATACACTTTTTTTTTTTTCCATCTGAAACAAAGCATGAACGTTTCAGATGAATGTAGGTGACCTATGAAACAAATAAATTAAGAGAAACACATTTTTTTGCCTCTGCACATCCCTAGTGTATAATGAAGCCCTGTTTTCTATAATAACACACTGTAACACCCATTACCTCTGGTCTGAAGCACCTATGGCATAGTCTCTGGCATCATAAGGAACATGGCTGAACTTCCTTCAGCCCTAGAACCCTTTTTGTAGGTCCTGCAGGCAGGAATTCCTGTGACATGAACATAGGACATCATATCCTGCCTTGTAAAAGGAAACTCAGAACCTCAACCCAGTACCTTCGCATCAGGTCTCCTGCATTAGCAATGCTAGTTGCTCTGTATCTTTAGTGATTCTGTTTCCTGCTTGTTTTGTAGTTCTCCTCTGTTCCTGCCTTCCTTAGTGTCTGTCTCTTTAGTTTTTCTTGTCTTTCTGTGTGCATTAGTGTCTGATTTCCTGTGTTTTGTTCCTCCTAGCCTGTCTCCTCATGCTTGCCCTTGGACTTGACCTTGAATCTGCTCTGTCTTTTTCCTGCCCTAACCTTAGATTGGATCTCAGCTAGGAATGTGCAGAGCAAATGTTTATTTTCATAAGTCGAAAGGGGGTCCCATTTGCGGTCAATAAGGACATATGGAGAATTCCATAAGTTGAGTCTATGTCCATACATGCAAATAAAAATTTAAACCCCTCACCCTCCTTAATCCCCCCCCCCCAAGACTTACCAAAACTCCCTGGTGGTACAGCAGGGAGTCAGGACGCCATTTCTGAACTCCTTTATGAGGAGCACGTGACGTTGGCGTCACGTCGGAGTGACGCGGCGTCACGTGATTCCCCGCGCAATCGCTCCGGGGGACCCTCGTTGCACCCAAAAGGAACTTTTGGCCAGCTTGGGGGGGCCAGCTTGGGGGGGCCTCCCCTCCAAGCTGGCCAAAAGTTCCTTTTGGGTGCAACGAGGGTCCCCCGGAGCGATCGCGCGGGGAATCACGTGACGCCGCGTCACTCCGACGTGACGCAGACGTCACGTGCTCCTCGCAAAGGAGCAGAAATGGCGTCCTGACTCCCTGCTGTACACCAGGGAGTTTTGGTAAGTCTTGGGGGTGGGATTAAGGAGGGTGAGGGGTTTAAATTTTTATTTAGGATCAACAATCGCGATTTCCAACTTATTCAACATAGCTATGTTGAATAAGTTGGAAATCCGATCATTTTCGCCTCATCACTTTTTTAAGTTAAAAAAAAAAAAATAAGTTGCGTTTTACATTTAAGTTCAAAACGAATGCACACCCCTAATCTCAGCGCCACTTCTGCTTCAGCCTGTAAATCCTGCCAGCTGCCAGAACCTGAGGGTTCAATTCAAGGGGGAGGTGGTTGGTCAGACAGAAGATAATCTCTTAGTGAGTCAGCTGCCACATATTAAGGCCTATGTTGTGCTTGTACAAAATAGGGAGTGACAACAGTGGCTCAAAGGCTTGCTAACACTCAGCATGACACACACAAAGTTACTTGGGTGACATTTGTTCATTGCCTTTTTAAACAGGGAAATGTACTGAGCATAAACAGTCTATAACATCAGTGTGAACTAAGAAGCTAAAATCATCTAGCCAAGATTTAATCACAACGCTGCCTATTCTCATACCCTCTACAACACTTAGTTGTTCTGGCTCTACAGGAATCCATAGGGAAAACATCAGCACTCACATACTCTTAAAAACATGATCACCATCAGCAGCTTAGGGAGTCCTTTACTTCTACCATGTGACAGAGGCCGGCCATTGGTACCGATAGCTTAACCTGTCACTCGGTAAGGGCAAAGGGCCATCGGCATCATTTTGATTAGTGGCAGCTGACGGCCCAAGAGGGGGAGATCGCTCCCGGGACCCTGCTGGACCACCAGGGACTTTCAGTACATCTTGAGGGGGGGGGGGCGGGCAAGTCTTGGGGGGTCGGGAGAGTGGGGGGTTGCAATTAATTTAATTTGAAGGGTTGGGGTGGGTTTGGGTTTGTTTGTTTGTTTAATGTGCCCTTTCTCCCCCTCCCCGAAAATGATAAGAAAATAAGAAATTGCCATGCTGGGTCAGACCAAGGGTCCATCAAGCCCAGCATCCTGTTTCCAACAGAGGTCAAAACCAGGCCACAAGAACCTGGCAATTACTCAAACACTAAGAAGATCCCATGCTACTGATGCAATTAATAGCAGTGGCTATTCCCTAAGTAAAATTGATAAATAGCCATTAATGGACTTCTCCAAGAACTTATCCAAACCTTTTTTGAACCCAGCTACACTAACTGCACTAACCACAAATTCCAGAGCTTTATTGTGCGTTGAGTGAAAAAGAATTTTCTCCGATTAGTCTTAAATGTGCTACTTGCTAACTTCATGGAATGCCCCCTAGTCCTTCTATTATTCGAAAGTGAGTCACATCTATTCGTTCAAGACCTCTCATGATCTTAAAGACCTCTATCATATCCCCCCTCAGCTGTCTCTTCTCCAAGCTGAACAGCCCTAACCTCTTCAGCCTTTCCTCATAGGGGAGCTGTTCCATCCCCTTTATCATTTTGGTTGCCCTTCTCTGTACCATTTCGTGAGTTTTTCTTATCGTATTGTCACCCCCCTGAAATGTGACAAAATAGGAAATATTGTCTCTATTTCCTATTTCATCGCAAACAAATGCACATCTCTAGTACTTATACACTACACATTTAGCTAACATATTGGGACACTTTTATGCAAGATGTCTGGGATGTTCCACCTGCAGTACACCCTTGTCTATCCTCAGTTTCCTCCTCTGTATTTGTTTCTTCTGCCTCCATAACCTCCTCTGGATCAGGGAATATGCTGCCAGACAGATATTTTATAGCATGCAGCACACAAATATTTTGCTTTCACTGGTGCAAGAGCAAGGAAGCCTCCAGCATGATCTACTGAGCAAAATAAGTTTTCCAGCTTGTGGGTGAAAGGATAATCCTTGCACTCTTTCTGCTCAAGAAGGAATACATATATTTGAGGTAGATAAAAGCATACCTAGATAGATGAACAACCGTTTATGGGTGGGATCAGAGGCAAGAAGAGCAGAAAAATGAAGATCATACGTGGGTTTCACCTCCTTTATGCTCTGAATATCTTTTTCATGCCATAATAAATGTTTTGAAGTGTTTAAAAAAAAAAACCAGAGGTGAATTTTCAAAAGACGCGTGCATAAAAAATAACACCTGGGCACTAAAATGACATATACACTATTTTAAAAACCGGAATATATGAGTATATTAGGGACTGTGAGTAAATTTGCACATGTAAAAAAGGGGCGGGCCAGGTGTGCTTCATGGAGATGCCAGTATTTACATGCATTTGTTGCTATTTTACAGCCTGCCAAAGTGAAGTACATACGTCTTTTTCTTGTGTATATTTACTCCTGCCCAGTATCTGGTGTAAATGATCATAAATATCTCAAAAGTGGAAAAATGACTGGGTGGGAGGACTTCAGGCTGCAGAGCCAGGATGGGTATTCATGAGCTGCAGATGTACTAAAATCCCTTGGCTTACGAGTGTAAAAGCCAAGTTACATGGGGTAAATGTGTCTAAATAGCATGAGTAAAATCAATTCACATATCCCTTTAAAATTTGAAATATAATTACACGGGTATATCATTTTCGCACACATCAACTAAATGCTGACCTATCCAGCTAAGTAACACTACTTTGGCAGACAAATGTGAAGTTATCCAGATAAATAGCAATTTTTTTAAATTTACTTTTCCATCTATCTTGTAGCCCTGATAAGTCCCAAAAGTGCTAATAATATGGACAAGTACCCACCCCCCTTAACCGGCAAAGCCCTGCTACCACTGCCTTTAATCGCAGTATTAATCCCAGTATTTTTTTAAAAACCCCTACACATCCTCTCTAATGTTAACAACTCTCTTCCAATGTCCTTTCTATGCAGCCCCCATACCAATGGTTCCTTCTGTACATAGTTTTCTCTGTTAATGAGTTTCTGTTATACTATATTATCTGTAAAGCTTGTTGCTGCTTTGTGTTTCTTGTAAACCGAGGTGATGTTCCCAACATGCTGCGGTATATAAAAAAAAACTTAAATAAATAGCACTTTTCAGATTTATCTGGCTTAGTGCTGTCACTTGACCACATACATTGGAATTTATCCAGATAAACCGTGCAGCTCACGGTTTCTATATACACAAGAATGTATGCATGCATATGTATTCCTATTTTATAACTTAGCACATTTCATTTGTGCACAGGTTATAAAATACAGCAGTAAACTGCCATGCACCCATATACATGTGTATATGGGTGTATTGGGCTGTTTCGAAAGTTATCCTCACTCAAAATAATGGCCAAATATTTCCATTTACAACAATAGATATTTGCCAAACCTGATATTTGGATACTATTTACTTAGGGGAGGCCAAAACTTCCAGTGGTCAATTCACTCATAACATTAAAACTCAAAGAACATTATTAGAGGTGTGAATCGGAACCGGAATCGGTTCCAATTCCGGTTCCGATTCACATTGTGAATTTTTTTTCGTGCGGCCCGATCGTTTTTTTTTTTATCGTCTGCGCCCAAGCCGATAAACAAAAAACCCACCCCAACATTTCAAAACAGCTCCCTTAGCTTCCCCCACCCTCTCGACCCCCCCCCCCCCCCCAAATTTATTAAATTACCTGGGTGGTCCAGTGGTGGTCCCGGGAGCGATCTCCCGGGCCATCAGCTACCACTAATAAAAATGGCGCCGATGGCCCTTTGCCCTTACCATGTAACAGGGTATCCGTGCCATTGGCCGGCCCCTGTCACATGGTAGGAGCACTAGATGGCCCGCGCCATTTTTAAAGATGGCGCCAGCCGTCCATTACTCCTACCATGTGACAGGGGCCGGTCAATGGCATGGATGCCCTGTTACATGGTAAGGGCAAAGGACCATCGGCACCATTTTTATTAGTGGCAGATGACGGCCCGAGAACAGGAGATCGCTCCCGGGACCACCACTGGACCACCGGGTAATTTAAAACGTTTTTTGGGGGGGGGGTCAGGAGGGTAGGGGAAGCTAAGGGAGATGTTTTAAAGGGTCGGGGTTCGTTTAAGGATTATTTTTGTGTGCCATTTTTCTCACCCTCCCCCAAAACGATAAGAGAACCCCCACGAACAATTTTGTGAGGTTTTCCTATCGGTTTCGGGGAGCCCCCGATTTCTGACGACTTTGAAAATATATTACGATATTTTCAATCATCAGAAATACGATTCACATCCCTAAAAATTATTAGTAAAAGAGAATTCAGTACAGATTTAAAAATCAATTGCCACTTTTGTATCTAAGATGTTTCACTAACAATCAATTGGATTTGAAGCTACAACTTTATATCAAGCAAAATCTTATTCAAAGTGTGTGTTACGTGCCCCACCCATGGTCGTCCCGCGCACGGGACCGCTCACCTTCGGAGTTCCACAGCTGGTCCTGGTCCTGTCTGCCTCGTGGCCCTTGCAAATCCAGCTGGGCCCCGGCGTCCAGTGGCGGTGGTTGCCGGGCCTTCGGTTGCGTGCGCCAGGCCTCACGCCGGGCCTTGGCATCGCAGCTGCTAACCACACCCCTACGCGCGCGCTCGCGGACCATCCGCCTGATGTAGGTTTCAGGGCAGGGCCTAGTTCCGTGGCACACCCTGATTAAACTCTTGTTAAAAGGAAGTTCCTGGCCTCACTTCCTTGACTTGGCAATTGGGTCGGCTTGTTCCTGAGATTGCCCTTGCTTGTATTCCTGCTTGTTTGTTCCTGACCTGCCCACCTGCCTGCCACTTGCCCAAGACCTCAGTTTGTTCCTGACCTGCCTGCCTGCCTGCCACCTGCCCAAGACCTCAGCTTGTTCCTGATCTGCCCGCCTGCCTGCTGCCTGCCCAAGACCTCAGCTTGTTCCTGTCCTGCCTGCCTGCCTGCCACCTGCCAAAGACCTCAGCTTGCTCTTCGACCTTGCCTGTTCTCTGGATCTTGACCTTTGCTTCGTTGACCATTCCTCGAACTGACTTCTGGACTCTGACTTTGCTTGCCTGACCTTGCTTGATTCTGGCGCTGTCCCTAGCCTTGTCATCCCCATCTCTATTCTGGTTCGCTCTCCTCCAACCTGTTTCCAGCCTCAAACCCAACAGCACTCCTCTAGCATCTGTGGGCACGCTGGACTTTCACTCTCCCAGGAGACCCTGCGAAGCCTACCTAAGTCCAAGCGGCCCACGTCCCTACAGGCTCCTCCCAGGGGTACCTCAGGCTTCCAGTGGTGAAGCTCTACACTGCCTCTGTCTCCTTCCGTGCTCCGCCCCCTGTGGACAGTCCCTGTACTACCACAGGACAAGGGTCCACCCCCAACTGCAACAGGTTGCCAAGGCCATGGGCTCGCAGAGTCTCCCACCTCCAGGGCCTTACCAGGATTGGCCGCTACAGTAAAGCAACATCACCAAGTGCTGGAGATGCTGGCTTCTTCAGTAGAGGAGCTAAGCTCCCAGCTACAAGAGACTGCTATGGCCAACCCTGTGGGCCTCCCGGTCACTATGCTTCCTAGAGCAACTCTGGCACTTCCTGCACCTCCTAGATACAATGGGGATCCACGCTCCTGCTGTGGCTTCCTTAATCAGTGCTTTATGCAATTTGCTCTCCAACCCTCCTTGTTTTTGAAGGAGATCAGTAAGGTCACCTTCATCCTGTCCCGGTTGGAAGGAAAGGCTCTGGCATGGGCCTCTCCCTTATGGGAATGTTCTGATCTCATCCTCTCCAAGATGACTGACTTCATTGCTCTCTTCAAGCAGACTTTGGAGATCCTGGTCGGATGGCTATTGCCAGTCATAATCGACTCCATCTTCGTCAAGGACCCTCTCTGAATACACAGTGGAGTTCCGAACATTAGCCACAGAACCTGGGTGGCAAGAGGATTGCCTACAAGCCATCTTCCTAGATGGATTCTCGTCTGCTCTAAAGGATGAGCTCTCCGTCCATGAGACTCCCACGTCTCTAGAGGACCTGATCTCCCTTGCCGGAAGGATCGATCATCGTCTCCGGCAAAGGCACCTAGAAGTAAAGACTCCACGCTTATTATGTTTTCAAGCTGTTTGGTGGATTCTTAGGGCAACAGTGATAGTGACTCCCAAGGGGAGGAGCCCCTTGGGGAACTGTAGCACCAGGCTAGACTCAGATGCACAAACACAGAGATAATAACTTTATTATGCAGCTTCTATAGTTCACCAGAGGTGGCAGAAGAGAGGAGTTTCAGTAGCAACAGTCTGGGATCCTCAGCAAAGGAGACCCATCCCACAATGGTGGTGTAAGGCTCCGATGCAAGTATTCAGTGAGGAGTTGTAGGTGAGACAGACTGGAGATGTTATCACTCACTCTCTTGTATCTGTAATGATAGAGTTCCCAGCAGGCAGACTAGTTGGTAGCAGGCACCAGGATAGACAACACAGGCCCTCGAGGAGCGAGTACCTGAATTCAGGATAGGCACCTGATATTCTCCAAGGACATCGAAAGCCACCGTGAATATGTTCGTACTGTCCTCCAACAATTAAGAGAGAATCACCTGTACACTAAATTAGAGAAATGTTTGTTTGAACGCACTCGTCTACCTTTCCTAGGATATATAATATCTGACCATGGCTTTTCCATAGACCCAGAGAAAGTCCAAGGAATCCGTGACTGGCCCCAGCTTAGGCTTCACTAACTATTATCGAAG
Source organism: Rhinatrema bivittatum (assembly GCF_901001135.1). NCBI lineage: Eukaryota > Metazoa > Chordata > Amphibia > Gymnophiona > Rhinatrematidae > Rhinatrema > Rhinatrema bivittatum. The sequence continues at coordinate 709,738,239 of NC_042615.1, read as the reverse complement.
CTTCATTGCCAACTACTCCTCCATGGTCACCCCACTTACAGCGATGATTAAGAAGGGGGCCAATACCCAAGTCTGGACACCTAGAACCATCGCGGCCTTCCAGAGGCTTAAGGATGCCTTCAGCTCTGGTCCGTGTCTCCATCACCCGGATCCCAAACATCTATTTGTAGTGGACATAGATGCCTCAGCAATCGGAGCCGGGGCTGTCCTAAGTCAACGCTCGCCCACGGGCAAGTTAATTCCTTGTTCCTTCTATTCACACAAGTTCACCACCACAGAAAACGCTACACAGTTGGCAATCGTGAACTACTAGCAGTGAAGTTAGCTCTTCAGGAATGGCACCCCTGGTTGGAGGGGGCACAGTACAAATTCACTATATTCACAGATCACAAGAACTTAGATCACTTCAAAGAGGCTCAGCTTCTAAATCCCCGTCAGGCCCGTTGGGCCTTGTTTTTTGAGAGATTCGACTTTAATCTCTGTTTCCATCCTGGTTCCAAGAGTCAGTGAGCTGACGCGCTGTCTCGATCCTTTGAGCCCGAGGATCTTCCGGAAGTTCCTAGTTATATCATCAATCTTGCCTGTATATCAATAGCAGCAACCACTACTGTTCCAGTTGGGAAGACTGTCGTTCCCTCGCCGACTACGAGAGTGAGTCTTAGGTGGGCCCATGATTCAATGCTGGCAGGTCACCCTGGCCATGCCAGAATGCTGGAGATGCTGCGCCAACCCTATTGGTAGCCCACCATGCCCACAGGTGCTAAAAGAGCGCTATCGGGTTCAAGGCTGGAAACAGATTGGAGGAGAGCGAACCAGAATAGAGATGGCGATGACAAGGCTAGGGACAGCACCAGAATCAAGCAAGGTCAGACAAGCAACGTCAGAGTCCAGAAGTCAGTCCGAGGAATGGTCAGCGATGCAAGGCTCAGGATCCAGAGGTCAGGCAAGGTGGAAGAGCAAGCTGAGGTCTTTGGCAGGTGGCAAGCAGGCAGGCAGGTCAGGAACAAGCTGAGGTCTTGGGCAGGCAGGTCAGGAACAAGCAGAGGTCTTGGGCAGGCAGCAGGCAGGCGGGCAGGTCAGGAACAAGCAAGCAGGAACACAAGCAAGGGCAATCTCAGGAACAAACCGACCTGATTGCTAAGGCAAGGAAGTGAGGCCAGGAACTTCCTTTTAACAAGAGTTCAATCAGGGTGTGCCACGGAACTAGGCCCCTCCCTGCAACCTAGATCACGGCGGCTGGTCTGCGTCAAGCGCGTAGGGGCATGGCTAGCTGCTGCGACGCTGACTACGCGCCGGCGACGCTGACTACGTGCTGGCGTGAGGCCTGGCGCGTAGCCGAAGGCCTGGCGACTGCTGCCACGGGACACTGGAGCCTAGCTGGACTTGAAAGGGCCATGAGGGAGACAGGACCAGGACCCGCTGTGGAACCCCGAAGGTGAGCGGTCCTGTGCGCGGGATAACCGTGGGTGGGGCACGTAACAGAACCCCCCTTCTAGGCCTCCCCCTACGCGGCTGGGGTTTCTCAGGATTCTGTCTATGGAAGGTCTTCAAGAGATCCTTGTCAAGGATATTCTGAGAGGATTCCCACGAGTTCTCCTCGGCCCCATGGCCCTCCCAAGCTAGAAGATACTTCCATTTGCTTCAACGTCATCGGACATCAAGGACTTCTCTTACCTGCAGAGAAGTATCAGATTCTGCCGCGACGTGTGGAGCTGGAGGGTCTTTATGAGAGGGCCAAGACAAGTCAAGAGGCTTCAACAAAGACAAGTGGAAAGTGTTATGGATACCCATGGACTGGGGTAGCTGGAGCTGATAGGAAACGGCTCCCACTCTTCTGAGTACTGGAAAAGGACCGATATACTTCAGGGCCAGCCGATGAGACGGATGTGTCGGGCACTCAGCCAGACCTTCTAGCCAGGTCGGAAGAGTGGAGCAGGTCGTCGATGGAGATCAGAGGTGTGTTTAGCGCGCTCAGAAGCCTGCGAGAGGCGTTCTCTTACTCGAGTCCACACTTGGCAGATGGTTTGAGCCATGGATTGTGCTGCAGGAGATGGAACCATCACTGGAACAGGAAGAGGCAAATGGGGTTGCCTTCTGAAGACAACTGAAAAAGGAGACACGGTGGCTGCTGCAAGATGAGTATTATGTGACAGCTTGGCCCAAGGGAGAAGGTCTGACCAATCATTCTGTTGGTCGTTAACGTATGAACGTAGGAACATTTTCAAGGTCCGATTAGTTCTCTTGGCCTGCCCATTGGCCTGAGGGTGATAGGCGGAGGTATAATTCAAGGAAATACTGGATTTCTGACATAGGGATTACCAGTACTTGACGGCGAACTGTAGTCCCCGATCAGAGACAATCTCCTTGGGGAGTCCGTGAAGTCGAAAGATGTTTCTCAAGAAGAGTTTTGCTAATTCCTGGGCTGACGGAAGACCCAGGAACGGGATGAAGTGTCCCATCTTCGAGAAGCAGTCGATTACGACCCAAATCACCGTGTTGCCTTGCGATGGGGGAAGATCCGTGATGTAATCTGTTGAAATACTGGACCAAGGTTCAGTAGGTACTGGGAGTGGCTGTAGTAAGCCCCAATGCTTTCCTGTTGGTGGCTTTTGTTGTGCGCAAGTGGGACAGGAGTCCACATAACTCCCATTACCTTCTTTGGCGGCCCCCGTACCTCTGGCACCCTGCCCTGTCCGGGCGATCGTTCCCTTACCTGCGCCACCTCGCTACTTGGGAAACCCTAAACAATGTTGGGGTTTTCTAAACCAATGTCAAATGCACTTTGCCCTTCAGTCGGCACTTTTTCCTGATGACCAGGTCAAGACGACGTTCATTCTTGTCCCTATTGGATGGCAAAGCCCTGGCATGGGCCTCCCCGCTATGGGAGCACGCCGATCCTCTATTGTCAAATTTTCCACAGTTTGTGCTCACCTTCAGGCAAGTCTTTGAAGAATCAGGAAGACTCCCTACCATGGTGCTGATCTTCTCCACCTGCGTCAAGGGTCCCGCGCCCTGAACGATTATACAATAGAATTTCAAACCCTGGCATCGGAGCTAAACTGGCAGGGGGCTAGTTTGCATGCCATCTTTTTAGAGGGGCTTGCTCCATGAATAAAAGATGAGTTAGCAGCCCGTGAGCTGCCTCCCTCCCTGAAGGGGCTTATCGACCTCACTGGAAAGATTGATTGCTGGCTTCAAGAGCGTGCCAGGGAGAAGGGTTCCTCTCAGCGGGGCCATGCCAAGGAACCACTCTTCTTGACTAATGATGTCAGCGTGGCCACAGAGTAGCTGATGCAACTTGGCTGTGGCTGTCTCACGGCCGCTGAGAGATCCCATCGCCTTCAGGGTGGTCTGTGTCTGTATTGTGGGAACTCCACACACTCATTGTCCCAGTGCCCTGAGAGGAAGGAATGAAGCTTGCCTCAGGGAACACCAACGAAGATAACTCTCGGCCTTACTACCCCTACAATGTTCTTGCCCCAACTACCAGCCTCCTTGGAACTTCCCGCCACCAGCTTTTCCACTCAAGTGTTAGTGGATTCTGTCGCTGGTGCAAACTTTATCCAGCAGGACCTTGTTGATCAGTACTTAATTCCTACATATCCTCTGACTTCTCCAGTGATGCTCTCCTCAGTCCTTCTTCCGGATTTGGTGACTCAGACCACGTCACCTCTTACCATGAAGATTGGACCGGATCACACGGAGCGTATCTCCTTTCATGTCCTACCTACAGCAGTGAGCCCGGTAATTCTGGGTTTGCCTTGGCTACAGAGACATCAACCATACTTTGACTGGATCATCAGCCACCTGGTTCTTTGGGGCCCACTATGCTTGGGTTCTTGTTTGAAGTCGGTGGAACACCCCCAGACCCTAACTGTGGCCACTGTTCTTCCAAACCCTCTCCTTCCTGGAAAAAGGTCACAGGAGACTCAAACCAGATCCTCCTCCTTTAGAGGAATGTCTTAGGAACAGTCTTCAACCATTTGAAGGAACAGCTGACACAAAAAAACATCCGAGATTGAGACTCTCAAAAAGGGGCACAAACAGGCTATGAAAGGTTTGTGTCTCTCTTGGTTTATAAGGAGAAGGAGGTCCAGAGTCTGCATACTCGGCTACAATTTGAGGAATGACAGTTCCCCTGGTACTGTCAAGAACTCCAGGTGTTCCCCATGACCCCTCTGAGAAGGTTACTCCCCGGTGCTCTAGCCAAGATCGATCACCGGATATACAAGAGCCCCTGCTCAACTTGTCCCTGGCCTTCTTGATCCCCCTGGAGGGGGCCTTTGAAGAGGGGGTACTGTTGCTACAGCCGGCCATGGGTTCCATGGCTGGTCCCTCTCACCTCCTTTCCGTGACCCTGCCTGCTTCCCTTGACCTCACGGTGCGGTGGAGACACCACTGCCAGCCCCATTCTGGGCCTATATTGTGGCCGATTCACCGCCGCCAGGTTCTCCTCCCTTCTGGGTTTCCTCTGGCATGCATGCACACCTCTCTGTGTGATTTAAAGGGGCCGCGGCGCGCTAGGGCTGCCGGTCCTCCCCAGATGATGTCACTCACTGGGCCTATTTAAGGCAATCTCTGACACTCAGAGCTTGCCTTTGCAATAAGGTTCCTTCCTCCTAGTTGCCTCTGGTCCTCCCTCTTGTTCCAATTCCATTTTCCCTTAGACTGCATTGGACTGACCTCAGTTTTGCCTGACCATTTTCGTCCGCTGCCTGGAAATGACCACTGCCTGCTTGACCATTCTCGTCTGTCGCCTGGAACTGACCACTGCCTGCCTGACCATGTATTGGCTGTCCATCCTTGGACAATACTCTGGCTTGACCCTTGCACTACACTCCACCTTCTGCTTCACTACTGCTCTAGGAGACCCCTGGAGGCCCATCTAAGTCCAGGCGGTCTGGGTACCCAATGGCTCAACCTGCAGAAACTCAGGACTGTTATTGGTGAAGCTCCCGCTAGCCTCTGTCTCCTTGTGTGCTCTGCCTCCTGGTGGCAGGCGCTCTCTGGGTCTGACCAGAGGGCCGTACCAATTCTGCACCAGGCCAAGGGTCCACCTCCAGCGTAACAATAGTATGTTATTTACTAAACCACAATAAGCCTTTACAGTTCTGAAAATGTCTTAATACAGATATAATGCATGGTTTCCTCCTTAAAAAACCTGGTGCAACATGGGTATTAAAACGAGCTGATTTGCATGCAATACTATGGTAATCAAATAATAAGGCTTGCATCACAATTTGTAAGCCACATTATTTGATCTAAAGACAGATACACTTAAGTGGTATAGCTAACTTTCCCTAGAAGGATTAGGATGAAAGAAAAGAAATAGATGCCTGTAGTCTTAAAACAATCCTTTATTGCAGTGGAGACACAAGGGTAGCCCGACTCTGGCCGAGTTTCGCCGTTTCAAAACGGCTGCCTCAGGGGCTTACAATAATCTTCTTGAATTCATTAGTTATATATCGACTAAGAATATAATGTGATCATATAAAGAGCTGTATGATCTCTTATGTTGCGTCTTGAAGCATTCGCGATAGCAGAACTCCACTAGCAAAGGCATCTATTTCTTTTCTTTCATCCTGACGGCTATTATAGATCGCCTTCCTTCGTGCTTTTTGGGTCCTAGAAGGATTAGGACAGGACTTTCCAAACCTGTCCTGGGGACTCCACAGCCAGTTGGGTTTTCAGGATATCCACAATAAATATGCATGAAATAAATTTGCATATCATGGAGAATCTGTATATTCACATTTATCTCAAGCATGTTTATTGTGGATATCCTGAAAACCCGACTGGCTGTGGGGTGCCCAGGACAGGTTCGGGAAGCCCTAGATTTAGATATTAACACATATTCTAATGTTCCCTCCCTGGGGTCTGCTATACATCCCAATGTTCCTTGAAGCCTGCTTACAGTGGCTAACTGGACCAACAATGGCTCCCCTTGGTCATGTTTAAACTGCTGGGAGATCATGCAAGACCCACTGTCCCACCCTCTGCAGCCTCAGGAGGTGGCCAAAGTACTTTAAAAAAAGTGTTAAAGTGGTATCCCAGGCCTCTCCCCCCCCCTTTTGAAACACCGCTCCCTTTTAATGAAAACTGTACCTGTCCCAATCCCAGGATCTCCATCCCTGTTATCCCTGCAATCCCCCCATCTATTACCTTCATAGACATGGTGGTGTGGTAGAGCCATGAGGATCCTTAGGGCTCTGGGCCTATTACTACCTTTTTAAAAATGTTGCCGATCAGCCAGAGTCAAACTTTTGCAAATGTCTGTCTGTGGCCAATTGCCACCATTTTTAAAATGGCGGTGCTGTGTCCAGAGTCCTAGGGGATGATTGAGCTCTTCTATACAGCTTCAAGGAAAGTTTGAAGTGCTTCCTGACCATAAGCATTTCTGTTTTTTTAAGGGTGTAAAAGCAATCTAATCTAAGACAGCCAAATATGTAACAACTATAAACTCCTATTAACTCAAATCTCTTTTTTTTTTAAAGCTGAATCAAGGGGGAAAAATAACTGGATATCATCTGCATAAACATGAAATTTAAAACTGTAACTACTCAGAAATTCAGCTAATTGTTTCATGTACAAATTGCAAACAGAGGTGATAAAATGGATCCTGGTGGAATGCCACATCATAGCTGCTACGGTGAAGAACTAAAGTCATCCATGATAACCCTATGGGGCTGATTTTCTAAAAATGCTTTATACCATTTAAAAGTTGTATACATCAAACCTAATTCATTCAATCTATTTAAAAAGAATAACATATGTGAAATGCATCACTAAGATCCAATGGGATCTTTAGGGCAGAGGCTCCACTATCACATGTCCTCAACATATCTTTCATTACTGTTACTGCTACTGTCTCAATGCTTTGATTTTATCTAAATCCTGTATGACAGTGATCCAGATATCCCACAGAATCAATAAATTCTGTTAATTGTAAGGCAGGACATTGCCTTCTCAAACAGTTTTTACCTTAAAGTCTATGAGGGAAGGAAAGAAATGCATTTTTTGTACTTCAAGCCAGATAAAGTGGAGTCAATTAGAGATAGTACAAGACCAATCATGTTTCAGCACTTCTCAAGTAGCTTATCTAAGTTGGCTGCTAAATGTCATTACTTTAGAGATATGACTCGGAACAGGAATCGGTTCGGATTCCGGTTCCGATTCACATCGTGGGGTTTTTTTTGTCTGGCCCGATCGCGGTTTTGTTTATCGGCTGCGCCCAAGCCGATAAACAAAAAACCCACCCCGACCCTTTAAAACTAATCCCTTAGCTTCCCCCACCCTCCCGACCCCCCAAAAAACATTTTACAGGTACCTGGTGGTCCAGTAGGGGTCCCGGGAGCGATCTCCCGCTCCTGGGCCATCGGCTGCCACTAATCAAAATGGCGCCGATGGCCCTTTGCCCTTACCATATGACAGGGTATCCGTGCCATTGGCCGGCTCCTGTCACATGGTAGGAGCACTGGATGGCCCCATGCCATTTTTAAAGATGGCGCCGGCCATCCAGTGCTCCCTCTATGTGACAGGGGCCAGCCAATGGCACGGATACCCTGTCACATGGTAAGGGCAAAGGCCATCGGCGCCATTTTTATTAGTGACAGCCAACGGCCCGGGAGTGGGAGATTGCTCCCGGGACCCCCACTGGACCACCAGGTAACTGTAAAATGTTTTTGGGGGGGGTCGGGAGGCTGGGGGAAGCTAGGGGATTAGTTTTAAAGGGTCGGGGTGGGTTTAGGGGTTATTTTTGTGTGCCGTTTTTCCTGCCCTCCCCAAAAACTATAAGAGAACCCCCACGAACAATATCGTGGGGTTTTCCTATCGTTTTGAGGGAGCCCCCGATTTCTGACGATTTTGAAAATATCGTACAATATTACTTAATCATTTTGTTTAGGATAAAGTGAAACTAAGAGCACTTTCTACAGTGAATATTTTGTGCTTATCCATTCTCCATTGGATCTCAGAAAGAGATAGCAGATATTCTGAAGCTCCTTGCTTCAAACTTCAGAGTTAAAGAAAAGTTTATTTTAAAAAAATTATTAGATTAATTTACAGGAGAAAGCAAAGTGTGCTGTTAGAGTCACTCAATAACACTGTGCCTAGATGTTGTTTGGGATGCAAGGATAAAGTCTGTAATCTTTATAAGAATGTTACAGTATGTATTATCAGGGCAAGACTATCAATATAGCTGACACTGTGCCAGTAGCTTCAGTAATTGACCTTGCTGTTCAAATAAAATAAAATTCAATTTCAGAATTAAGCCATCCATCACTAAGATGAGACAGGAACCAAGAATCAAGGATCCAAAGCACAAGAAGACTCACCGAAGCAAGCAGACCTGACCAACATAGGACGTTGCCAAGTCAAGGAATCATTGAACACTGGTGCAGGCACTCAAAGGGATGAGGTCCCTTTAAATCAAGTGAGGAGGCGTGGCCTCGCACCTAAGATTGCGACGGCCATCTTGGATTTTGGCTGCGGAGGAAAAGCTGCCCGAAGCCACGAGGGAGGAGCAGGAACGGCTCCCAGCCTGGCATCCACCCCGGAGGCCCGCGCCCGGGTGCGGGTGTGACGGGCACCGGTCTCCTGCAGCTTTGCCCGATGTCACCGCGGCAGGACGCCGTCGTGGTCAGGTAGGGGATCATGGCCGTGGCCATCTGCAGCCATGGAACACAACACTCTGAAAGCCATTGCCGCCTTCCAAAAGTTGAATGGCACCTTCCTACAAAAACCCTGTCTCCACCATACTGATCCCACTCGACTCTTTATAGTCAAAGTAGACGCATCCACTCTGGGAGTGCTGGCAGTCGAATCAATACTCAGATAAAGGCATTCTCCACCCATGCTTCTTCTTTTTAAAAAGATTCTCTCCTGCAGAGGGCAACTACAGGATTGGCAACAGAGAAATGCTGTCTGTTAAGCTTGCACTCAAGGAGTGGCATCACTGGCTTGAAGAAGCTCATCATCGCATTACTATTTACACTGATCATAAAAACTTGGAATACCTCCACCATGCACAATAGTTGAATGCTTGCCAGGCCTTCTGGTATCTAATTTTTGCAAGTTTTAAATTCGAGTTAAGATATCGACCAGCCACCAAGAATGTTCGAGCTGACACCCTATCCCGGTCCTTCCTGGCAGAGGAAACTCCAGAGCCTCCCAGACATATTATTGGCCCAGCCCAGATTCTTCTGGCCACTACCATGTCTGTCCCACCAGGAAAAAGTGTTAAAGTGGTCCCACGACTCCCATGTTGCACGTCACCTTGGAGGGCCCAAACTCTCGTGATGCTCCAGCAATATTACTTAGTGGCAGATGCAGAGAGATGTCTAGGCCTACGTAGACTCCTGTCCCACCTATGCACAGCAGAAGCCCTTGGTGGGACCACCCTTGGGGTTGTTATAGCCATTGCCAGCCCCCAGGGAACCTTGGACCCATTTGTCTGCTTATGTTGTGGTGGATCTCCATCTCTCAAACTGCTGCACAATCATTTGGCAGAGGACAATAGGCAAAATCTCAAGCCCAACAATTATTTAATTTATTATGTATACAAAACATTTATAAATTTATACAATACAGACATGCGTGAGACATTTATACATTTAGAGTAAATTCTAAAATATGATCAATCAATTTTATTGATCCCCCACTCATACGCCATACATACCATTCATCCATAAAAACCGCAGTACATGTGTATCATCTGTAATATTACATTATACATTTAGAAAAACCCATTTAACATATATGCAAATATTCTAAGACCCATTGACATATATCCAAATAGGGAATATTTGGATATATGTCAATGGGTCTTAGAATATTTGCATATGTACTGCGGTTTTTATGGATGAATGGTATGTATGGAGTATGAGTGGGGGATCAATAAATTTGATTGATCATATTTTAGAATTTACTCTGAATGTATAAATGTCTCACACATGTCTGTATTGTATAAATTTATAAATGTTTTGTATACATAATAAATTAAATAATTGTTGGGCTTGAGATTTTGCCTATTGTCCTCTGGCATAGTAACATTGTTCACACAATAGACAGAGGTATTGCATGTATGTATGCACAATCATTTGGGTCATAGACAACCGGTTCTCAAAATGGCTCATTTTATCCCACTGCCTGGCCTTTCCATGGCCCTAGAGTTGGCTCGACTATTCACACAGCACATCTTCTGCTTGCTCGGCCTGCCCAAACATATTGTCTCTTAACGTGGAGCTCAGTTTACGGCCAAGTACTGGCGCTCAATCTAAGGGGAACGAGGATTGGTATTGGTGATCACAACATTATCCAATTTGACTTAATAACTGGAGGGAGCGCAAAAATGAAATCCTCTATGACAGCATTTAATTTTCAAAAAGGTGACTAAGATAAAATGAGGAAAATGATTAGGAAAAATTGAAAAGAGCAACTGCAAAGGTTAAGAGTTTAGCTCAGGCATGGATGTTGTTGTTTAAAAATCAAAAAACAAAAACACTCATCCACTCAAATTTGAATACTCAGATAGGCACAAAACTGAATACAGCGTGGGAATCTTAATTTGTTGAAAGATCATTATAACACCCCAGTGGTTACTTAGTTGGACACTTTTCTCTACAAGAATGGTCATGTGTAATCATAGGTCCAAGGGTCTTTTTAAAAAAAATGCTTATTAAACATTTGTGCAAAGTTTGACCATTGTCAAAAAGAAACACAGTTCTTAAAATCATCAAAAACAAGCATACTTGTATTCCAAATTAAAGTTCCACTGTGCCCAACATTGCACCATTATTTGGAGAACCTGCTTCAAGAGCTTCAATTGTAGATTAAAAATATACTAGCCCGTGAACCCATATTCATGGCGCATGTGTGCTTCCACAACTTTGTCAAAGAAAAATGCTGACTTGTGCAAACACTGACTTGTACTCTCTGCAGAATAACATGAAAAACATGTGCAACATTTAGAAACATTTAAAATTTTTAACACATTTGAAACAGGAGGGAAAACATATCTGATGCCATTTGTCAAAGCATAGCCATGGTAAACCTACTGTCTAAAGTGCAGCGTCCGTAGCTTTCAATGGAGCTTTGTTGAAAGCGGCTTCCTTCTTCGACACCGATGCTTGAGAGACACTAGCAATATGCAGCGTCTTTTAAAGATGGCCATCAGGTAACACCCTTAATGACGTGCAACATCTCTCAAGATGGCAATCAGAAAACACCCCTCTGGTAAAGGAATATAGTTCATTCTATTTCCTTGTTGAGTCCTCGAGAGGCTACTGTATTCAAATGAAAAATCCAAAATTGTTCTTTATGCCAAATTGAGAACCATATCTCCCCCATGCCAATGTTCTCTCACAATCTCTAAGATGGTCCAACGTATATCTGAAAAAGTGTGATGATGTTCCAAAAAATGAACAACCAATGGTGCTTTCATTTTGCAAGTGCAAAGAGAGCTTTTGTGTTCAGTCAAACGAGTCCACAACATGTGTTTGATCACTCTGATATAAAATAATCCACATGGACAGCTCAGAATATAAATCACAAAAGATTCTCTGCAAGAAATGTCTGTGATTATGGAAACAGATTTACCAGATTGTAAGGTAATTTAAATTTTCTTGAATTTTAAGCATGCACCAAGAACATTCTTAAGGTGCTTTACTAAGCTTGTTAAAGGTTCAGGCTGGAAGCTTGAAGTTTAAATCACTTGATCACTTACGTTGCAACCCCTTGAGAAAGCAGATCTAATTGGCTCTTGGAACAGAGGGTGAGTACGTTGTAAAATTGGCCAATATTTACGAATTGATCTGCAAATCAAAGTAGAAATCATACTGTATCTTAAGACCAATGTCTGTCTGACAGATGGATCAAGTGTACATAGTTGTAACAGAAGGTCACGGTTACTGTACAGAGCATGCCGATATGCGGTCTTCACATATGAAATAGGATAACCTCTATCTAAAAAGCAGTTAACCATCACCTTGTCCTGTAGTTTGAACTCACCAATATCAAAACAAAGCCTTCATAATCGGAAAAATTGTCTCAAAGGGAAATTTCTTTTAAAAATGAGGTTCAAAAAAGGATTGGATAAGTTTTTGGAGGAGAAGTCCATTAATGGCTATTAATCAAGTTTACTTAGCCACTGCTATTAATTGCATCAGTAGCATGGGATCTTCTTGGTGTTGGGATACTTGCCAGGTTCTTGTGGCCTGGTTTGGCCTCTGTTGGAAACAGGATGCTAGGCTTGATGGACCCTTGGTCTGACCCACCATGGCAATTTCTTATGTTCTTATGTTCTTATGACAAGGTGAAAGCTGTCATAAGAAAGCAAATTGTTTGTTTACAATATATCAAAGTTTTCAACATCAATTGATCTTTGAAAATTTATATATCAAGAAAAGCAATTTTCTGCTCATGGTAATTGATGGAGAATATAAAGACTGAACCGCGAGAATTCAGTCATGAATGAAACTGCATAAGGGATGTGAGTGAACCTCGCCAAACAATGAATATTTTGACAATATATTATAATGCATCCAACATTTGATCTGGGTTTCCCATAGGTTACCAGGTAAGTGTCAAGATTCAAAGGTGGAAACATAAATGTTGGCAATGTCCAGGGCCATGGTTGCTCCCATTGCTGTACCATGTGTTTGTAGGTAGAATTTGCCATTAAAAGCCCAAAATAATTTTTACTTAAGGTGAAAGAAGCCAGTTCAATCACATATTCTGTTGGGATTCGTGCCTCTTTATCCCTAGTGTTCAAAATTCCAGTCAAAGAGGCCAATGCTTCATCTTGTGATGGCTACCTTGAGAATTTGAATTTTCACTCATTTATTTTTGGATTTTCCTTGGATGTTGTTATGTTGTTTAAAAATACCATCTTGGAAGACCAGAACAGATGTATTCCATGAATTAGAAAAGGTAGGAAGAAGACTAAATGACTACCAGCATGGTTGAAAGGTGAGGTGAGAGAGGCTATAATATCTAAAAGAGCATCTTTCAAAAATAGGAAAAGGGATCCAAATGAAGAAAACAGGAAACAGTATAAACACTGGCAAGTCAGATGCAAAACATTGATAAGGAAGGCAAAGAGAGAATTTTCTGTGAAAGCAAAAACTCATAATAAAAACTTTTTCAGGTACATTTGACATAAAAAGCCTGCAAGGGAGTCAGTTGGACCATTAGATGAGAGAAAATTGACAAACTAAAGAGCAACAAATCACATGGATTAGATGGTATACATCCCAGAGTGCTGAAAGAACTGAGAAATAAAATTGCGGACTTGCTATTGGAAATTTGTAAACTATCAATAACATCATCTATGGTACCTGAAGGCAAAGAGTTGCCAATATAACGCTAATTTTTTAAAAGGGATCAAGGGGTGATCCAGGAAATTACAGATCAGTGAGTCTGACATCTGTTCCAGGCAAAATGGTAGAAGCTATCATAAAAAACAAAATTGCTGAACATATAGATAAGCATAGTTTAATGGGACAAAGCCAACATGGATTTAACCAAGGGAAGTTTTGCCTCACTAATTTGCTACATTTTTTGAAGGCATAAATAAACATGTGGATGGATAAAGATGAGCCAGTTGATATTGTATATTTGGATTTCCAGAAAACATTTGACAAAGTCCCTCATGAGAGACTTCTTAGGAAATTAGAAAGACATTGAATAGATGGCAATGTCCTGTTGTGGATTGGCAACTGGTTAAAAGATAGAAAACAGCGAGCAGGGCTAAATGGTAAATTTTCCCAGTGGAAGAATGTGAATAGTGGAGTGCCCAAGGCATCTGTTCTGGGACTGATGCTTTTTAATATATTTATAAATGACCTGGAAATGGGAACAACAAGTGAGGTAATAAAATTTGCCAATGATACAAAATTATTCAAAGTTGTCAAATCACAAGAGCATTGTGAAAAACTGGGAGACTGGGGATACAGATGGCAAATGAAATTTAATGTAGACAAGTGCAAAGTGATGCACTTAGGGAAGAGTAACCCAAATTATAGCTACAAAATGAAAGGTTCCACATTAGGAGTCACCACTCAGGAAAAGAATCTAGGTGTCATCGTTGAAAATATGTTGAAATCTTCTGCTCGGTGCGCAGCAGCAGACAAGAAAGCAAATAGAATGCTAGGGATTATTAGGAAAGGAATGGAGAAAAAAAACAGAGAATATCATAATGCCTCTTAATTGATCCACATTTTGACCTCATCTTGAGTATTGTGTTCAGTTCTGGTCACCATATCTCAAAAAAGATATAGCACAATTAGAAAAATTACAGAGAAGGGCGACCAAGACAATAAAAGGGATGGAACAATTCCCTTAGGAGGAAAGGCTAAAGAGGTTAAGACTCTTCAGCTTGGAAAAGCGATGACTGAGGAGAGATATAATAGAGGTCTATAAAATAATGAGTAGAATGGAATGAGTAAATGTTAATCTATTGTTTACTCTTTCGAATTGTACAAAGACCAGGGGATACCAGGGAACACACAATGAAGCTACTGGGTAATACATTTAAAAGAAATAAGAGAACATATTTTTTGTACTCAATGCATAATTAAGCTCTGGAATTCATTACCAGAGGATGTGATTAAAGCTATTAATAAAGCTGCATTTAAAAATGGTTTGGACAAGTTCCTGGAGGAAATATCCATTAACAATTATTAAGGTAGAGTTGCACAAATCCACCTCTTATTCTTGGGAAAGCGTCTTGGAATCTATCTAACTCTTGGGATCCTGCCAGGTACTTGTGACCTGGCTTGGCAACTGTTGGAAACAGGATACTGGGCTTGATAGGCCCATGGGCTGACCAAGGATGGCAAGCCTTATGTTCTTATGTTCTTATGAGGCTTTGCTGAAGCTGGCCACCACTCTGCATGGTGTCCTGGGCTTCTACGTGTGCACATGGGGTATCTGTTGTGGGAGCACTAGGGAGAGGTCCCATTTCCGGGGAGAGTTGTGTGCCCTTGGACCATGGCACAACTGCAGAGAGCTCTGTAGAAGCACCGAGGCAGGTGAGACGTGTCCAAGCACAGGTGGACAGGCACAAGACCAAGGATTCTGACCTCCGCCAACCCTGACGCATCAGAAGAGACCCAACAATGCAATGCTGGTCTCTGGGGTAGCCCTCCAGCCATTCGATAGCCCTTTTGGACCTGCCATACGGGAATGGCAAATGCATCAGGATGGACAGAAGTTGAGGACAGGCGATGGTACTGGAACAAGACGAAGACTCTAAGACATGGTCAGACAAGGACACTTGAAGAGATGATCAGACGATACTTGAAGATGGGGTCCGACAAAGTTACTTGAAGACAAGGTCAGATGATGATGCTTGAAGACACAATCAGACTTGAAGACATGGTCGGGCAAAGGTACTTGGAGACATGGTTGGGCATAACATGAGGCAAGAAGGCAAGGCTGGGGCACGGTTATATCAAGGTTCAGGCATGGCTACATCAAGGTTCAGGCAGGATTGAGACGAGATAAGGACTCTTGAAGAATGGAAAGACAACAGTAAGGTAAAACTCAGGATGGAGTGAATCCGGATAGCACTCTAACTCACACAGCCAGGATGGCACTCAGGCTATCCACTGACGGCACTATTTGCTGGAGGTTAGGTGAAGCTGGAGCCCAAGACATCGGAGAACAAGGCTTCAAAGAGAGGAGCCGGAAATAGTGGATGCTGAAAGGCAGAACAACTGGAGACTAGACAGTGAGGTCATCTGGAGACAAGGACATTGAAGATATCAAAGACAAGACATCTGAAGGCAGATTCATCTAGGATATCCAAGACAAGGACATCAGGATTTCAGACCTCCAAGGCACTCAATGAAAAGCAACAAGTAGACACTTGTGTGCCTGGCAGGTCCGGACTTCGGACCTGCCAGGCACACAATCAAAAGCATCACGAAGGCACCAAAATACAGGACAGCTGGACGTCTACTGACAAGGGCTACTTCAGAGGAAGACATCTGTGAACAGGGGCATCTGAGACAGAGACATCAAGGGAGTCAGGACATCAGGAAGCAAGGTCATCTGAAGACGGAGACATCTGTAGACGAAGACATCAGATGAAGATATCAGTGGACAGGAACATGAGATCCGATGAGAGACTAGGACAAGGAATGAAGATGAAGATGAAGGATCAGGAACCACAAAGGAAGACAAGGGAATTCCCATGAAGAACAGAGTGCCTTGAAGAAGCAGATTAGGACATAGGAGTCTCCTGGAATGAAGAGCTGGAATGGAGGATCCAGGAGCAGTCCAGCTCCATGACTGACTCCTTGCAAAGGCCACGAAGCACTGAAGGCTGAGCCCTTTTGTAGGTCTGAAGAAGAACGCCCAGGATGACATCACTAGGAGGAGCCAGGAAGACTGCCCACAGCTGGCCCTTTAAATCCTAAGAAGAGGCATGGCCCCGCACCTAAAGAGGCAGGACCAGGGACAGCAGCAGCAGCCCACTGCAGAGAGGGAGTAGGAACAGCACTAGGCCGCAAAGCCAGGCCCAGCGTCATAGACTGCATCCTGCCACAGGAAGGAGGAAGACTGGAGGCAGAGACTCCCTGCACAGGGGAGGAGATGACGTCAGCGGCCTCTGGGCCATGAAGAGGAACTCCAGGACGGTCTCCTGGTCGCAGAAGAGAAACAGCGATGGCGGTGGGCCCGACGTGGAGCATGGCAGCAGCAGCCTCGACTGCCACCGGAGGAAGGATGATGTCAGCAGCCTCCAGGCCGCATGGAAGCATGGTGGCACAGCCCACCATGCAAGAAGGAAGGCGTGGGTGGCCTCCGAGCCATGAGGTGGAATGGCGGTGGCTCCAGGCCGCAAGAATTGCATCGGCGTCAGGGAGCAGGCAAGCTGGAGGTGAGAGACTGTTCACGGCTAGGCCTGCGAGCAGAATTGTAACAGTATCTAGAGTGGAACTAGAAGAGCTCTCCATTGGTATCCCATGGTGAACAGCGAGAGGATGATGGCTACATGAGTACAGTCTATAGCTCCCAGAACATTGGGAAAGTAAGTTATGGCATAAAAGCCTCTCTTCAATTCCATCAAGTCCTGCCTGTCTTGAGTAAATGCCATGTAACGATTAATGCGGTTAGATATAGGTGTTATGACCTGGCCCAGGCAGTGGGAAGAAATGGTTTGGGACATTCCCCCGATGACCCCTACTGGCATCGGGAAGGAGCCAGATGCAAGGAAAGGCCAATAGTTTGGTGAGCCCCGGTATAGCGTGAGACCTTTCCGTGAGTGGATCCAGATCCCCTTAGATTTCTTCACATAATTCCAGGATATCCTGAGAGATGAGTCAATACCTGCTAACCACAGAATCTTCTGGGATGCCCAGCAATGAAGCTCATGGAAGAAAGATGTGCTCCTTGTATCTCCACCTCCATGGTTGCCTGCATGCCAAGGACTGCCATGGGCCACAACCCTCTCCATGTGGGGCCAGTGGCTCAGGCTCTGGTGCAGGGTCTTCCCTAGGAGGTGTTGGAATTTCCCTTGACTGTTCTTGTGATGGATGTTGTTGTTCTTGTTGTCTGTGATAAGCATCCTGAAGCTACCAGTATACCCCAAGTAAACCTGTCACAAACATAATAGGTTTAGGAAGACAGACTAGGTAAGAAAATGTGTTTTTATTGGCCCAGGAGAGCATGGTAGTTGTGTTTGATAGAAGGCCTCATTTTATCACATGTGATAATAGCCACAATTCGCAATAATGGCCATGGTCGCATGATAGAAACTTGTTTTCTCTTCTATTGCAAGAAAAGAATGTGTAGTTATTTTAGACGTTAAATCCCACGTTAGTGTGCATTAATCTATCATGTGGTAAGACACCTTAATTTGCATTAACTCCTCCCAGTTGCATACTAAAATTAAAATTTGCATGCTAGCTTGTGTTGCAATATTTATTGTGCAGGCAATGTGCATGTAACCACATTTAATACATTATACCCCAACACATTTTGATGAATGACTCAGTTATTTTTGTAACTGCATAATTCTTAAATGCAAAGTTGAGCTTAAAGATAATGCTTATACGTTTTGATTATCTTACATGATTGAGCTTGTGCTGCAAAACTAAAACTGAAACTGTAACAAAACCAAAGAAAAAAAGAAATAATTGTACCGTATTAAATCTTATTTTACCTTTGCTGATAATAAATTGACTACTTCACAAAAGTGTCTGTATCTACTCCCTAAAATGAATGAATTTGTATTTTAAGGTTATTGGTTAATCTAATTGTTAGGATTCATGAGTTAGTGAGCCCTTGGCCCAAGGTGAGAGTTGGTACCGCCCATGGGGAGGAGCCCATTCGGGTCTCACAGGCGGGAGGCGAGGTCTGTAGCAGAAGATGACACAGCCCAGGGAGTACAGAGAGAGCAAGAGACTGGAGTGTGGGTACAGATGCCAGAGTAGGAACTCCCAGTGGTGAAGAGCAGGCCCTGAGGAGCAGTGAATGCAAGGCAAGGTATGAAGGAGTGCCGAGGGAACAACCCCAAGGGCGGAGCCACGAGGTGAGTCAGCACGGGAAGAATGATGTAGGCTTTCCCGGGAAGCCCCAGGGGTCTCTGGCAAAGCACGGAGCACTACCCCGAGGAGCTGGGGAAGTGCGAGCACAGTCTCTGATGTTGAAGCAGAATGCCGCCCCGAGAAGCGGGGAGCGTGGCGCAGTCACTGAAGTACACAGGGCACCGCTCCGAGGAGCGGAAAAGTACGGCACAGTCGCTGAAGTACTCAAGGCACTGCCCGAGGAGCGGAGAGCGAGGCACAGTCATTGAGGAACACAGAACACTGCCCAGAGGAGCGGGGAAGCATGGCACAGTCACTGAAGTAAGAGGCAACGGCCCGCAGAGCAGGGAACACCTATGTTGAGTGTCCACAAAGCAGAATAGTAATGCAATGGCCCACAAGCGGGGTACACCTACGATGAGTCTCCACGAAGCAGAGTAGTAAAGGCTATGGCCTATGGAGCGGGGTACACCAACACTGAGTCTCCACGAAGCAGAGTAGTAAGGCAATGGCCCGTAGATGTTGCGACCATCGCTGCCCGACGTCTGCACTCTGCCCACCTTACCACATTGGCGACTCCCTATGGGGTTAATGGAAGGCTGGCTGCCGCGGCGTTCTTCGGCCGTTCTCGACCAGCATCCCCGGACCGGCCCGATGCTGCAAACCGCCATGTTGACCTGATGCCTAGGGGTGTGCGCGCGGCACGGCCCCGCCTCAAGTATCAGAAGTGGCACAAACCTTAGGGGCATCTCCCTGAGATGACATCATCTGCTTCAGATATTTAAAGGTCTCTGAATTGCTAACAAGTCGAGTTAGCAAGGATAAGGATATGGGTAAGGATTCGATCTATCTACGCTACGCTGCCTCCTCGGACTAACCAGGGGTACCCGCTCCTCGGGGGCCTCGTTCTCTCTTACATTGTAGATTGCAGTCTGGAACTGGTACTCGCTCCTCAAGGGCCCTCGTTCCCAGACTTCTTCAGAATACATGTCTGCCTGGAAGTCATCGCTGTCTACTACATCTGTGAGTTACAGTTGCACTCTCAGAGCTTTCCCTGGAACCAGGTACTCGCTCCTTGAGGGCCTACTTCATTCCAGCTCCTGGGCTTCTATGAGACATTGTGTGAGTGTTACCATCAGGTTCTGTCCATGAACTCTGCATACCCTGCCTACTCACTATATTTCAGTTTCTCTACAGTTCAGCCTCCAGGAATCGCTGTTCCAGTATCTGAGGAACTACAGCCCAGCCGGGCATTCCAGCTCACTACTGCCACCTCTGGTGGTTCAGTAGACTATCTAATAAAAGAACTAGTGTGTGTCTGTCTCCTAACTCTGAGCCTGACCGATGGTCCCTCTTGGGATCATCCCTCGGGGGCGTGGTCATCTGCCACCGGTCCAAGGATCCACCCACAACTCTCCTAAATAATAACAGATTGCTAACCCCTTGCAACAGATGAATAACAGCAGAGTGGGATACACCAGCGCTGAGTCTCCATGAAGCAGAGTAGTTCCAGGAGTGACCCCGAGAAGCTGGCAGGCAAGCATCTGAGGTGCAGGGCCCTCTGAGGAGTGGATAGCCAGAGACAGGAATAAGCCCCCGAGGAGCAGGTACTCGAAGAGTATCTCACGCCAGGAAGAGCAGGATACAGGAACCACGGTCCGAGGAGAGATCAGTAGGCATCAGCAATGAGGGAATT
This sequence comes from Rhinatrema bivittatum, assembly GCF_901001135.1. NCBI lineage: Eukaryota > Metazoa > Chordata > Amphibia > Gymnophiona > Rhinatrematidae > Rhinatrema > Rhinatrema bivittatum. The sequence goes on along the minus strand of NC_042615.1, from coordinate 709,718,013 downwards.
AGTTGCCAAGTTGATTAGAGCCAGGCCCCGGTGGTGCTTAAGAGTCCAGGGCTAGTGATGTCATCAGGAGGAGATGCCCCTGAGGTTCTCGCCCTAGTGTCCTTAAAGCAGGGCCATGTAGCGCGTGCACGCACTTAGAAAGGCCCAGAGGAGACATGGCAGTCGACGGCATCCCTGCCGCCATAAGAACATGCCATACTGGGTCAGACCAAGGGTCCATCAAGCCCAGCATCCTGTTTCCAACATTGGCCAATCCAGGCCACAAGAACCTGGCAAGTACCCAAAAACTAAGTCTATCCCATGCTACTGTTGCTAATAATAGCAGTGGCTATTCTCTAAGTCAATTTAATTAATTAATTTATTTATTTGTTGAGTTTTATATACCATCATTCGGTGAAGCCATAACGGTATACAATATTCAAATTGTAATACTCTTAACAATTGTGCAAAAAAAGTATAAAAGGATGCATATTAAACAAAAGATTAATCATTTATAGTCCAGAAGAGAATCATTTTTGAGTGAGAAGGGTTTGTTTGGAGCTGGTTGGAGACAAGTTATTTTGTGGATTTGGTTGGAAGTTCCTTTGGGTGTTAGGATGATGAGAGGTTTGATGTAGACTTTGTGAAACAGCCATGTTTTTAGGTCTTTTTTGAAAGTTTTGAGAGGTTGGGTTCTCAGATCTTTTGGGAGGGAATTCCAAATTTTAGGGCAGGCAATGGAAAAAGTTCTTTCTCTGGTTGTTGTCAGGTGAGCATCTCTGATGGGGGTACGTTTAAGCGTCCTGAGTTGTTTGAGCGTAGGTTTCTTTGAGGATCCTGGGGGGTTATGTTTAAGCCAGTTAGTCCTTGATGCTCATTGTTTAGTATTTTATGTATGATGGTCATGGATTTGGGTTCAATTCGTGATTTAATAGGAAGCCAGTGTAGTGAAATCAAAATGGGCATTATGTGGTCATTTCTCTTTGTTCCTGTCAGAATTCTGGCTGCTGAATTCTGTAAAACCTGGAGAGGTTTGAGGTTGGAAGATGGTATTCCAATGAGTAGGAAGTTGCAGTAGTCAATGGTAGAGAATATGAGTAGCTGTAATACAGTTCTGAAGTCATAAGGGTTAAGAAATGGTTTTAAATGCCTTAGGGTTAGTAGTTTGTGATATCCCTCTTTGATTTTGTTTGATATATGGTTCTTGAATGAAAGTTCTTTGTCAATAATAATTCCTAGGTTTCTGGTGTGGGTGACAGGGAGTATAGAGTTCATTTGATTGTCAAGTAAAGGTAGGGGTGGTGTAGTTGGAATGGGGTTTTTTTCCATGAGTATTAGTTCAGTTTTGTCGATATTGATTATGAGTTTCAGTGAAGTTAGGAGATGTTTAATTGAGACAAGTAGAGCAGATGTTTCTTTGTATGTGTCTTCGATTGAATTTTGGATGGGAATTAGAAGTTGAATGTCGTCAGCGTAGAGGAAATGGGTGATTCCATTATCTTTCAGTAGTTGACAGATGGGAAGAAGGTATATGTTAAATAGAGTGGCCGATAAGGCTGATCCTTGGGGAACTCCAGTATTGAGGTTAATCTTTTTGGATGGGTTGTTGTTAATTGATACTTGGTAGGTTCTGTCAGATAGGATGAAAACCATTGTAAGGTGTCAGTTAGACCGATTTCAGTCAGTTGCTCTAATAGTATATTGTGGTTTACTGTGTCGAAAGCAGCTGAGAGGTCAAGGAGAATGAGCAGGTATTTTTTGCCTTTGTCGAATCCTCTAAGTAGTGAGTCATTTAAGGAGAGTAGGAGAGTTTATGTGCTTAGGTTCTTTCTGAATCCATATTGTGTTGGTGATAGGATGTTGTTTGTTTCAAGATAATCGTCAAGTTGGGAGTGTACGACTTTTTCGATGATCTTGGCTATGAAAGAAAGGTTTGAAATAGGGCGGAGGTTTGCAAGGATTTCAGGATCCAAGTTGTTCTTTTTTAGTATTGGTTTGATTACTGCAGATTTGAGGCATTTGGGATAATTACCTTCAGTCAGGGATAAATTGACGATCTTGGTGATGGTTTCAGATATGGTGGGTTCGATTGTTTTGAGGGTTGTTATAGGGATGTTGTCTAGTGGATGGTTGGCGGGGTTCATTTTTTTTAATAATAGATTGAATTTCGAGAGTGGAGGTGGTGTCAAAGTTTGACCATGTTGAGGTTATCTTAGTGTTCAGTTTGAAGTTCTGGTTGTTGTTAATTAAGTTGGTTTGAATTAGTTTCGATATTTTCTTGTTGAAGAATTCAGCAAAGTCATCACTTCCATGTTTAATGCGTATAGATTCTTGGGTGGTTTTAGTAAGGTTTTGAACTATTGTGAATAACATTCTGGGGTTGTGATGAAATTTGAAGATTTTGTTGGAGAAGAATTATTTTTTTGTATTGTTGATGATGTTTTTATATTGTGCTAGGTGGCTCCGATATATATTTAGTGTGGTTGCATTTTTGTTTCTTCTCCATTCTCTTTCTTTTTTCCGGAGTATACGTTTGGCTGCTCTGATGTTATCATTATACCACTGGTTGATGTGTTTTGATTGTTTTTTTGTCTTTGTAACAATGGGGTTGATGCTGTCTGCTACTTTTTTATGTGATGTTTAGCCACGAAGTTGTTGCATCTTCGGAGTTTGATAGATTTATGTTGATTAGTTCAGTTTGATGAGTTTTCTGTAGAAGTACGGCGTTAAATGGAGGACGGTAAGATATTTTGTTTGGAGTGTTTTGATGTGATTTGAGTCTGAAATTGATAGATAGGTTGGCTTGTATTAGGTGGTGATCAGATTAACATAAATAAATTAATCAATTAATTAATTAATAGCAGGTAATCGACTTCTCCAAGAACTTATCCAATCCTTTTTTAAACACAGCTACACTAACTGCACTAACCACATCCTCTGGCAACATATTCCAGAGTTTAATTGTGCGTTGAGTGAAAAAGAACTTTCTCCAATTAGTTTTAAATGTGCCACATGCTAACTTCATGGAGTGCCCCTAGTTTTTCTATTATCCAAAAGAGTAAATAACTGATTCACATCTACTTGTTCTAGACCTCTCATGATTTTAAACACTTCTATCATATCCCCACTCAGCCATCTCTTCTCCAAGCTAACCTCTTTAGTCTTTCCTCATAGGGGAGCTTTTCCATTCCCTTTATCATTTTGGTCGCCCTTCTCTGTACCTTCTCCATTGCAACTATATCTTTTTTTAGATGCGGTGACCAGAATTGTACACAATATTGAAGGTGCGGTCTCACCATGGAGCGATACAGAGGCATTATGACATTTTCCGTTTTATTCACTATTCCCTTTCTAATAATTCCCAACATTCTGTTTGCTTTTTTGACTGCCGCAGCACACTGAACCGATGATTTCAATGTGTTATCCACTAGGACGCCAAAATCTCTTTCTTGGGTTGTAGCTCCTAATATAGAACCTAACATTGTGTAACTATAGCATGGGTTATTTTTCCCTATATGCATCACCTTGCACTTATCCACATTAAATTTCATCTGCCATTTGGATGCCCAATTTTCCAATCTCAGAAGGTCTTCCTGCAATTTATCACAATCTGCTTGTGATTTAACTACTCTGAACAAATTTTGTATCACCTGCAAATTTGATTACCTGTCCTAGGACAGGGCCACATGTGTCGGAAGTGGCTAGCCACAGCCACAAGTTCACCCAAGGAAGAGAGGGCGGCAGCACATGAAGTGAGTAAGAGCGGTCGCAGCCATCTGCGATCGACGGTTATAACACTGATAATCTACTATAAGGTTATCTACAAAAGCAAACTTCCTATACCCCCAAAGTTATCAAAATAAAGTTGAAGGCCCATGGCCCCTCACACTGCCCTCAAGTTAAGCAAAATTGAACAAGGATCCCCAGACCCCCTCCCCCCACCTCCACCAATAGTCTTCCAAATAGACTCCAGCCCTCCCGATATCCATGATCCCCTCCTGCACCCCCTGAACCTTAAAAACACAAAGCGGTTCCTGCATTGGGGCCAGGTAAACCTTTACACCTGGCCCAGTCAGTGCCATTTTGAAAAATGACACCAACCTGACATTGTCCCAGCCATGTGACTGGGTCAAGATCCAGGGATTGGACCTCGGCCACTTGGCCTGGGTATTGGTCCCCGAGACAAAAGAATGGGTCATAGAGCCACAATATATTTTTGGGGGAGAAGCCCCACTATCACAGCAAAACCCCCCTCCCCACAATAGTGGGACCAGTCCAATGAAAAAACATCATGGCTTAGTGGTTCTAGGCCTAAGTTCTACTCTTCTTGCTTTCTTACCCCTCATTAGGGGTGTGCATTCTTTTTGCCGTATTGGCGATCCGCAACGTATATTGCACTATTCGTAGTATTCGTGGGGAAGCGAAACGTAACCTCGATTCCCCACGAATACACAAATTTTCACCGAATTATATGGCCACCTAAATAAAAATTTAAACAAAACCCCCACCCTCCTGAACCCCCCCCCCCCAAGACTTACCAAAACTCCCTGGTGGTCCAGCGGGGAGTCCGGGAGCCATCCCCTGCACTCTCATACCCTCGGTGCCGGGGGGTTGTAGTTAATTTTAATTTTAGCTGGGACACGAATAGAAATCGCCGTATTAACGCATCGGGGTGCCATACGGCTGAATGCAACGTATCTGCTCCCCGACGAATCCGAATCACCAATGCAACGTATGGCATCCCTCTGCACATCCCTACCCCTCATTGTATGCCTTGAAGTGTTGATGACACTGTGCTTGCTGATATACCTTTCACCTGATGTTTTGGGGTTTTATGCCACTGTGCTTGCTGCAATACCCTTCATTGTATGCCTTGTCCATGCCACTGTTTCTGCCATGTCCCCTCTTTGGGATCTTCCTGCCACTGTTTTCTATTATTTTGCCCTTCTTAAGGTGATTTGGTGTGTTCATGCCACTGCTTCTGCTGCATTGCCCATCTCAGGGTGCCTTGGGCTATTCATGTCATTTGTTGGTGGTGATTCTTTTCCTTCTTTTGATGCATTTGGGTGTTCATGTTCCATTTTTGCCCCTTTTTTGTTTCTGTTACTGTTTACGCTGCTTTGTCCCACTCACAGTTCCTTGGGGGTGTTCCTGCTACTATTGTTTATTTATTTATTTATAGGAACTTATTTATAGTAAAGTTGGTGCAACTTTTCTCTTTCATAGTGCCTTGGGCTTTCATAGCACTCTTGGTATCACTTTTCCCCACTTTTGGTATCTTAGAGTGCTGTTCTGACTGCTGCTGATGCTTATCTGCAAGTTTCATTAAACTTGGATAGAAAACCCCAGTGTTAGAGTCCAAAATAGGATGTACCAATTCCCCCATTGACCTTAATCTTTTGGATCACTATGATTATTTATATACCATATACTCCAAATTATTTTAAAAAACAATAAATAAATAATGGAGATGAATGAAACAACATTGAAATAAATGAATGAATTTGGGAACTGAAGGACCTGTTCAATAGATCCCTTGTAACGGGAATGGTGACACAAGATTAGAGAAGAGTGGTGGTAGTCTCAATTCACAAGAGTAGGAGCAGAGAGGAGACTGGAAACTACAGGCCAGTTAGCCTCACCTTGGTGGTGGGAAAATTAATGGAGACTCTGCTAAAGGAAAGGATAGTGAACTATCTACAATTCGGTGGGCTGCTCAACCCGATGCAGCATAGATTCACCGGGGGAAGGTCCTGTCAGACAAATATGATTGATTTTTTTGATTGTATGACTAAAGAATTAAATCAGGGAAGAACACTGGATGTGACTTACTTGGATTTTAGTAAAGATTTTGGTACAGTCCCACATAGGAGTTTTGTGAACAAAATCAGAAGCTTGGGAGTAGGTGCCAAGGTAGTAGCATGGATTGCAAACTGGTTGACTAACAGTAGATAGTGTGTAATGGTAAATGGAACCTACTCTGAAGAAAAAACAGTGTTAAGTGGAGTGCCACAGGGATTGGTTTTGGGACGGGTTCTGTTCAATATCTTTGTGAGCAACCTGGCAAAAGGGATTGAAGGTAAAGTTTGTCTATTTGCAGATGATAATAAGATCTGCAACAATTCAGTACTGGTGCCTATATCTCAAAAAGGATAAAGACAGGATAAAGATGGTCCAAAGAAGAGCAACCAAATTGGTGAGGGGTCAGCATTGGAAGACTTATGAGGAGAGGCTGAAAGATATGAATATGTATACCCTGGAAGAGAGGAGGTGTAGAGGAGATATGATTCAGACCTTCAGCTATGTGAATGGTTTTAATGATACAACAATTGTCAAACCTTTTCCTTTGGAAAGAAATCAATAGAACTAGAGGTCATGAAATGAAACTCCAAAAATGGACAACTCAGAACCAACATCAGAAAAATATTTCTTCACGGAGAGGGTGGTGGATGCCTGGAGCGCCCTTCTGGAGGAGGTGGTGAAGACGAAAATAGTGAAGGAATTCAAAGGGACATGGGATAAACACTGTGGATCCCTAAAGGCTAGAGGATGGAATTAAAAAAAAGTGTTTGGGGATAACCGGGGGTAACTTGCTGATGTGGCAGTTGCTCCCTTTAACAAATAACAGCATCAAGACTTAATGCACCTCCATCGTTGCTCTCTGCTTCAATGGCAGTGGGAAAAGGGGAATTGGATTCAGACAGCAACCAACGAGAGCCCCGACTTTTACGGTTTGGGGAACAAATAAACATGGGGGTAACTTGTTGAGAAGGTTTTTACTACCCTTAATCGTTAAGCCTGATACTTTTGATGTGGCTCCATCATTGTTTTTTGCTTCCTCAGCAGGGGTTATGGAAAATTGAATTTAGACAGCAGCCGAGGGCCCTGACTTTTACAGTCTGGGAAACTGATAAGCATGAGGGTAACCTGCACAGTGCAGCAGATACTGGCATAAGCTTGCTGGGCAGACTGGGTGGATCATTTGGTCCTTTTCTGCCATGAATTCTATGTTTCTATGTAAAAAGCAGCAACTAAACTAGATCACTGTTTTTTTCTTTGAACATTCCTAATTTGGGATAATATTCTGATTTAGAGTCTATAAAATCTGAAAAGAAAATTGATATTCATTAGAGTAATATATGAAAATATATTCAATATGCTGTATGTATTTTATAAACATAATATAAGCATAAGTTAAAGTCAGTAACATGCAACACTGAAAACAGTGCCACTGAATACTTAATTGCTTAAGAAATAGAACTTAAAGTTCAAGTAGCGTTCATTGCTACTTATTCATCATACACAAAGACTCAGTGTTACTTACAACAAAAAGATCAGGTAATCTGTCTGCTCTCTTAAGGTGCTGATTGTGTCACTTAAAAATGTTCTGAATTAATGCTGAAGCATGCCAAGTAGTTAACAAATCACTTCAGAGACATTTCTTGTGTCACACTCTGCTTTTGTTTCACTCTTGAATTTATTCTGAAAGAAAGAAGCTTGTCAGCATGCTGTACCAAGAAACCCTCAAAGAACTGTTTAATTTGTCAGACAAGATGATAACAGTTGCCTGTCATCTTTGCATGCATAGTAGGCAATGCACTTTACCAGGAACTTCCTTGAATATGTCAGGGAGCGAAATATATACTGTTGCTGCACTAATTCACCAGGGCAACAATAAAATGCCTGACAGCGCCTGTACCTGGAAAAACTTGTATGATTCCTAAATAAAAATTCTAGGCTTTGTTTTTTGAAAGAAATAGATGTACATTTCATGAAGCTGTCTTCTTTGTGTCATGCAGACAAAGGGCTGGTGTGCAGGCAATTCACGAGGGTTAAATTCACCGAAAATAAATTTGGCCTCTGGAGAGCAATTACCAGAAAGGAGCCAGGTAGCAGCTGGAATAAAAGCACATATTTGACAGATATAAATCTTAAAACGTGATACTTCGAACAAGGAATTTTGGAGGGTGCTGGAGGAGAAGCCACCATAGACACTTCACTGCCAAACTCCACTCCAGATAATGAACACAAAAACTCAATCACCTAAACACATGGCGAGAATAGTTTCCAAAGGAATTTGCCTGAGTAAGTAAGCAATTACCTGGCTAAATTCCCCATGCTCAGAATTAGTTTGCCTTTATAGCACTCCATAGCACACCTCTGTTCTGTTTCGCTAAAAGTATGCGCATAGTGAATGTTCACATATACTTCCAAACAGTTAAAAATCCACTTTACTGATTTAGATATCTATTCTAGTTTACTAAAGAACAGTAACATAAACACAGCCACATTAAACTTAATGCAGATGTGTTACGATTACCACTGGTGTTAATAACTGATCCTTGTGGTTTCAGCATCTCCTAACACCAATCTGACTCTAGATTCTACCAGGTTAATGGCTACCTGCCTGTACTTAATCCACAGCTCAGGTTAACTAATAATCAGGCCAATACAGTAAAGCACGGCTGCAGTTACGCCGTTTCTAACCCGCTATGTACTCACAATTTTGCCGTGTAAGTCTAACCCGTGATTCACTATCTATTTTTAACGATCCTTACTGCTTCTTTAACTCGACGCGTATCCCTTTCCACCCGCGGCATGTATATGTATGTAAACGATCCGATTAGCTATTCCCTCCCATACAGTAAAGTGCGCCCCGACTATCGCCTTTTTAACCTGCTATCTTGCCGCGTCTTTAACCTACTAATTTACCGCCTACCCTGACCCTTGCGTTAGTGTGGTGAACTTAGCCGCCCAGTCCCAAAGCAACCCAATCCACAGAAAAAAAAATGCTTCTCGCACTTAGCCACCCAGTCCCAAACCAACCCAATCCACAGAAAAAAAAAATGCTTCTCGCACTTAGCCGCCCAGTCCCAAAGCAACCCAATCCACAGAAAAAAAAATGCTTCTCGCACTTAGCCGCCCAGTCCCGAACCAAACCAACCCAATCAAAGCCCCAGCAGAGAGAGACAAAATTTCACAGTCCCAAACTTTCCCCCAGTCCCCGCTCACCTGCCCTGGCCGCGGCCACGCAAGCCCCCAGCAGCAGCAGTAGAAGTAGAAGGGCAGCAAGAGAGAGCGGCTTCAGCAGCCCCACCAACGAAGGTGAATACATGCACGCCTGTAGGTCCAATATGGGCGCTCAAGGCAGTGAAGGCGCATGGCACACGCCGTGACCTCCGACGTCCAGCCAGTCACGGCATGTGCGCATGCGTCTTCGCTGCCTTGAGCGCCCATATTGGACGGACAGAGGTGCACATATTCATCTTCGCCGGCTGGGCTGCTGAAGCCGCTCTCTCTCTCGACGCCCTTCTACTGCTGCTGCTGGGGGCTTGCGTGGCCGTGGCCAGGGCAGGTGAGCGGGGGCTGGGGGAAAGTTTGGGACTGTGAAATTTCATCTCTCTCTGCTGGGGCTTGGATTGGGTTGGGTTGGTTTGGTTTGGGACGGGGCGGCTAAGTGTGAGAAGCATTTTTTTTCTGTGGATTGGGTTGGTTTGGGACTGGGCGGCTAAATTTCATCTCTCTCTGCTGGAGCTTCGAATGGGTTGGTTTGGGACTGTGAAATTTTGTCTCTCTCTGCTGGGGCTTGGATTTGGTTGGGTTGGTTTGGTTTGGGACTGGGCGGCTAAGTGCGAGAAGCATTTTTTTTCTGTGGATTGGGTTGGTTTGGGACTGGGCGGCTAAATTTCGTCTCTCTCTACTGGGGCTTGGATTGGGTTGGTTTGGGACTGTGAAATTTTGTCTCTCTTGCCCGTCCGAAGGAGGGTGCTTTGTTGCGCTCCCTGCCTCCAATCGCCGGCTGCTGGGGCTTGCTGGCGCCGGATGCTCAAGGCAGCAGAGTCTGTAGGAGAACCATCCACTTTCTGGTACCTGTCATTTCAAACGTCATTTGAAATGACGGGTACCAGCGCACCCTAGATACTGTATAGGCGCTGTATAGTGCCTATACAGTAAAATGGATTGCGCTTCATGGACGCGCGTTGGACGCGCGTTGGATGTGGCTTGCATTTGAATGCCATTTAAATACAGTATCGAGCGGTAGGTGATCCGAACTGTGCGTGCGGCAAACGCGGGTGTGCCGGGCACTAACGCACCTCTTTCTACCACACCTTACTGTATCGGCCCGAATGAAAGCCATGCCCTGAAACCTGAAATTCCAGCTATAGCTAATCAGAAGCTAATTAGTGCTGGAGCTCCTCGGAAAGCAGCTTGCACATTCAGTCAGTACTCTGATTCAGTCTGCTCTATCTAAGTCTGACCCTGTGGATGAAGTTTTAAAGAATACTTCAGTAGTGCAGGTTACTTCCAGCTCTGATCCTGTAGCAGAGTCTCAGGCAGAGTAAATTCCTGCCCAGAGCTTAACTCTGAAACAGACTTTATCCCAAAATCAAATCCCACAGGCCGATGCAGTACCATGCGCTTGGGCTAGTGCACCACTTAACATACGATTGCACGGGTTTGGATGTGCTAAAATAACTCCCAATGCAAAAAAGGGATTAGCACATCTAAAACATGTGGCTAAACCAGCGTGCAGCTAATAGCGCTCATCACATGTAAATTCCATGTAGATGAAGCTATTAGCTAATTATTCCCTAATTCAAAAAAATTCCTGAGCGGCCAATATGCCCATTGTAACGCAGCAAATTTAATACCAGCCCGGGAGCTGCCATTAAGGAATACCACGCTCAAGGGCTCAATCACAAAAAACAAAAATCCTGCTTTCTGTGGGTCCTCCTATTAGTATCGCAACGATACTAAGTAAGAGGAACCACAGAAAGCAGCATAATTCAAGTCTTGAAGCAAAAAATAATTTCTGGGCATGGTGTCTGGCGGGATGGACAGCTCTCCTGCTGCTCAGCAGGAGAGGTGAGTGCTACCCTCCAGCCGGCTCGGGTAGCAGGCTCCAGTGGTGATTGCCCAGGTGGCTCTGTTGCTGAAGGAAGGTGCTGACACTTAAAAATGCATTTATTCACTCCATCACAGTCTCAGTTGGTCCATTCTCTGTCACATGTCAATGAAACTACCAATCCCCTTTCAGCATTCTGAAATGGAATAAATTTATTTTTAAGTGTCAGCACATGATATTGCATGGGCCTGAAAGTGTTACACTCCACCCAGATCTTGTTTCACTCTTCTGCAAAAAGCCCTTTGTCTGAGAAGAATCTGGTATTCAGTACCCAGAGTCTGCTCTTACTAGGGATGTGCAGAGGGATGCCATACGTTGCATTCATGATTCGGATTCGTCGGGGAGCAGATACGTTGCATTCGGCCATATGGCGCCCCGATGCGTTAATACGGCAATTTCTATTCGTGTGCCAGCTAAAAATCAAACTAACTACAACTCCCCACCCTCCTGACCCCCACAAGACTTACCAAAACTCCCTGGTGGTCCAGTGGGGGTCCGGGAACCATCCCCTGCACTCACACCCTCGGTGCCGGTTTCATCATGGCCCCGATAGCCTTTGTCACAGGGGCTACCGGTGCCATTGGTCAGCCCCTGCCACATGGCCATCGGCGCCATCTTGTGCTCCTACCATGTGACAGGGGCTGACCAATGGCACCGGTAGCCCCTGTGACATAGTATGGGCAAAGGCTATCGGCGCCATTTTGAGTAGTGGCATCGGCCGGCCAGAGTGCAGGAGGTCGTTCCGAGACCCCCAGGGACTTTTGGCTAGCTTGGGGGGGCCTCCTGACCCCCACAAGACTTGCCAAAAGTCCAGCGGGGGTCCAGGAGCGACCTCCTGCACGCCGGCCGGCCGATGCCAGTACTCAAAATGGCGCCAATCACCTTTGCACTCACGATGTCACAGATACCGACGATCGGCCCCTGTGACATTGTGAGGGCAAAGGCGATCGGCACCATTTTGAATACTGGCGGCCATCTTTAAAGATGGCGGCACCCATCTTTACGATGGCGGCACCCATCTTTACGATGGCGCCGGCCATCTTTAAAGATGGCGCCGACCAGCCAGTGCTCCTACCATGTGACAGGGGCTGGCCAATGGCACGGATACCCTGTCATATGGTAAGGGCAAAGGGCCTTCGGCGCCATCTTTATGAGTGGCAGCCGACGGCCCGAGAACGGGAGATCGCTCCCGGGACCACCACTAGATCACCAGATAATTTTAAAATGTTTTGGGGGGCTCAGGAGGGTGGGGGAAGCTAAGGGGTCATTTTTAAAGGGTCGGGTGAGTTTTGTTTTTTATCAGGCCATCGGCGCCATTTTTGAGTGGCAGCCAAAATGGCGCCGATGGCCAGAGTGCAGAAGATCGGTCCCCGCGCCCCCACTGGACCACCAGGTACTCGTAAAAAGTTTTGGGGGGGTTCGGGAGGGTGGGGGAAGGTAAGGGATTAGTTTTATAGGGTCGGGGTGGGTATAGGGGTTGTTTTGGTGTGCCGGTTTTCCCGCCCTCCCCTCCCCCGATTTACGATTTTTCACGATAAATCGGGGAAATTCTATTGTATCGCAACTCTTAACGATTTTTGATGATTTAAAAAATATCTGACAATTTTTTTAAATCGTCAAAAAATGATTCACATCCCTATTATTTACCAGCATGGGATTTTTGGTGCCTCTGTCACTGTTTCATTTAAGCTGTGTGCCATGAACCCTGCACACACTGGAAAGTCATAATGCACACAAAAAAAAATCCTAATATTATTTGCATTCTTTTGGCTTATATTGCACACATTTGAACTCAGCTTATAAAAAGTTGCACAAAAGAAAATGTTTACAAATGTAGCCTTTCAAAAATTAGTAGGATCATTGGCCTCCATGTTGTTTGTCGTTTGGATCTCAGCCTACCTCTATTAGTTGGTTATACTAAAGTCCTCAGAAAAATAAAATTGAAAAATAAAAATATCCAAGTTTCATTTCCCACCCCATTTCTTTTCTGGTTCTCTATCTGACTCTTTTGTTGAACATCTCTAAGATCCCAGCATAGTTCTACCACCCTTCTTTTTTCTTGATTATATAGGACTGTGTTTTCCCCAAAACTCTCAGTCAGAAGGAAGATATCAGGAATGACAGAAAAGATGTACAGGAAAGACCTTTTACATGTTCTAAATGTATTTAATTTTTCAGTAGGCTGAAAGAACTAATGCAACACCAGAAAATCAACAAAAGGAAGAGAATGTGTTCATCTACAGAATATGGGAAAAGCTTTCTTAATAAAACAAACCTCACAAATTACCAGGAAAGTCACTGTTGAGAGACCATGTCATGTTTTTATTATGAAAAAGCTTCAATCAGAAAGTAATTTTCACAAAAAACACAAAAGTCTACTCAGCAGGAAGATCAATTTCTAGTAAGTAATGTCATGAATGCATTTGTCACAAAAGCTATATTGATGATAAATCATTGTTTTATACTAAATCAGATAAGTGACCAGTACTTTTTTTTTTTTTTTGCTGCTATATCTCTTATCCTACACCTTAGAGGTCTTTTTTTCCAGTCAGCATTGCTGCCACACCATACTTTTGCATGTTGAGGATCTTGCAGCCTCTCTGCCTTGTTGCTAAAGATCATACTTTACACCTTGGGGTATTCTTGCCACTTTTGGGGGCTGCATTGCACCTGTCATGGTGTTTTGGTGTGTTGATTCCCCTTTTAGTGCTGCTTTGTTCTCTTTCAGTACCTTATTTTTTTCCTGCCACCTTTTCTGTTTCATTCCCCCTTCATAGTGCCTTAGGATGTTGATGCCACCCTTGGTGCCACTTTGCTTCTCATGCTGCCTTTGAGGGTTAATGCCACTGTTGTTGATGCCCTCTTTTGAAGCCTTTGGGTGTTCTTCCCACTCTTGCTGCTTCTTTGTCTTTGTGCCTCTGATGGTGCCTTGGAGAACTCCTGCCACTTCTGGTACCCTTTTGCCCCTTTGCTATTCCTCAGGCTATTCATGTCAATTTTGGTGTCACTTTGCCATAGTACCTTGGAGTTCTTTCCCTTTTCTGAAGATGTCTTATCACAAGTTTCATTGGAATTGATGAAATAACCCCATTTTTGGAGCCTAGAATAGATTGCAGGGTTTCTCTCATTGACTTTAATGGTAAATGAAGAAAATTTTTTTTGTTTGAAACTAATGAACCAAATGGAAGTACCCTACAAAATGAATGAATGAACTGAAATAAATGTTTTTCCTTTGAACATCCATAATGAAGAATAAGGTGCACAACATTGTTACTAGGTTTTAAATCAATATTAATGCTTACTTTAACACAATAAACTTAACTTGAACTAAGTACACTTGAACTAAAGCATCTTAAACTAAATACGCTGTTTTAGAAGCATATTAATGCATTTAAGGAGGTGCATTAGACTTTTATCACAGTTTTTTCAATGCAGTTTTTTTTTACAAGGAACATGGTAAGTGGTAACAGTATAGTCTGACTCTTCCAATTTTATGTTTGTGTTTTCCCCCCCTAATTCAAGACCAAGGTCTCGCAATAAAGGCCAGAAACATTCTTTGATGGTGATGATTATGAGCAAATAAAACAAATCTCTGTTATGAATCTCCTTGTAGCGGTGCTACAGGAGGCCTCTTACCTCTTTCCTGGAGGCTGCTCCTAAGCCGGGACCTCGCCTATGAACTGTCCAGGATTTGCTCCAGGGCCTGGGAGGCCTTCGATGCCTGGGTCTTGTTCTGATCTGCATGGACTTCCTGGTTTGACTATTTAAGGCTGGGGAGGAGGTGGGAGTGGCCTCAAGACCGCTCCGCCCCCAAAAAAGAAAAACAACAAATGGAAGGGAAGTCACAAACAAAAAATGGAAAAACACTAACTCCCAAGGCCCCCTAGAGAGGGCGCCTGGGACTAATAGAAATAATAAGAGAGGGGAAGGAGACTATTTAAGACTAGGGAGGAGGCGGGAGTGGCCTTAAGACCTCTCCGCCTCTGTGAAAAAAAAAAGAAAGAACAACAACAACAAAGGAAAGGGGAACACACAAACAAAATGGGGAGACACCAATTCCCAGGCGCCCCTAGAGAGGGCGCCTGGGACTAAGAGACATAATAAGGGAGGGGAGGGGGACTATTATGACTAGGGAGGAGGCAGGAGTGTCCCTAAGACCGCTCCGCCCCCAAATAAAGAAAAACAAAGGGAAGGGGAGGCCACAAACAAAAAATGAAAAGACACCAATTCCCAGGCGCCCCCTAGAGAGGGCGCATAGGACTAAGAGAAATAATAAAGGAGGGAGGGAAGGGGGAGCCTTAACAAAAAGGCCACAGGAAACCCTGTGGCCTAAGAAACCAGACTCACCTCCGCTGCAATCCACTGCTCTGGCACTTACCTGCTCTTAGGTGCCCTCAAGAGCTCCCGCCTGCAGGCCCATTGGACAGGCCTCTCATGCCCACTCCATCATTACACAATGGGGGGGGGGGGGGGGGGGGAGGGAGGAAACACAGGGAGGCAGCCCATGCTAACACCACTTGTAGGCAAAGGGCTGCCTTACCCCATGTAAAAAGGGGGGGGGGGGTGTTCGATGACCTCAAAGGTAGGGAGCCCGCAATTTCCTCCGATAGGGCGGGGGATGGGGCAGGGAAGTTGGGGGGCTGCCGATTAAAAAAGGGGGAGGAGAGGGATCCCTATCGGGACCAAGGAGGGGAGGGGGGGGAAGGGGCCCCCTCACCCTCACTGCTTTGATCCTTAGCGGGGGGTGAAGGGAGGAAAGGTAAAAAACAAAGGGGAAAGGGACACCCAAAAAGTGCACAAAAATAAAACAAAACTATAACACAAAAAACTCAAATCAAAGGGATTAACTCAAAAAGGGGAGGGAGGGGAGGGGAGCAGAGCACCCTGTCCACTGCCCACCGGCAGGTAAACTCCTCCGCCCGCCCGGCGGACAGCGCACAGAAGTGCTCTGCTTTCAGCTGGGCGCACACCGTCGACCGGAAGAGGACCTCGCACCCGAGGGACCGGCCCTCGGCCAACATCTCCTGCCACGATCGCCAGACTGAGGATCTGGCGGTGGACAGGAGGTAGTTGACCAAGGAGTCCCTCTGGCGTAGAGGTCCCCTCCTCAGTGCGCGCCCGTAAATGAGGTGGTGCGGGGTGAAATGTAACCAAAAGCCCAAAAATAAACCTTTCAAAAAGGACAGGAAGAGGGTGTCTGGGGCACTGAAGCCCCAGGTGGAAGAAGTCCTCCTCCTGCCCGCAACCGAACGGACAGGAGGGATCCTCCTGGAAAATCCGCGCCTTGAACCGGCCGGTGGCCACGGCTCCGTGCACCAACCTCCAGGAGTGGTCCCCTTCATAGCCGGGGATCAGTTCAGAATAGAACGATCCCCAGTGAGGCCCGCTCCTGTCCCCGCTCCTCGGCCGCTCGCCCACTCACACTCGCCCCTCTCCCCCTCCTCCTCGCATCGTCAGGTCCCCCAGGTCCCAGCCCCGGAGGAGACCGGGACCTGTTCCCGCGAACTTCGGAATGAGCCCTCCGGGAACGAGAGCTCTTCCAGCGGTTCCTCCGGGAGGAGGATGAACGACCATGGTCACCCTCCCTCCCACCCCCCGCAGGGCGCTGGCCCGCACTGGCGGGTGCCGGGCCACCCGGGGCAGGGAAAGAGGGATAGGGAGGGCGAACTAAAGTAAGGAGGGAGGGGATGGGAGAGAGGAGGGGAGCAAGAGGGGTAGGGGTGGGAAGATGGGGGATCTGGGGAATCGGAAGGGAACTTGATGGAGCGGGCCCGAGAGCGACCCGCTCCGAAGGGGCAGAAGGGGACAGAGGCGGAAGGGAGAGGACCTCTCCCTCCTCCAGATTAGAGAGAGGGGGAGAGGAAGGGGAGGGAGGAAGGGAATGGAGAAGGCCAGACAGTAGCTCCGTCAGGGGCAGGCTGGAGGACCCTGTGGCCCGGTCGGGACCCCGCCGAGACTGTGCTCCTTCCGGAGGCGGAAGCTCGACCGGACCCACCACCTGCGGAGCCGGGGCAGGAAGGGTAGTAGGAGGGGGTTCAGGGGGCAACACCTCCACGGTACGAGGTTCCTCCGCCTCGCCCACCGAGCTGTTCCCCTCCATCTGGACGGGAGGGGGGACCACGATGGAGACATCAAGCTCGGTGGGGGTTGGCGGAGGGGGCTCCTCGGCCGGGGGCAGCAGCGGCGGTGGAGGCTCACCCGCCTCCTGCTGGCCAGAAGGGAGCGGAGGCGGCTGTGGCGGCGGGGGCATTTGGGACGTAGGAGGGCAGGCCTCCGGGGAGGCAGATGGAACACCTCCCACGGGGGAGGGAGGGAATAATTCTATCTGTCCCTCACCCTCGGATCCCACCTGGAGCCCGCCCGACGGGTCCCCGGTGTTTTCCCCGCCATCTGGGGAAACCTCGCTTTCTGGAGCCTCGGGGCTAATCCCCGGGGCCAGCTCCCCGCCCGGAAGACCAGGCCGAGGCTCCGAGGGCCATCCCCCTCACCCACGGCCTCCATGGCGACAACCACTTCGCCGACCGGCGATGGACTCGGGAGAGAAGGAGGGGGTACCTTGGGCACCTCGCGGGCAGGGCGGGGTTCCCCTAAGCTAACTGGGGGTGACGAGGAGAGGGCCGGCTTCGCTCCCAGGTCAGGCCCCTCCTCGTCCGAAGAAGGGGCGGCCCGAGGATCGTCACCCGGAGCCTCTCCCTGAGTGAGCTTCCTCCACTTCTTGGTCAAAAGAGCGGAGGTGCCAGCATGCTCCGACTGGGGAGCGGACAGAGGAGGCGTGGGCGACACCTCCATCTCCTCCAGAGCACCCACGCAGTCCTCGCTGACCATTGGGAGAGACGAGGCCGCCTCGTCGTCCTCGCAGTCGCCCACCTCCATGAAACAGGCAGGAGATGGGGGAGGCGCAGAGTCGGAGGCGGGGGCCGGCCCTAAGTCCCTGTCTACGGGGCCCGTCCCCCTCGCCTCGTCCTCTCCCTGTACTAGTACAATGATGGGGGCGTCGGAGCTCCCCTCGACAGGGGGCTCCGGGACGTTGTCATCGGGCCGCGGCCCAGGGACGACCGCAGAAATGATCGGGGCCGGGGGATCGGCGACCCCTTGCTGGCCACTAGATGGTACAATGAGACCCCCTCCTGCAGGGGCATCCACCCTCTCGGCCCTGGCGCGGGCCCTCTCCCTCTTGCGTCGCTGCCTGGAGGACAGCGGCACAGTCAGGCGGAGAAGGGCCTCGGGGTCGGGCCCGTCAGGTCATGGCTGGTCCGTGACTGGAAGAGCAACGGCGGCAGCCGGCTGAGGGGGTGCGGCGATGGTGATGGTAGATCCTGCGGTGGCGGTGGAGCCCTGTTGGTCCTGGGTGAGGGCAGACACGAGCGTCGTAGTCCCGCCCCGGGTGGATGCCCTCGTGGGAGCCGCGGCTTTGGCCCTAAGAGGGGTGGCAATACCAGGGGATGCGTCGGTGGAGGAGGGTCACACCGCCACCCTCTCCCGCCCTGAAAGCTGGGAGAGGTGGCCGGAGCACTCCTGTAGAGAATGCCCCATCCCGCAGCAATGCTGGCACAGAGACCCCTCCGCCGACCAATAGATCTTAAAGGGCACCCCTTGGAAGGTGACATAACACCACCCCTCGGTCTGCGCCCCCTCCGCCGGCAGACGTATCCACGCCTGCCGACGGTAGGAGGACACGTGCCACAGCTCCCGCTCCCGATGGCCTGCCAGGATGGCCGTGATGGGGTGGTGAAGGCCCCCAGGCCACCGAATTGGAGCCGGAGGAGGGCGTCCGGGATGTGGGGCGGGACGTTGGAGAAAACCACCCGTATCCCTTGCCCCACGATGGGCTCCACCGCGTGATACACCCCCTCGACGACCAGCCCCTCTACCACGGCTTTGTGCACCGAGGCGAGGGACCGGACGAATATCACGACCTTCCCGTGCATCCTCCCCACTGCCACGACCTCCGTGGGCCCGACCAGCTTGGCCAGGGTGGCCGAAAAGTGGAGGGGGTCGGAGGTGGCCAGCAATTGGCAGCGCAGGCCATGCCGCAGGGTGAGACCGGAGGAGCCCGCCGCCGAGGAATAAAGATCCATCGGCGCGGCGGGCCACCCTCCGGCGCTCGATCCCTTAGCCGCTGCCGCGGCATAGCTGGCCTATGCTGCAAAGGGACAGGGAGGGGGGGTGGCGGGTAGAGGTGTCGCGGAGCCCCCAGAGGTCATAGAGGTCGTTGAGGTGATGGCCGTGGCGGAGGGACCGCCGATGTTAACGGCCGCGGTGGTGGAGGGAAGGGGAAGAGGTGCCGCGAGAAGGGAGGTGGACGCGGCGGGCGCGGCGGCCGCAACGGCGGCAGTGGCCTTGGCCCGCCTCGAGGTGACGCTCGCCACCCTCTGCGGCAGGGGAGGAGGAGGAGGAGGAAGAGCGGGCCTGGCCCGCGGGGAGAACGGGTCACCCCTTGCCTAAGAGGGGAGGGGGGCGATGATAGTCCCGTCCTCCGCCACGAGCTCGCTGATGGGGGTGAAGTGGAAGGGGGTAGGCATGGCAGCCGGGGAGCCGCCGGAAGAGGGAAGGAGCGAAGCGATATGCTTGGTCTTCCTCGCCCTCTTGCCGGCGGGTTTCGCACCAGTGGCCGACGCCCGAGAGGGGTTGGGAGGGGGAGAAGCATCAACCTCCGAAGAGGGACAGGGTGGGGGAAGGGAGCGGGAGACCGCAGGGGCAGAAGGGCCCTCCTCATCCGCCCAGGGAGGCGACAGCGGGGCTAAGAAGCACGCCGCCACCCCGAGGAGACGAGAAGGGGCGGCGGTGATGACCTGCAGGACGGCCTCTTTTGTGGCCATCGCCTGAGGGGGGATGGGAAGGGGCAAAGCACCAACCCCAGAGGAGGGGCAGACGGGCGCGGGGGCAGGAGGGTTCCCACTTCCGCCTGGGAAGGCGAAAATGGGGCCAGCACACTCGCTGCCACCCCCAAGAGACGAGAGGGGGGGGGCGGGGATGGTGAGCTGAGGTGCACCCTCCTGCGGTGCTGCCGCCGAGAGGAGTTGGGGGGGGAGGAGCATCGACCCCCGAAGAGGGGTGGAGCGAGGGGAGGGAGTAGGCAGTCGCGGGAGCAGGCTGGTTCCCCACTTCCACCTGGGAGGGCGAGAAAGGAGCGAGCTCGCTCTCTGCCACTCCCAGGAGGCGAGAGGGGCAGCGGAAGCAGGAGGGGGCACTCTGTGCAGAAGCAGAGGTGGAGGCCATAATGGACACAAGAGGGAATAACAAAACCAAAAAGGAAAAAAAGACAAAGGTAGGTAACAAAAAGATGCCAAAACAACAAGGAAAAAAGGGGGAGGGGGGGGGGAACCAGAACCAGAACCTAACCAAAGGGTAGGAAAGGGGAGGGGGAAAAAAACAAAAGCTAGCACTAAGGACCCTAAAACCTTGGGCCCTGGGGGGGGGGGGGGGAGAGAAAAGAAAAGGGAGTTAAGGCAACTGGAGCCAAAAATAAAAAGGGGGTAAAAAAGGAAACAACTAAAAGAAAAACTAAAAGGCCTTGGCGGGGGGTTAAATTCAGGCCTAAGGGGGAGGAAGCAGTAGCTTCTTAGGGAGGGAGGGAGGGAGGGGGTCAGCACAAAAATAAAATTAGCTGACAGAGGGAGGGGGGAAAGAAAACAAAACCAAAAGAACAAACTAAGGACGGTGAGGAGCTGGCAGGAGAGGAGGGTGGGGCAGGTAGCTGCAGGCAGTTGCAGGCAGCTGATTGCAATTAAGCAATCAAGCAAGCTGCCTGCAGCAAGGGAAGAACACAAGGAAGTCAAACAAACAAATAACCAAACAAGCAACTTAAAGAACCAAAAAAGAAAGCAACAGGACAACCAAAAACAAAAGGGGAGAAGACAAAAAGCAACAGGACAACAAAAACCAAAAGAAGGGAAGACAACAAACAAGGCCAAGTAAGTAAGCAAAAACAAAAAGTAATATAATTAAAGGAAAGGGAGGGGGAGGAGGGAAGGAGCCTCAGGGGAGAGGCCCCAACCACCTCTTCCCTCAGTTACCTCCTGGTCTGGGACCGCACGCTCGCCTGCAGGGCCTGTAACCCCTGTGGTGCTGGCCACAGGGGGACAGGTGGAGGACCTCCCGATGTTGGGGGAGCAGCACCTGGGGAAAAAACAAGAAAAAGGAGGGGGGGGGGAAGGTGAGTAAGAAAATAAACAGGGAGGGGAAGGATGAAGTAACCTAAAAGACAAGAAGACAAAAGGAGAGGGGAAGTGCTGCAGCACTTGTGTGTGTGTGTGTGTGTGTGTGGAGGGGAGGGAAGGCAGGTGCTGGCCCTAGGTGAGGTCTTTAGTGGCCCTGCAGGCCTGATGATGGCTTTCCCAGAGGAGGGGCGGTGGAGGTCCTGCAGGAACTCTGCCTGGCTTGGCAAGATGGATTGAGGTCCAGGCAGACAGACAGGCAGGAAACAGCAGTAGTAGCAGGCTGGAAGGAGGAGGACTCCAGGGTCCCAGAAAACTCCAGGGCCTGGGAGGCCTTCGATGCCTGGATCCTGTATGGACTTCCTGGTTTGAGCCACGCCCTTCTCCCTAGGGGCCGACCCGCAGCACTTCTCCTCAGTTATAGGGCCAGCCAGGTTTGACCCATCAGGACTCCTCCCAGGGAGTTGTCTTGTTCCTGGGCTACAAAAGGACTTCCTCTGCATTCAGGCTTTGCTTTGGCAAGGGGCTTGTCCCCTCGAGGACTTCCTGTCTCCAGCTCCTGCCTGGCATTGCTGATCTTCGTCCATGGATGTTCCAGTTCCGTGATGTCTTCAGTTCCACTTTGTGATGTCCAAATTCCTTCATGTCTTCTCCAAATGTTCGTGATTCCTAATGTCTCCAAGAGGCACTGAGGCTTGCCTGTTCCACTCCCCTCGTGGTCCATGACCAGTCGTCCAGCTGTGTACGGCACGTAGAGGAACAGTGTGGTCCGTGACCAGCCCCGTGGGGCCACCCTTTGGTGGGCTGTGTAGGGCGCCTGAGGGTCATTGCTTGCCTTGTTGCTTCTTTTCTCCTGCCGCCAACTCCTCTGGAGGGCCTTTGACTTTCCACCTTGCCTGAACTGTGTCTTGAGTCCTTTCCTGGGCTCAGCCGCATGCCCTGGACCTTGTCTCCAGTTGGCCACATCCAGTTCCGTGGTGGCTGGAGTCACCTGCCGATGGTTCTTCGCTGAGCACTGCCTGGACTCTTCCTTGTTCCTAAGTTTCAAGTCCTCGTCTTGTCTGACCCAGTCTCAAGTTGTCATGTCTACCTCCAAGTCATATCGTCTACTCCAAGTTCCAAGGACTTCCTTGTTTTGACCAATCCTCTTGGACTTGGATGGTTTCACCATAAAGGGCACACACTCTCCTTGCTTCTGCTGGAGAGCTCCCAGTAATGCTTGACCTCGGTTAAGCATAACAAACTCAATAACATGGAAGATGTAATAGAGCAAAATGACAAACTAAAGAGTGACAAATCACTGGGACTGGATGGTATTAACCCCAAATTATGAAAGAACTCAAACATGAAATTGCAAACCTGTTACTAGTAATCTGTCACCTATTATTTAAAAGAGACTCAGTCCCTTAATAAAGGAACAGTTCCTGGAGGATTACCAATAGAATGCCAAATTTTTAAAAAGGGATTGTGGAGTTATTCAGAAAACTATAGAACAGTGACCCTGAAGTCAGTGCAAGGCAAAACTGTAGAAGCTATTAAGAATGTGCTATTGCAAATAGTGTTCACTAAATGGAAAAAGTGCACACTAAGATCAATAGAGTACTCTAAAATGTTAGTCAGTCAACTTAAAACCAAACCAGTAAGGGAAGCAGTTTATTTGCTTTTCTAGCTCCAATCAATCTTGCTCTACTGTAACTTTTTGTGTTGCCAAGGTTTCAAGGTAGGCTCTGGGGGAAGATACACATGGTAACTAAGCAAGCAAGAACGTGCATATTTTGAATTTCCTAGTCCATGGTCTTTTGGGGAATGGGCCTGGCATTTTGGGATATGCATAGTTTTAGTCTGCCAATTCTGATTTTTTTTTTTTTTTTTTTTTTTTTTTTTTTACAAGGAACATGGTAAGTGGCAAAAATATAGTCTGAATCTTACATTTTTATGTTTGTTTTTTTTTCTCCAAATTCAAGACCAGATATATAAACTGGGGCTCGGGCTATCTGCTGCATTGCTTTGGGGGAATTCAAGAGACAACAGCACATTAATGCATTATTCTATTGGGAGACTGAGTTATTGTGATTTCACATTAATTACTGCATTAATTGGTGATTGATTTGATTTTATGTCAGTCATGTAAGGCAATTAGCATAAGCACTAGGTAATAGCAGTGGAGTACCGTTGGCAGGCAGAAACTCACTCCTGCTTCTGCTCAATATATAGCTGACTAAAGGGATGATGTAATTAGCTGCACTAAAGCTGCCATGGGTTTGTGCATATACTAACGCGTGTGTCTGCATGCATTTTTCCCACACTAGTCTTACATGTGTATGTAATAGGGATGTGAATCGTTTTTTGACTATTTAAAAAAATCGTCCGATATTTTTTTAAATCGTCAAAAATTGGTACAGTGCGCGATACAATAATTGTGAAAAATCGTTACTCCCGTTAGTGTCCACTAACGGGAGTTATTTGGGGGGAGGGCGGGAAAACCGGCACACCAAAACAACCCCTAAACCCACCCCGATCCTATAAAACTAATCCCTTACCTTCCCCCACCCCCCGAACCCCCCAAAACATTTTACGAGTACCTGGTGATCCAGTGGGGGCAAGGGGACCGATCTCCTGCTCTTGGGCCATCGGCGCCATTTTGGCTGCCACTCAAAAATGGCGCGATGGCCCGATTTAAAAAAACCCCCACCCGACCCTTTAAAGATGACCCCTTAGCTTCTCCCACCCTCCCGATCCCCCCCCCAAAACATTTTTAAATTACCTGGTACTCTAGTGGTGGTCCCGGGAGCGATCTCCAGTTCTCAGGCCGTCGGCTGCCAATCATAAAGATGGCGCCGATGGCCCTTTGCCCTTACCATGTGACAGGGTATCCGTGCCATTGGCCAGCCCCTGTCACATGGTAGGAGCACTGGCTGGCCGACGGTCGGCCCCTGTGACATAGTGAGGGCAAAGGTAGCGCCGGGGCCATTTTGAATACTGGCAATACGGCCCGAGTGCAGGAGGTCGCTCCCGGACCCGCGCTGGACTTTTGGCAAGTCTTGTGGGGGTCAGGAGGCCCCCCCAAGCTGGCCAAAAGTCCCTGGGGGTCCAGCAGGGGTCCGGGAGCGATCTCCTGCACTCAGGCCGTATTTATAATATATTCAAAATGGCGCCGGCGCTACCTTTGCCCTGTCACATGGTAAGGGCAAAGGGCCATCGGCGCCATTTTTTTTTTACGCAGCTGATGGCCTGGGAATGGGAGATCGCTCCCGCGGCCCCCCTGGACCACCAGGTATGTGTAAAGTTTTTTTTGGGGGGGGTCGGGAGAGTGGGGGAGGCTAAGGGGGTAATTTTAAAGGGTCGGGGTGGGTTTTTTTTTATCGGGCCATCAGCACCATTTATATTAGTGGCAGCCAAAATGGCGCCGATGGCCCGAGAGCAGGAGATCGCGCCGGGACCCCCCCACTGGGCCACCATGTAATTTAAAACATTTTAGGGGGGTTCGGGAGGGTGGGGGATTTGTTTTAAAGGGTCGGGGTGGGTTTAGGGGTTGTTTTGGTGTGCCGGTTTTCCCACCCTCCCCCGATTTACGATTTTTCACGATAAATCGGGGGAATTTCTATTGTATCGCGACTCTAACGATTTTTGACGATTTAAAAAATATCTGACGATTTATTTAAATCGTCAAAAAATGATTCACATCCCTAGTCTCAGGGATCTGTATTAGGACCCTTACTTTTCAATATATTTATAAATGATCTGGAAAGAAATACGTCAAGTGAGGTAATCAAATTTGCAGGTAATACAAAATTATTCAGAGTAGTTAAATCACAAGCAGATTCTGATAAATTGCAGGAAGACCTTGTGAGACTGGAAAATTGGGCATCCAAATGGCAGATGAAATTTAATGTGGATAATGTTACACGCCCCATCCGCACGCGTCCCACGCACGGGCCTGCTGACCTTCATGGTTTCATGGCAGGTCCTGGGTTGGCCTTCCTAGCGGCAGCTGCTAGCACTTCCAGGCCCTGGCATCCCGCGGTGGCAGTCGCTGGGCCTTCTACTATGCACCAGGCCTCACGCCAGAGCTCAGCATCTTTGGCGCTGTTGGCCACGCCCCTACATGTGCATGCACGGACCGCCTGGCCTCTTGTAGGGCCAAGGATGGGTCTTAGCTCCGCGGCGCACCCTGATTGATTCTCTATTATAAAGAAGTCCCTGCCAGCTCTTCCTTGCCTTGGCAATCGGGTCGGCTTATGCTCGATTGTCTCTGCTCGTACTTGCTCCTGTCTTGTTCCAAGTCTCGTTCCAGGATCATTCTGTTCCAGTTCTGTCCCTGCCTTGTTCCTGCTTCCTAGTTCTAGCATCCTCCTGTTCCTGTTCATCTGTTCATCTCCCCAGGTAGTACCTCCAGACTGTCTCTCTGGTATTGACCTCGGTTTGCTACTTGATCTGTCTACTTGCCTGCCTGCCTTCTGAACCTGGTCTGTTCCTCTACTTGCCTGCCTGCTGCCCGTCTTCTGATTCCAGTCTGCTCCTCGAACTGCCTGCCTGCCTCCTGACTCCAGCCTGCTACTTGACTTGCCTGTCTGCTGCCTGCCTTCTGACCTCAGCCTGCCTGTGAACTCGTCTGACATCCGGTACCTGACCTCTGCTTTGTTGACAATTCCTCGGACTGACTCCTGGACTCTGACCTCTGCCTGCTTGACCTCGTCTCTAGATTCTGGCTCTGTTCCTAGCCTTGTCGTCACCTACACTCTTCTGGTCTACCTTGTTCCACCTGACCGCGCTCCCCTTCTGTCCTTGGGCACGCCAGATGTCTACTCTCCCAGGAGACCCTGCGAGGCCCACCTAAATCCAAGCGGCCCTGGTCCCTACGGGCTCCTCCCGGGGGGACCTTGGGCTTCCAGTAGTGAAGCTCTTCCTAGCCTCTGTCTCCTTCCGTGCTCCACCCCCTGGGGGTAGTAGCATCTCCACTGCCACAGGACAAGGGTCCACCCCCGAGCACAACAGATAAGTACCAGGTGATGCATATAGGGAAAAATAACCCATGCTATAGTTACACAATGTTAGGTTCCATATTAGGAGCTACCACCCAAGAAAGAGATCTAGGCGTCATAGTAGATAACTCATTTAAATCGTTGGTTCAGTGTGCTGCGGCAGTCAAAAAAGCAAACAGAATGTAGGGAATTATTAGAAAGGGAATGGTGAATTAAACGGAAAATGTCATAATGCCTCTGTTTTGCTCCATGGTGTGACCACACCTTGAATGCCGTGCACCATTCTGGTCACCGCATCTCAAAAAAGATATAGTTGCGATGGAGAAGGGTGACCAAAATGATAAAGGGGATGGAACAACTCCCCTATGAGGAAAGACTAAAGAGGTTAGGACTTTTCAGCCTGGAGAAGAGACGGCTATGGGAGGATATGATAGAGGTGTTTAAAATCGTGAGAGGTCTAGAATGGGTAAAAATGAAACGGTTATTTACTCTTTTGGATAATAGAAGGTCTAGGGGGCATTCCATGAAGTTATCATGTGGTACATTTAAAACTAATCGGAGAAAGTTCTTTTTCACTCAACTTACAAGTAAACTCTGGAATTTGTTGCCAGGGGATGTGGTTAGTGCAGTTAGTGTAGCTGGGTTTAAAAAAGGATTGGATAAGTTCTTGGAGGAGAAGTCAATGACCTGCTATTAATTAAGCTGACTTAGAAAATAGCCATTGCTATTACTAGCAACAGTAACATGGGATAGTTTTTGGGAACTTGCCAGGTTCTTATGGGCTGGATTGGCCACTGTTGGAGACAGGCTGCTGGGCTTGATGGACCCAGTATGGCATGTTCTTATATTCTTTTTTTATTCATTTATTTATTTATGTGATTTTAGTATGATATACAGAATAATTTCCAGATATACAATCATTAATGAAAATCATTAAAGAAAAAAATAATTCAGGAAAAATATCATTCAATCAATTATTTCCATCTTTCTCCCACCATCACATTTAACTGTTAAGCGGAAATTTGGGAGATCCAAGATATAAAGGAACATTATCTTTACAATAATTTAAATTTAAGGAATTTAAGGTGGATACTACACATTCTATCTAGCTCGAGACCTTTAGGCCTCACTCCTCTCGTTCTTATGGCTATCCAAAAACACACGTAATTGGTCAGGTGTGAAGAAAATGTAGTGAGCATTATCCCATTTAGAACACATTTGCAGGGATATCTTATGGTTATCCTAGCACCCATAAACCTTGCTTCCTGGCACATCCCAAGCATCTTTTTCTTCGGATTTGTGTTGCTCTGGTAATGTCCCAAAACATCCAAATCTTTTGTCCGTAGAACATCTTTTCCCTGTTTCGCAGGAATAATTTTAGAATCATATCTCTATCCATAGTAAAAACAAAGGAAATCGAGACTGTTCCATGAGACTCAATTTGCTGCTCCATAGATGTTTCAAGAAAAGCAATTAAGTTGTTACCAGCATTCAAGGGTGGGTTAGCAAAAGTTGAATTTGTTATGTAGTATATATTTGCAATTGGGGGAATCGCTTCTGGAGAAACTTGCAAAATTTCTATTAGGTATTTCTTAAATTGATCCCTTAATGGGATCAACCTCACTTGAGGAAAATTTTAAACCCTTAGGTTCAAATATCTTTGAGAGTTCTCCATGTTTTCAATCCTTCTAGTTGTATCCAAATCAGATTTCACAAGATTCAGTTGTGCTTCTTGCATCACCTCAACTTTAGTATCCATATCTTTAATCTTGGCTTCATGCTGAGCTACCAAAAGTTCAGTCTTTTTAATGCTCTCCTGGTTGTTTATTAGTACCTGAGTTAACAACGCTATTGATTTTTCTAAAATTACCAGGGCACTCCATATCATCTCTAAAGTTATTTCATATGGCTTAACCAATTTTTGAATGAGGTTTGTGCCTACCTTATCCCTCGACAAACTTCTGAAATTCTTACGATTTCGTTGGTTGAGTCCTCTACCCCCGTTAAGTTAGAAAAGGTAGCACTCTGTTTCTTATCGGCCCATTCCTCCATTAGGGCCTTCAGTTCCTGTTGTTCCTCCATTACCGCAGTGCTATCCACAATTTCACATGTAGCAGACAAACCTCTTCCTGCCTCCGTTGCCGCACCAATCTCCAACGCCATCTGGCAGTTAAGCCAGCCCGGGTCCTGGTTGTTGCTACGGGTAGGAGGAGAAGGCGTCTTGGGCACTCCAGGGCTCAACAATGTTTGTATGTTCTGGAGTGACTCAGCATGTTCCCCGCCCAGCATCCCCACAGACTTCTCTCCCAGAGTAGAAACCATAGTTGGAGCAAAGAAGCCCACTATCATGGGTTGAGAAGGAGTCATCACAGCAGGTACAGAGGAATCCTGTTGGATCCTGCCTTTCCTCTTGGTATGAGGCATAATGAATCGCGGTACAAATACAAACTAGCGGAGCCAACTTTGCTGTGACCTCTCCTTAAGATGCCATCTTGGATCTCATGTTCTTATGTTAATATATGCTGTTTAGCATACATTAGAGCACTAATGCAGTTTTATGCATCTCCCAGTTAGGCAGATAAAGCTGATGAATATTGTAAACTAGCCTGAACATATGTACATGTGTGAGCAATTTTAAATGGACATATGCATGTGCACGCAAATGCTGCTCCTACTGCAAAAACGGGGGAATATTTTAAGGGGTGCTCGCCGATGCCATTTGCCATTTTCCCAATTTGTTTCCAGTTCAGCCAGTTTAGAGAGAGGACTTGCAACCCCCCTCATAATTTAATAGCCTCCCTTTCCTCCTGTTAGTGCCAATCCTTAAAATCCTGCTGACTAGCCTAGAATTGTTTATTTTCTTACTTATACATCATCCATAACAGTAATAAAGTTATACAACATGGGACTCCAGTGCGCACTTGTGTGTGTAAGTAGTTTTGCACACATCTCTTGGCCTTCCCCCTTAATACTCATGCCTCACCCAGACAACACCCACACCCCATCCCTTTTTTAAAACATTTGACTTATGCCTGTAGCAAGGCAAACCCGCATACTTGGGAGGGTTATAAAATCCAGCCCAATTGGTGCGCCTTGGCCCATGCAGGCCTTGGCACATGCAGAGCTTTTACAGTTTACCTTTATATTGAATGGTTAAGTACAGTAACCATGCCCTGGAGGACACAGCCAAATATTCAAAGAGAACATATCTGGCTAAGTGGAGCTGAATATCGGACATATTGGGCCGGATTTTAAAAGGGTTACGCGCTTAAGATACGCGCGTAACCCTTTCAAAATGCCCCTGCGTGCACTGAGCCTATTTTGCATAGGCTCGGCGGCGTGCGCAAGCCCCGGGACACGTGTAAGTCCCGGGGCTTGCAAAAAGGGACAGTTGGGGCGTGGGCAGAGGGTGTGGTGTCGGCTCGGGGGTGTGATCGGGGGCGTGTGGGCGGTGGGGGCATGGCCGAGTGCCCCGACACAGCAGCCTGTGTCGGGGCCTGCCAAGCCAGCAGACAGCTGGCGCGCGTAAGTTACTACTGCCCGGAGGCAGGCGTAACTTTTTGAATAAAGGTAGGGTGAGGGGGTTTAGATCGGGGGGGGGGGGGGGGTTAGGTAGGGGAAGGGAGGGGAAGGTGCAGGGGGGTGGAAAGAAAGTTCCCTCCGAGGCTGCTCCGATTTCTGAGCGGCCTCGGAGGGAACAGGCAGCGCGCGCTGGGCTCGGCGCGCGCAAGGTGCACAAATGTGCACCACTTTGTGCGCGCTGACCCCGGATTTTATAAGATACGTGCGGCTACGCGCGAATCTTATAAAATCCAGCGTACTTTTGTTTGCGCCTGGTGCGCGAACAAAAGTACGTATGCGCGTAGATTTATAAAATCTACCCCATTGTGACTACAGGTATAGAGTTAGGGCAGAAAAATAAAGTTGTGCTTAGCCCTAATCTAGGAAAATGAATAGCAGGCATTATTTTAGGCTTCTTTAGGTGTGTGCAGTCAAAACATTGTTGTTTGTTTTGTTTCCGGGGGAGGGAGGGATTTGTTTCTTTTTTTGGTTGTCTTATGTTGTTTCATATTAGTACGCACTAAAACAGTAACTTTCAAACAGCCGTGCAGGCATACATATATGCGTGAATGCCGGCTTGCACCCAGAGACACGGACATTTTATAACATGTGCACGTATATACGCACATGATATAAAAACGGTTTTACGTGCATACATTTTATATGGCCATGCACAGGTGCGCACAAATGCCAGCTCTATCATGTACTTCTGGGGATTTTATTAGATATGCACGCCGATTCAATTACCAGTTTCCCCAGTCTGTTCCCAAAACGCCCAGGTAAAGGCTAGGACTCCCTAAATTTCATAGTTAAAATGCCTCCCTTTCACCCTTTTAGCCACACCCTTAAAAGCCCACTAATTAGCCTAATGTTTTTGTTTCATTACTTACACACCATCCATAGCTGAAGTAAAGTTACCTCGGTGCGCTCTTGTGCACATAAATACTTCCATGCACATTTCATGTTATATACCTGGACCGCCCATGTCCTGCCCAGATCCTACCCATGCCCCACTCTTTTCTTGTCTTTCCTTCTTAATGCAAATATTTAAAATTAAAGGAAACATCCTTTGCCATTGAAAACCTCTAATTATGATCATGTTGATTAAGCCACTCAATCACATTTAAATCACTTTTAGTGCCATCCTAAATGAAACACCCATAATCCATCTTCTGCATTTTTCTGCAATGGAAAACCAAATTTAAAAAAAAATTGCTTTCATTCTTCCCAAATATGGGACCTATAATTTAAAGATGAAGGCATTTGGTTGATACCAGTAGCCTGAATTTTATTAGGGTTCCCATTTCTATATCTAATCAAATTTATTATAGGTGCTGTTCATTTTTCCATAATTCTTCAGTATCTTCTTTGACTTTTCCCAGTTGACTTTTAGGAATTAATTATTGTTCTTCCCACTGAAATGCTTTTTTATTTTTATCCATAACCCCTTTAACTGGAGCATCATTACTATAAAGCACTGTAATTCCATACTAATATTCCAGTTTAGAGAGGTTTGGTTAAAACAACTTTGGGAAGAAAAACGTTCCATCTATTTTTCAAATCTACACTTTCCTGTGTAGTTTTAGAAAATATAGGTTATGCTTGGTTGTTCAGAAATTGCATTCACAGAGAAAACAGATGGTAGGATGTTTATGATGCACTGCTTATTTTTTGTATAAAATCCATTTCTGAACTATAAGGTATCCTGCCACAAATTATACCTTCTGAAACCTGAAAAAAAATTAGAGTTTTAAAGATAAATAATAATTTATTCTCCTGCAAAGTGATGCTACCCTTAATCCTGCTGGCATATTATTTTACAGAAAAATGCTCTCATTCCATACAATTGCATTGTTTACAGAGGGATTTTGAGCAAGGATGACCAGATAGCCATAAAATATTGTCATTAAGAAGAAAAAAGTATATTACTTAGCTAGATACACATGAATATATATAAATTACCTCTTGACCCAACCAGGCAGTACTCTGTTGAAGCATGGCCATGTTGGGATTCCAATGTTTCCTGTCAATTTGTGTTATGGAGTTTTCAAAAAAAAATTTCTTGTTTTATTTCTTTATTTTTTCTCTTTCCTTTTTTCTTTTAAATGTAATTTCTCTTTTTGTGTTTATAAATTAGACTACTAGTTATTTTCAATAACCCTGAACATGAGGAGGCCTGTTTATTAATGTGCATTATAAATACCTCTTAGTATGCCAACAAATATTTACTGGTAACTCAGGTATATTGCAATAAGGGGATTATAGCCCTCAGCAGCCCCAGAGAGCGCCCAAAACAATGAAGGACCTCATAGCTCTGAGGACCCCTAGAGGCCTTGCCATACCCCCAAGCCCTCCCATTCCTGCCTATCTTATTTATCCATTGATGGATCATGGCCCTTTGTGGTAGAAGTGATCCTCACTTGCTTGTGTCCCTCTTAATTGCTCTTGAAAATGGCAAAGGTTGACCCAAGGCACCTCATACTTTCTTCTTTTATCTTTTTTCTTCATAGATTTGTTTTGTTTGTATCCTCTAGCCTTGTTTGTTTGTACTGTTGTTTTAGGGAATTATTTTTTATTCTTCTCGCATTTCAGAATTACCTTTTAGCTGGTATGTTTTATCAGTCACAACATCTTTGCTCCAGTAAGCTTTTGCAATTAGAAAGATGAGGATTGCTTGGGTATTTTTTTGCCTTCTGCAATGCCAAATACATCAGTTAACCTCTGACTTTTACTTCACTTCATTGCAAATAGGGATCTTCTGTGCTCGCCTTATTCCATTATCTATTGAATTTTGCTACTGCTTTGCCTATATCACTGTCACTAGAGAGCCATTCCATGCAGCTACCAGCCTTTCTATAAAGAAATATTTTAAGAGGTTATTCTATCTCATGCAGCTTTATCTTGTGACTTCTAGTTTTAGACGTTTCTTTCAAATGAAAACATTTTACCTCATATTAATTTATGCCTATAATATCTTCTCTGTCCCTTCTCTCCTCTAATCTTCACATTATTTACTTATTTATTTATTGTTGGGTGATTTATATTCCGCTTATTTGCTAGGGATGTGCAGGCAAAAGGTTTTCGTTGCGTACGTGATCCGTATTCGTGGGGGGTCAATTCCGTTTCATGCGGAAGTATGGAGAATTTAATAAGTTGTCGATCTGTAAATATATTACTTCTAAATTAACTACAACCCCCCCAAGACTTACCAAAACTCCCTGGTGGTCCAGCAGTGGGGTCCGGGAATTCACTCAGACCCTCGGTGCTAGTTTCATCACGGCGCCGATAGCCTTTGTCACAGGGGCTACCGGTGCCATTGGTCAGCCCCTGTCACATGGCCATCGGCACCATCTTGTGCTCCTACCATGTGACAGGGACTGACCTATGGCACCGGTAGCCCCTGTGACATAGTATGGGCAAAGGCTATCGGCACCATTTTGAGTCCTGGCGTCGGATGGCAGGTCGCTCCGGGACCCCCGTTGGACCCACAGGGACTTTTGGCCAGCTTGGGGGGGCCTCCTGACCCCCACAAGACTTGCCAAAAGTCCAGCGGGGGTCCGGGAGCGACCTGCCATCCGACGCCAGGACTCAAAATGGCGCCGATTGCCATCAGGCGATCGGCGCCATTTTGAGTATTGGCGGGATGGCGATTTTGAGTCTCAAAATGGCAGCGATCGGCGCCATTTTGAGTATTGGGATCGGCCGGCCGGCGTGAAAGGAGGTCGCTCCCGGACCCCCGCTGGACTTTTGGCAAGTCTTGTGGGGGTCAGGAGGCCACCCCAAGCTGGCCAAAAGTCCCTGTGGGTCCAACGGGGATCCCGGAGAGACCTGCCGTCCGACGCCAGGACTCAAAATGGCGCCGATAGCCTTTGCCTATACTATGTCACAGGGGCTACCGGTGCCATTGGTCAGCCCCTGTCACATGGTAGTAGCACAAGATGGTGCCGATGGCCATGTGACAGGGGCTGACCAATGGCACCGGTAGCCCCTGTGACAAAGGCTATCGGCGCCATGATGAAACTAGCACCGAGGGTGTGAGTGAGTTCCCGGACCCCACCGCTGGACCACCAGGGAGTTTTGGTGAGTCTTGGGGGGGTCAGGAGGGTGGGGGGGTTTAAATTTTTATTTAGGCCGAATTAAACAGAAATCTGTTAAATACGTGGGGAGTCGCGATGCGTTTCGCCTCCCCACGTATTTAACAGATAGCAAAAAATAAGTTGCGGATTACAAATACGTGGAAAACGGATGCACACCTCTATTATTTGCCAGATATGTCAAGTCTCATGCATTGGGAGGGACTACCCTTGGTGTTTCTGTAGTGCCAAGCTCCAAACCTGTAGCACACTCTAAACTCTGCCCCTGTAGCAATGCACTTTTTAGATTCAAATGTATAAGCTTTATGGAACGAGAAGACTTAATTTAAGAACACAACCCTAGTCCATTTTCAAAAAGACCAATATAAACACTTTGAAAATTGGCCTCTAAGTTCTCATTTCTGTCAGAAGCACTCTCCTTGGAAGACTATACCATGTACCCACCACACTTTCCATTATCATAACATCATAGTTTCACTGTAAATGCTAGAGGTGTACATGGCAAAATCTTTTGTTTGTTTTATTTTTAATTTAGTTTAGTTTAATTTCATTTTCTAAAAGTTTTTAAAATCATTTTTCTTTTAAAATGTATCATTTTTAGTGTGCACTAATTAAAATTATTGGGGTAGATTTTCAAAGGGTTACACGTGTAAGATATGCGCGTAACCCCTGAAAACCTACCCCTGCGTGTGCGAAGCCTATTTTGCATAGGCTCAGCGGCGCGTGCAAGCCCCAGGATGCATGTATGTCCCGGGGCTTTCAAAAATGGGTGGTCCGGGGGCGGGGCAGGGGGGCATAGAGGCAGTTTGTGGGCGGTCCGGGGCGGGGCCGGTGGGTGTGGTGGCAGTTTGGGCGAGGTCCGGGGTGGTCCCGAATCCTCTGGCACAGCAGCCTATGCTGGCGGATGGCGCGCCGGCAGCTGGCTGGCGCACGCAAGTTACACGTGCCTCAAGCAGGCATAACTTCGGAAACAATGGTGGGGGGAGGATTTAGTTAGGGCTGGGCTAGATAGGGGAAGGGAGGGGAAGGTGGTGGGATCGAAAAAAAAGTTCCCTCCAAGGCCGCTCCGATTTCGGAGCGGCCTTGGAAGGAACGGGGAAAGCCACTGGGGCTCCCCTTGGGCTTGGCGCGCGCAAGGTGCACAAGTGTGCACCTCCTTGTGTGCGCCGACCCTGGATTTTATAACATGCGTGCGGCAGCGTGCACATGTTATAAAATTGGGTGTACATTTGTATGCACTGGGTAGCACGCACAAATGTACCCCGCGCACGTAACATTTAAAATCAGCCCCATTGTGTACTAACTCAGTGTGCACTGTTTGAATTAGTGTGCAGTACTTGCTTTAGTTCATGCTATTTGATTCAGTGCATACTAATTTGATTTAGTATGCACTATGACAATAACTTTAAATAACTGTGCTGCAATACATGAATGCACATACACTGCAGAGGAACTCAGCAAATTATAATGCTAGAAAACAATTTTTATTATATACATGCAGTTACACACTCTGCTTATACTCAACACACTGTGGGGGTCATTTTCAAAGGAGTTACGCATGTAAATGTGACATACTATCGTAGCAATTTTCAAAAGCTATTTACTCGAGTAAAGTGCACTTACTTGAGTAAATCCTATGGACAATTCAATGGCATATATTGTAGCAATTTTGAAAAGCCCACTTACTTGAGTAAAGTGTATTTACTCGAGCAAAAACCAGTTTTGCTCGAGTAAATGCTTTTTAAAATCTACCCCTTAATACATAAGACCCACTTCGATCCAAAAAAAAAAAATTATGATCGAAGTCTGGTGTAAAAAGGATGTTATATAAGCATAGTGGTATTGAACAAGCATAGCGGTATTGCCGCGGAGTTGGCAAATTGATGTATATTTTTCCTGATACGACTGAACCCAGTATTATTATGTGTGGTGGTGATTCAAATATTAAGGTGATGTAAAGAAGATTTATCCCGGTTATGGAGAAGAATGCAAGGGAACATATGCAGCACTTAATTTGAAGGTAGTAATGTATGAGGGATACCAACATGATAATATAGTTGCGCTATTGTGAATTATCATTCCCTGAAGAAGCCCGCATGGACGGGCAAAACAAGATCTTCATTGGAGTAATTAAATCTATGTTTTGAAGCAACTAATTTGTTATTTATTGCTATTTACTGTAATATGTACAGATGTAGGTTGACTACATGTTATAATATGTTAATTCATGTATAATTGTGTCAAGCATACGATCGTGTTGGCAATTTTAGGTGAAGTGAGTGATAAGGTTTGGGTGGTGTGATAAGTATGAATGAATAGAGAATGAATGGAGGGTAATGTATGGATATCATAGTTTTAATGTTAGGGAGATTATAAAACACATAGTGGGTCTTATGTATTAAGTGTGTTGAGTATAAGCAGAGTGTGTAACTGCATGTATACAATAAAAATTGTTTTCTAGCATTATAATTTGCTGAGTTCCTCTGTAGTGTATGTATATTCAGTATTATGAACAGAGGTAGTGCACAAGCAATACATGAACATGCATATGCCGACGCACACTGGTAGACGCGAGTATTTTATAACCTGCATGCATATATGAGAGCATCTTATGTTCTTATAAAATCGGCTGGACGTGCATAAATGTGCATGCCATGTGCTGCTTCTACCATATAAGTGGGGGGGGGGGGGGATTATAATATACATGCATGCTGACAAAATTACCAATTAAACCAGTTCATTCACATTTTGCCCAGTTACAGGTCAGATAGGACTTCCTAACCCCCTAGCTAACTAATCTTTCTTTTACCCTACCTGCCCCAACACTTAACACCCCACTGACTAGCAGTTTTTTTTGTTTTATAACTTATACGCCATCTATAGCAGAAGTAAAGTTCTGTGGTAGGGGGACCCTGGTGCGCGCTTGTGTGCGTAAATACTTACACACTGGTTTCCATTTACATTCCCAGAACACCCATCCCGCGCCCAGACCACATCCTGCCCCTTTTTTGGACTTTTTCTTTTGTGCATGTACCAGGAGATACGTGCATCCATGGATGCTTTTTACAATATGCGCGCTGTGCGCCAGCCAAAAAGATGCATGTACCTCCCTGATTTGACATGCGTAGGGCTTTTAAAACCCACCCCTATTTGATTTTGAGCATACTATTTAAATTTAGTGCAAGGCCAGAGATCCAAGATGGTGCTTTGCTAGCAGGACATGCAAGAGGTGAGCTCCCGAGCTGAAAGATTTTCTGCAAAAATAATGCCACATACTAAAAGAAAAGCGAGAGTCAGGGTAGAGACCCCGACAGCCCAGACTCCCACTTCATCTCAGCTCTCAATTGGGAACTTCTTCTTGCCAAGCGGTGTTAATACCCCGGGAGATGTGGCCGTTGTGAGCGCTGACGGTGAGCAAACGCCGACGCTCCCAGGCCCAAACATCTCGTTGAGCCCCGGGGCTCCCTCTAAACCTTTGCCTCCAGGACTCGCCACGGTCCCGGATTTGGGAACGGAAGTCAGGCCGATGTTGCCAGACTTACCAGACTCCTTCGAGGGAAGTCCGATGAGAGAGGAGGCGAGCCCAAAGAATGGAGGGGATGGACGCCCTCTAACTTCAACACCGGAGGAAGGCAAAGGACGTGCAGAGGCCTCCGGAGAGAGGCATGGAGACTGCACAGAGAGAACAGTGAGTCAAAAGCTATTTTCAAGCGTTCCACAAACGTCTAGTATTACTTTGGAAAATGTGTGGGCAGTCCTTGTTGAATTAAAGTCATCTATTGAAATAACAAATAAAACGCTGATAGAAATGCAGAATCGCGTTACCCAGATTGATCCGATACTATCTGCGCATAAAGAAAAGTTCCAAGCCCTTGAAAATCGGGTAGAAATTTTAGAGAAAGCCCAGGTCAGGTTGATATGTGGAGATAATGCAAATTCTAGGAAAATTGAGACATTGGAAAATCAAGCTAGATATAAAAATCTCAGGATACTAAACTTTCCTAGTATTAGACTGATATCCACCTATGAGATGTATAAAAAATACACATTAGAAGTCCTGATGTTAACTCCAGGAGAAATACCAATAATGGAGAAGATTTTCTTCATAAGCCAAAGAAAAATGGAAAAGAAAGATCAAGAGGGGGAAAAAGAAAAAAATGGACTACAACAGCAAGAAATGGAAAACATCACTGCATTTCTTGAACAGAGTATGACTGATCAAATAGAACAACGGGGAACGTTATGTGTGAAATTTGCAAACATAGCGGATAGAGATAAAATATTGAGGTTATCTCTTAAAAATAGAGACAAAAAGTTTCTGGGTCAGAAAGTTTGGACATACCCTGACATAACAAAAACCACACAAACACGCAGGAAAAAATTTCTTTCAATGGGCCAAGAAGTGAAAACTCTTGGTGCTCAGTTTATGATTTATTACCCCAGTAAATGTGTGGTGAAATTCCAAAGTGAGAGGTTTGTGTTTTTAGAACCGCTTGAATTACGAAAGTTTATTGATGCAAAATTACCTAGAGCTTGCTGAGATCAGTTATAGGGAATAGTTTAAATACACTGCTTACCTGCTAAATGTTTTAGTATAAAATGCTTTGTATTTGCTCAAATTACATCCTGGATCTCCCATTACTTTATACTTTAGTTTTTGTTTTGTTCTAAACTTTATTATCTCTTTGGAAAAAGTTTGTATTACATATATTTCCTTGTGTAACATACCTCTAGGAACTAGGGCAGAGAAATGTTGAATCATCATTGTGACATGAAAAGACTGACAATAGAGTGCTGTCTCTTTAAGAGCTGAGGGGGGGGAAAGGAGATTCAAAATTGGATTGTATTGAGCATGTGCGAACAGATCACTGTTCAGCCTGAACAGAGTTCCTGCCCTGCTCTGAACTAATAAATATTATCTGTGCTGATTAAGGTTCTCTTTTCTGGAACCCTGCTGTGGACGACTTGGGAGTAGTTGAACTGTGCCCTGTCAGGATTTGAAGCTCTTCTTTCGGATAGAGGCTGCTGTATTGTGGATTTGACAGTTGAAGCAAAGAGCAGTACTGACGCCCTCTTCAGCTCTAAATTCAAATGGACACACAGTAGGATACAATCTGGGACTTTGCTTGTTCAGAGACTGCTTAAGGTCGGGTGATATATCACATGCTGATTCTGGTTGAAATACTTAACATGAGTTTATGACAAAGTTGAGTTTTCTCTTGTACTATATACCTGTGTTTATATGACAAATGCAGATGCTTAGGACGTGAACAGATTTATTTCAGTCATTCATTCCAGTAAAGATAAAACTGTTACTCACTAAAGAGCGTGTGGATTCATTTCTGATACTGGGTTGGGAATCAAAGTGCAGGTTTCAGACACAAGGAGTCATAAAGAAAATTGAACTTCAAGGGTTACACTTGGTTCAAACAGAGTATAGTATAGTATACGAATGGAAATTGCCTATAATATTATTTTTACCCAATCTGTGACATGCGGTATTGCTGTCTTGTATTTTGAAATGCATAATAAAAATATAAATAAAAAAAATAATAATTTAGTGCAAAAATGAAAAAAAGAAAAAAAACAAATTTTGTGAGATTTTTTTGTCATGTTGTCCAAAAAATGACATGGAATGGTATTGACAAGGACGGTATGTTTAATATCGGCATGTGGGCTCACATGTATGTGCATATGCCACCTCATGTCCAGAGATACAGCCATTTTATAATATATGTGCATAGATGCATGCATGGTATAAAATAGGCTGAACGTGCGTACATATGCACACAAATTCATAGGGACGCACACATTGCACACAAAACCCACCTCTACCTCATAAATGGGGGGGACTAATAGAAATGAATGCCAACACAATTATCATTTAAATCACTTTTCCTAGTTTGCCCAGGTAAGGGATAGGACTTCCTATCCCCCCTATTTAAAAAGTCTACTTTTTCCCCTCTTAGCCCTAACCCTTAAAACCCTGCTGACATGCCTATATTTGTTTGTTTTAGGGCTTCTACACCATTCATAGCAAACGTAAAGTTACATGGTAAGGGACCCCAAAGCATGCTTGTGTGCATAAAGTTTTACACGCCTGTTTCATTCGTAAATCTAGGAATGCCCGTGCCCCACCTAGACCATGCCCATTCCCCGCCCCTTTTTTGGACTTTTCATTTGCGCGTACACTGGGAGATACGCGCATACTTAGGCAGAATTAAAATCCACT
This sequence comes from Rhinatrema bivittatum, assembly GCF_901001135.1. Classification (NCBI taxonomy): domain Eukaryota; kingdom Metazoa; phylum Chordata; class Amphibia; order Gymnophiona; family Rhinatrematidae; genus Rhinatrema; species Rhinatrema bivittatum. The sequence continues at coordinate 709,678,102 of NC_042615.1, read as the reverse complement.
CAGCGTGAGTCAACCCAACTTATGTGCATATCTCATGGTTTTGTGCATGTCAAGCTTCTAAAATTCACCTGAAAGAGCTTAACTTTATAATAGCCCATGGAGGGCTGAAGTCTGCATGTGGTAAATACAAGCACACTTCAGCCTGAATTTTCAAAGTGGACTTGAGTGCTATTTTGTAACATGTGCATATATATTAGGGATGTGAATTGTTATCTGACGATTGAAAATATCGTCCGATATTTTCAATATCGTCAGATATCGGGGGGGGGGGGGGGGGGAGTCCCTCATAGCGATAGGAAACCCCACAATTAATTTAGTGGGTTTTCTTATCATTATGCGGGGGGGGGGGGGGGCAGGAAGAAAGGACACAACCAAGAAACACAACCTGACCCTTTAAAATGAGTTGTTAGTATCCCCCCACCCTCTGAACCCCCCCAAAATTTTAAATACGTGGTGGTCCAGCGGGGGTCCCGGGAGCATTCTCCCGCGCTCAGGCTGTCGGCTGCCACTAATCAAAATGGTGCCGATGGCCCTTTGCTCTTACCATGTGACAGGGGCTGTCGGTGCCATTGGTCAGCTCCTGTCACATGGTAGGTGCACTGGATGGCCCGCGCCATTTTAAAAGATGGCGCCGGCCATCCATTGCTCCTACCATGTGACAGGGACCGACCAATGGCACGGATACCCTGTCACATGCTAAGGGCAAAGGGCCATCAGTGCCATTTTGTTTACTGGCAGCTGATGGCCCGAGCGCAGGAGAATGCTCCCGGGACCCACGCTGGACCACCAGGTATTTAAAAAAATTTTGGGGGAGTCCGGAGGGTGGGGCGATACTAACAAACTCATTTTAAAGAGTCGGCTGTATTTTTTGGTTATCGGCTCGTGTGCAGCCTATAAAATAACCCGATCGGACTGCAAGATAAAAATTTCATGGTGTGAATCGGAACTGGAATCCAAACCGATACCGGTTCCGATTCACATCTCTAATATATATGCGTTCATTGTTATAAAATCGCCTGGACGCAATTACATGTGTCCTCCATTTTAAATGGTCATGCACATGTGCATGCAAATCCTATACCGAGCAAGTAGGGAAATTTTACAAGGGACGTGTGCTGGTGGCATTCACCATTTTCCCAGTTTGTTTCCAGTTCACCCAGGTAAGGGATAGGACTTCCAAACCCCTCTAGTTTAAAATCCTCCCTTTTCCCCGTTAGCCTGACCCTTAAAACCCCACTGACTTTCCAAATTTTTTTTTTTAACTTGCACGTCATCCATAGCAGTAGTACAGTTATGCGGCAGAGGACCACAGCACATGCCATTATGCATAAGTATTTATCTGCTCATCTCTTGGCCAGGCCTCAACACACCCATGCCCCACCCCTTTTTATAAACTGTTAATTTGTGCTGCACTGGAAGTGGTCCATTGGCCTGGTGCAGGATTGGTACGGCCCTCCGGTCGGACCCAGAGAGCGCCTTCCACCAGGAGACGGAGCACAGGAAGAGACAGAGGCTAGGTGGAGCTTCGCCAATAGCAAACTGCGGTTCCCTCAGGTTGAGCCCTTGGTTACCCGGGCTGCCTGGTCTTAGGTGGGCCTCACAGGGTCTCCTTGAGAGAAAGTTCAAGGGTGTGCCCACCACGAAAAAGGGTGCATGGTCGTTATGCAGATAGGAGAGTCCAGAGGTTGCAGGAGGCCAGAAGAGAGTGTAAGAGTGTATGACAAGGATTAAGGCCAGATTATCAGTCCAGAAAGTTGAGCCAAAGCAGGGTCGGTAACAGAGGTCAATCCGGGCATAGTTCGGTCAGGCAAAGGTCAAGTTCCAGACAGCGATCAAGAGTAGTCGGAGTTCCAGGCAGAGGTCAGGTGAGGCAGCAATCAAGAGTAGTCAGAGTTCCAGGCAGAGGTCAGGTCAGGCAGCAATCAATCAGGTCAGGCAGCAATCAATCACTCACAAAAAAATCTTTCTACAAGCTACGACTTCTAAAACATCTCCGTCCGTTACTCTTTTACCGAGACTATAGAACTATTCTTCAATCCCTAATCTTTTCTGGTCTAGACTATTGTAACGCTCTTTATTTAGGACTACCAGACTCCACACTCTATCCACTTCAACTGATTCAGAATACTGCCGCCCGGATACTAACTAGAACCTCTCCACGTCATCATGTCTCCCCTATTTTACAATCTTTACACTGGCTACCCATAAAGTTCAGAATAAAATACAAAATCCTCTCCATTATCCACAGTTTAATTCATAATCATACATCCACCTGGCTTTGCTCATTACTTCGGATTTATAAACCAACACGACATCTAAGATCACTTAACCAAAATCTTCTAGACATCCCCTCACCCAAACAAGCCAGACTAGACCTCACTAGAAAAAGGGCCTTTTCAATAGCCGGACCAATACTTTGGAATTCATTACCAAACCCCCTACGCTCAATATCTAACCCCTCTCACTTTAAAAAATCTCTCAAAACCCATCTTTTTCAGCTTGCATTCAATACTTCATCTAATTAAACGATTATTCATACATCAATCTATTCCTGCATAATCACTCGCACCTTTTACAAGCCTCATTCCCTACGTTTTTCAGTCCTACATTTCTCCCTACCCTTCCCTCCCCCTGCAATATTAAATGCATTCTCCATTTTTTCTATTATCTCCTCCTCACTCGACTCCCTAGATAATTAAGCCTTTGGCATCATATCTTTTATTTTATAAAAATCTTTATTCCCAGCATTCTGACTAGTTATTGTTTATTTTTATGTATATTTGAAACCTCGTTTTATTTTTGATTATTTTTATGTTTATTTTAGTCGTGAAAACCGTTTTGACAAAAATGTATTTAAAAAAAACGGTATATAAAAGCTTTTAAATAAATAAATAAATAAAATAGTCAGAGTTCCAGGCAGATGTCAGGTCAGGCAGCAATCAAGAGGAGTCAGAGTTCAGCCAGAGGTCAGTACCGTGAGATCAGTCCGAAGGGTACTACCAGGAATGGAGAGACAAAGGAACAGGAGACGCTGGAACAGGAGACACAGGAGATGCTGGGACATGAAACGCTGCAACAGAAGACTGGAACAGGAGATACAGGAACAAGATACTGGAACGCAGGAAGGCAAACTAGAGACACCAGAGTGTACGACACAATTACCAAGGCACCGTTCAAGGGAACGGGCCTTGCCTTATATACCCAGGGAGTGTGATGTCATCAAGAGGTTTCGGGTTCAGGTTTCCCACACTTGGCCCTTTAAGTAGCGCAACGTCAGCCGCGAGCATCCCTAGGGGCAGGTCCGAGGAGCAGGAAGACGTGAAGCCCCTCCGGGAGCTCTGCTGAGAGACCAGCATGGGAGATGGTAAGCCGGGGAGACGGGGACGCTGCAAACTCACTGCAGCGGCAGAGGGAGTGAAACCGGAGCTGAGCCTGGAGCTGGTAGACGGACGGGAGAGGTGAGCAGGACCAGCTGCGGAGCGGACGTGGCCGGGAAGCACAATAGTACCCCCCTTTCTAGACCTCTCCCTTATTGGCCTGGACTTGTCAGGATGGGCCCTTTTGGAACTCTGCGAGGAGTTTCTTGTTGTATATGTGGTGGGAGGGCTCCTAGGAGTTTTCCTCTGGCCCGAAGCCCTCCCACAACAGGAGGTACTCCCAATGGCCTCTCCTCCGGCAGACATCTAAGACCTCTTTGACTTGGAGGACGTCTTCTGGTTCCGCGGTGAGCTGAGATGGTGCTGGAGGTTTATGAGAGGGCCATTTCAGGACCAAGGGTTTCAACAAAGAAACATGAAACGTGTTGTGAATTCTCATGGAACTGGGGAGCTGCAGCTGATAAGTTACAGCTCCTATACGTCTGATCACTGGAAAGGGCCCAATGAATTTAGGGTCCAAACATTGCGAGGTTAATGTAGCTTAATGTGTTTTGTGCTGATCCAAACTTTCTGGCCTGGGCGGAATAGAGGAGAAGTGTGACTGTGAGGATCCATGAAGTGTTTAGCTCTCTTTGTGGCCTGGCCCATCCTTTCTTTAACTCGATTCCAGATGCGGCAAATCGTCTGTGCAGTAAACTGAGCTGCGGGCGAAGGCAAGGAACGTAGTACAGGCAGAGGCAGGCGTGGTTGGTGTCCGAAGAACACGGAGAAGGGGGAGACATCGGTGGCTGAAGTGACATGGGTATTGTGGGACAATTCAGCCCAGGGCAAGAGTTCGGCACAGTCATCCTGTTGATCATTGACATACGTCCTTAAGAATGTCTTCAAGGATCGGTTTGTCCTCTCAGCTTGGCCGTTCGCCTGAGGGTGGTAGGCTGAAGTCAGATTCAACGAGATATCAAATGTTTTGCATAAAGACTTCCAGTGTTTGGCAGAGAATTGTGGGCCACATAAGAACTTAAGAACATGCCATACTGGGTCAGACCAAGGGTCCATCAAGCCCAGCATCCTGTTTTCAACAGTGGCCAATCCAGGCCATAAGAACCTGGCAAGTACCCAAAAACTAAGTCTATTCCATGATACCATTGCTAGTAATAGCAGTGGCTATTTTCTAAGTCAACTTAATTAATAGCAGGTAATGGACTTCTCCTCCAAGAACTTATCCAATCCTTTTTTAAACTAAGCTATACTAACTACACTAACCACATCCTCTGGCAACAAATTCCAGAGTTTAATTGTGCGCTGAGTAAAAAAGAACTTTCTCCGATTAGTTTTAACTTCATGGAGTACCCCCTAGTCTTTAGTCTAAAATCAATCCTTTATTGAAGTGGAGACACAAGGGCTACCCTTGTGTCTCCACTTCAATAAAGGATTGATTTTAGACTACAGGCATCTATTCTTTATTTCATCCTGACGGCTATTATAGATCGCCTTCCTTTGTGGTTTCTGGGTACCCCCTAGTCTTTCTATTATCTGAAAGAGTAAATAACCGATTCACATCTACCTGTTCTAGACCTCTCTTGATTTTAAACCCCTCTATCATATCCCCCCTCAGACTTCTCTTCTCCAAGCTGAAAAGTCCTAACCTCTTTAGTCTTTCCTCATAGGGGAGCTGTTCCATTCCCCTTATCATTTTGGTAGCCCTTCTCTGTACCTTCTCCATCACAATTATATCTTTTTTGAGATATGGCAACCGGAATTGTGCACAGTATTCAAGATGTGGTCTCACCATGGAGCGATACAGAGGCACTATGACATTTTCCGTTTTATTCACCATTCCCTTTCTAATAATTGCCAACATTCTGTTTGCTTTTTTGACTGTCACAGCACACTGAACCGATGATTTCAATGTGTTATCCACTATGATGCCTAGATTTCTTTCTTGGGTTGTAGCACTAATATGAAACCTAACATTGTGTAACTATAGCATGGGTTATTTTTCCCTATATGCATCACCTTGCACTTATCCACATTAAATTTCATCTGCCATTTGGATGCCCAATTTTCCAGTCTCACAAGGTCTTCCTGCAATTTATCACAATCTGCTTGTGATTTAACTACTCTGAACAATTTTGTATCATCTGTAAATTTGATTATCTTACTCGTTGTATTTCTTTCCTGATCATTTATAAATAGATTGAAAAGTAAGGTTCCCAATACAGATCCCTGAGGCACTCCACTGCCCACTCCCTTCCACTGAGAAAATTGTCCATTTAATCCTACTCTCTGTTTCCTGTCTTTTAGCCAGTTTGCAATCCATGAAAGGACATCACCACCTATCCCATGACTTTTTACTTTTCCTAGAAGCCTCTCATGAGGAACTTTGTCAAATGCCTTCTGAAAATCCAAGTATACTACATCTACCGGTTCACCTTTATCCACATGTTTATTAACTTCTTCAAAAAAGTGAAGCAGATTTGTGAGGCAAGACTTGCCTTGGGTAAAGCCATGCTGACTTTGTTCCATTAAACCATATCTTTCTATATGTTCTGTGATTTTGATGTTTAGAACACTTTCCACTATTTTTCCTGGCACTGAAGTCAGGCTAACTGGTCTGTAGTTTCCCGGATCGCCCCTGGCGCCCTTTTTAAATATTGGGGTTACATTAGCTATCCTCCAGTCTTCAGGTACAATGGATGATTTTAATGATAAGTTACAAATTTTTACTAATAGGTCTGAAATTTCATTTTTTAGTTCCTTCAGAACTCTGGGGTGTATACCATCTGGTCCAGGTGATTTACTACTCTTCGGTTTGTCAATCAGGTCTACCACATCTTCTAGGTAACATTCAGAAAAAAACTTAAAACCTGGCTGTTCGCTCAAGCCTACCGTTGAAGGAACCCCTTTCGACCAACACTGTCTCTCACCCCTCAACCTCTCCCTTATCCCTCCCCCCTACTCACCTCCTCTCCACTCCTCCCACCGGACATACCATGTTAATAACCCCTGAGGATAAATCTCTGTTTATGTATTACTAATTTATTGTTTTTTGTTGATTATATTTATCACTCCTTATTGTTATAGTTTAATTCTGCCCTATCTTCCATCTTCCATGTTTTACGCTCCCTGTTTTAATGTAACTTTTTCATGTCTACCTAGATGTTAATTTGGTTTTCCCCCTGTTCTATTGTAAACCGGTACGATAAGACCTGGTCTTGAGTATCGGTATAGTAAAAGAAGTTAAATAAATAAATAGGTTCACTGTGATTTGATTCAGTCCATCTGAATCATTACCCATGAAAACCTTCTCCAGTACTGTTATGAAGCGACTTCTGTGGAGGGGAGGAGTTAGCAATCTGCTACGCTTTGCTCCTGTAGAAGGAACAGTTAGTAATCTGTTATGAACTGGCTCCTGTGGAAGGAGGAGTTAGCCATCTGATATGCTTAGCTCCTGTAGAGGGAGTAGTAAACAATCTGTTAAGGTATAGACTGCGGAGGTAGCAATCTGATATGAATCTGTAGCTGAAGACTCCTGATGAGAAAGGAGTAGCAATCTGTTATCAGCGGAGTGCTTGGAGAGGACACTCAGCTGTAGAAGAATGTAGATAGGTGGATCCTTGGGCCGAAGGCAGATGACTGTGCCCCCAGGAGGATATCCTGAGAGGGACCACCGGCTAGGCTTGGATATGGAGACAGACACATATAGTTCTTTTATTAGACAGGTTAGTAGAACCACCAGAGGTGGCAGTAGTGAGCTGATATGCCCGGCAGGGCTGAAGTCCCTCAGGTAGGAACAGTGATCCCAGGGTTGCTGAGCTGTAGAGAAACTATAGATAGTGAGTAGACAGGGTATGCTGTGTTCATAGCCATAATTGGATGACAAAACTCACATAAGGTCTTAATGAAGCTCAGTAGCTGGAAAGGGTTAGGCCCTTGAGGAGCGAGTACCTGGTTCCAGGAAAAGCTCTGAGAGAGTGAAGGTAACTCACAAATGTCTGTATCTGTGATAGCTTCCAGGCAGTAGAGAATCTTCAGAGTGTTCAGGAACATGGGCCCTCGAGGAGCGAGTACTGGTTCCTATCAGCAATCTGAAATAAAGAAAAGAGAGCGAGGCCCCCGAGGAGCGGGTACCCCTGGTAAGTCCGAGGAGGCAGAGTAGTTTGGACGAATCCTTGTTAATTCGATACATTAGCGAATATTGAGACCTTTTATATTGGAAGTGGATGACATCATCCCGGGGGACGTCCCCGAGGTTCGCACCCTTGCTGGTACATCAATCGGAGAGAGCACGCACGCGTGCCCTACGTCATCAGGCAACATGGTGGATCCGCAGCATCATGCCAGTCTGGGAAAGCTGGAGGGAGATGGAAAGAAGACGCCGTGGCAGCTAGCCATCCATCAGACCCAGAGGGAGTCATCACAGAGGTAAAGAGGGCGGAGTGAGGGCATCGAGCAGTGACGGACGCAACAAGTACAGGTACCTCCCCAACATCCTCTTCAGTAAACACCGAAGCAAAGAAATCGTTTAATCTTTCCGTGATGGCCTTATCTTCTCTAAATGCCCCTTTAACCCCTCGATCATCTAACGGTCCAACTGACTCCCTCACAGGCTTTCTGCTTCGGATATATTTTAAAAAGTTTTTACTGTGAGTTTTTGCCTCTACAGCCAACTTCTTTTCAAATTCTCTCTTAGCCTGTCTTATCAATGTCTTACATTTAACTTGCCAATGTTTATGCTTTATCCTATTTTCTTCTGTTGGATCCTTCTTCCAATTTTTGAATGAAGATCTTTTGGCTAAAATAGCTTCTTTCACCTCCCCTTTTAACCATGCCGGTAATCGTTTTGCCTTCTTTCCACCTTTCTTAATGTGTGGAATACATCTGGACTGTGCTTCTAGACTGGTATTTTTTAACAATGACCACGCCTCTTGAACATTTTTTACTTTTGTTAAAACAAAATATTTATTATTGCCAAAACTTTCACTACATCTTCAGAAGTGATTTCAGAGTTTTTAACAATCAAAACATATGTTGCATGCATTTTTTTCTGCATGTAATTCCAGTGCTGTAATGCACTATTCACTACAGGGCATTAAGTTTTTAGTGAATCGAATGTTCAGTATGTTCCAATTATATGTGCTTTCAGCATACTTTAGTAAATAGGCCCCATAATATTCACACTGCTAAATTAACGCTAAAGTATATTTTATAACTGCAAGTGAACATTTGTAGGCTAACCATATTGTTCAACATGAACAGCTTAGGTTACTTAATGCCTCTTGCAATAACTTTTAGAAAACTCTAGCATGCAGAGGAAATACATTGTAATTTATCCCACAGCTGACAGTTACAGCACTTACACTATAATCAATTAAAGAATACTTTTCTAAAGCCGATCTTTAAGAAAGTTTGCATAATAGGAATAATGTGATCTACCTCCCCCACAAGTAGTGGAATAGTCCATTAAAATCTGATTTTCTCCGCTGGCCCACCGAACTGCAACTTAAAAGTACAGCGTCTCTTTTGATGAAAGCAATAGGATTTTGTTACTTTTACAAGTGCTCAAAATGAAGTAATAACAAAACAGAAATCAAAAGTTTCTCCCTGTAATATCAATGTATCTACTGCTGAAGGGATTAAAAAAGACATAAAATAAAAGCACTTCGATGCTTGCTGAAGGCAGCTACCTCACAGTGATATATAATTCAATTCTTTTTGTCAGATCATTTTTAATTGTAGTACAATAAATAGTGCACTTTTAACAATATGGCTACATATTTAGTTAGCATGAGAAAAAAAAAAGGTTAGAGGGCAAAAAGTTCAACTGCTTCCTTTATGGCAGTCTCATTGCCATAAAAAAAAACCAAAAAACCCTCAAATAAATAAATAAATTGTAGCAATTTAGAGAAAGGCAAAGATCCCCACTCTGTACCTTTTCCCTTCACAGATAAGCAATGAAATTTATCTCCTAATCCCAAGTAACATATTAAGGTGAATTTTGAAAGCCCGACAAGTGTATTAATTAGGGGTTGCACAAATACGTTGGACTCGCACGTGCCAATCGGATTTTAAAAGTTGCCGAGATACGCATGTATCTACCTGAGCGCACACATCTCAGAAGATTTCAAACAGGGGCGGGAAGTGAGCATGGTCTGGGCAGGGCATGAACCTGAGATGTGCATGTAGATAGTTATGCGATCTGGTATGTGCTGAGACCCCAGCCACTTAACTTTGCTTCTGCTATGGATGCCGTATACGTTAAAAAATAAAGATAAATAGGCAGATCTATGGGTTTTAAGGGTCAGGGATAACTGGGGGAGTGGGGGTGAAGGCTATTAAACTAGGGGGGTTTGAATGACCTGTCTCTTAACTGGGTGAACTAGAGACAAATTGGAAAACTGGAAATGGCATCAGAGTGCACCCCTTCTAAAATCCCCTAATTTACGTGGTAGAATCAGCATTTGCATGTACCCACTTAAAATGTGCTGCACATGTGCATGTGGCCAGGTTGTTTTATAACATGCATGCATATATGTGCGCAAGTTCTAAAATAAGCGTGTACCTGGGCATGGGCCAATGAATGCATGCACATGTATACCTGCACACCGGTTTGAAACTTACTGTCACGATGATTAGGGCTTTTGATCACAGGTGTTAATAAATTGCAAATTTAGGTGCTTATATTTCAGGTGATTAGGTGTATTTTGAAAAGTACTAAAAATAGATATTTATCAGGGTTTTCATGTCATAAACAATACATCTAGGGGCATTTTTAGGTTGATTCAATTTAATAAAAAAAAGAACTACATAAAAGTCTACCACAAAAGCCTACCACACATCAGAAACACAACAAGGGTGAAGAGGGAGAAGAGAGGTCTAGGTGTCAGGAGAGGAGACGTGGGGCTGAGTGTGTGATGGAAGGATGGGGGTGCTTTGTAGATTGTGTATATGTGGTAGGGATGTGAATCGTTTTAGGACGATTAAAATTATCGTCCGATAATTTTAATATCGTCTTAAACTGTTATGGAACACAATACAATAGAAATTCTAACGATTTATCGTTATAAATCGTTAGAATCGTGAGCCGGCACACTAAAACCCCCTAAAACCCACCCCCGACCCTTTAAATTAAATCCCCCACCCTCCCGAACCCCCCCCCCAATGACTTAAATAACCTGCGGGTCCAGCGGCGGTCCGGAACGGCAGCGGTCCGGAACTGGCTCCTGCTACTGAATCTTGTTGTCTTCAGCCGGCGCCATTTTCCAAAATGGCGTGGAAAAATGGCGGCGGCCATAGACGAACACGATTGGACAGCAGGAGGTCCTTCCGGACCCCCGCTGGACTTTTGGCAAGTCTTGTGGGGGTCAGGAGGCCCCCCCCAAGCTGGCCAAAAGTTCCTGGAGGTCCAGCGGGGGTCAGGGAGCGATTTCCCGCCGCGAATCGTTTTCGTACGGAAAATGGCGCCGGCAGGAGATCGACTGCAGGAGGTCGTTCAGCGAGGGTTCCGGCGCCTCACTGAACGACCTCCTGCAGTCGATCTCCTGCCGGCGCCATTTTCCGTACGAAAACGATTCGCGGCGGGAAATCGCTCCCTGACCCCCGCTGGACCTCCAGGAACTTTTGGCCAGCTTGGGGGGGGCCTCCTGACCCCCACAAGACTTGCCAAAAGTCCAGCGGGGGTCCGGAAGGACCTCCTGCCGTCCAATCGTGTTCGTCTATGGCCGCCGCCATTTTTCAGCGCCATTTTGGAAAATGGCGCCGGCTGAAGACAACAAGATTCAGTAGCAGGAGCCCGTTCCGGACCGCTGCCGTTCCGGACCGCCGCTGGACCCGCAGGTCATTTAAGTCATTTGGGGGGGGGTTCGGGAGGGTGGGGGATTTAATTTAAAGGGTCAGGGGTGGGTTTTAGGGGGTTTTAATGTGCCGGTTTTGCGATTTTACGTTTTTTCGATTTTTTCGATTTTTCACGATTTTTCACGATTTTTCACGATATTTTACCCCCCCAAACGGCAACAATACGATTCCCTCCCCCTCCCAGCCGAAATCGATCGTTAAGACGATCGAGGACACGATTCACATCCCTAATATGTGGCTTGGTGGCTATGGGTGTATGTAGCTAGGTGGATGTCAACATGTGTGGGTGTATGTGGCTGGGGGTATTGTGACAGTGGAGAGGGGTTGGATGAGAATGGCTAAGGTCTGGCAGTGGATGGATGTGTGTGGCTGAGGGGGTGGGTGTGTATGTGGCTAGAAGGATGGCTGTTGTGTGGGGCTGAGGGACTGAGGGACTGAAGGACTGAGATGTGAATATAGGAACATAAGAGCATAAGATATGCCATACTGGGTCAGACTAAGCGTCCATCAAGTCCAGCATCCTGTTTCCAAAAGTGGCCAATCCAAATCACAAGTACCTGGCAAATACTCAATCATTAAATAGATCTCAAGCTACTATTTCTTATTGATTAATAGCAGTTTACGGATTTCCCTCTAGGAACTTATCCAAACCTTTTTTAAACCCAGTTACACTAACTGCCGTAACCACATCCTCTAGCAATGAATTCCAGAGCTTAATTATGCGCTAAGTGAAAAATAATTTTCTTTGATTTGTTTTAAATGAGCTATTTGCTAACTTTATTGAGTGCCCCCTAGTCCTTCTATTATCTGAGAGACTAAACAACTAATTTACTTTAACCTGTTCAAGTCCTTTCATGATTTTGTAGATCTCTATCATATTCCCCCTTAGTCATCTTCTCCAAACTAAATAGCCCCTTATCATTTTGGTTACATTTCTCTGCACTTTCTCCTCTGCAACTCTATCCTTTTTGAGATGTGGTAACCAGAATTGCACACAATATTTAAGGTGTGATCTCACCATGGAGCAATACAGAGGCATTATGACATCTATTGTTTTATTTGCCATTCCTTTCCTAATAATTCCGAACATTCTGTTTGCTTTTTTGACCACCAGAGCACACTGAGCCAAAAATGTCAATGCATTATCCACTATGATGCCTAGATCTCTTTCCTGGGTGGTAACTCCTAAGATTCAACCTAACATTGTATAGCTACCACTAAGGTTATTTTTCACCTTGCACTTGTCCACATAAAATTTCATCTTCCATTTGGAAGTTCAATCTTCCAGTCTCACAAGGTCCTCTGGTAATTTATCACAATCCGCTTGAGATTTACCGTAACTTCTCTACATAAATTTGTGTCATCCGCAAATTTGATCACCTCACTTATCATACCTCTTTCCAGATCATTTATAAATATATTAAAGAGCACCAGTCCAAGTACAGATCCCTGAGACACTCCACTATTTACTTTTTTCCACTGTGACGACAGAAAATTGAATCCTACTCTCTGTTTCCAGTCTTTTAACCAACTTGCATTCCACAAAAGGACATCACCTTCTATCCTATGACTTTTAGTTTTCTTAGAAGCCTCTCATGAGGGACTTTGTCGAACACCTTCTGAAAATCCAAATACCACATCTACTGGTTCATGTTTGGCCACATGTTTATTCACTCATTTAAAAAAATATAGGAGATTTGTGAGGCAAGACTTCCCTTGGTTAAATCCATGCTGGCTGTGTCCCATTAAACCATGTATATCTAAATATTTTGTGATTGTATTCTTTATAAGAGTTTCCATGACTTTTTAGGCTCACTGGTTGTCAATAAAGAAGGGAATCCTTTATTTGTATTATAGGTATAAAGCGCATTATGGGCAATATATAACAATAAAACAAATAAAGGATTCCCTTCTTTATTGATGACTTGTCTTATTTTATTACTGTCATAAGTTGGAACTTATCCAGCTGACTTGAATATCTATTAACACATATTTTTTACATGCACCCAAATGTTGCAGGGAACAATTATGCATACTCTATAACCCACACTTATATGACACTGCTTTAAGCTCTTTCTAATTAATAAATATAAATATTCACCATTTACTGCTACCCTCCTGAAATGCTTGCTGAAATAACCATGTTTTAACTTTTTTTCTAAATGTTGTTCTGTTTAACTCTAACCGAATGTCAGTTGGCAATTTGTTCCATATTTTCGGCTCAGCAAAGGACAATGTTCTTTCTCTTACTGAAGTTAATTTTGCTGAGGTCATTGAGGGAATGGATAATAGGGATGTGAATCATTTTTTGACGATTTAAAATATCGTCCGATATATTTTAAATCGTCAAAAATCGTTAGAGGCGATATACAATAGGAATTCCCCCTATTTATCGTCAAAAATCGTAAATCGGGGGAAGGGGGAGGGGAAGGGGGAGGGCGGGAAAACCGGCACACTAAAACAACCCTAAAACCCACCCCGACCCTTTAAAATAAATCCCCCACCCTCCTGAACCCCCCCAAAATGTCTTAAATTACCTGGGGTCCAGTGGGGGGGGGGTCCCGGTGTGATCTTCCACTCTCGGGCCACGGGTGCGTTAATAGAAATGGCGCCGGTGCTACCTTTGCCCTGTCATATGACAGGGCAAAGGTAGCACCGGCGCCATTTTGGTTCCTGTCCCCCGACGTCACGAGCGCAGGAGATCGCTCCCGGACCCCTGCTGGACCTCCAGGGACTTTTGGCTTCCCGTTGGGAAGCGGTGAGCGCTGGTAGTGGAAGGTCTCGAAAAAAAGCTGCTTCCGCTGCCTCCTCCCCCGAAATGGCTGAGGAATAAAGGATACTGTAAAACGTACGGAAGACTTCACTGATGTCAGCCTCAGTAGTCCTATCCACGCCCCCAGGGGATTTTAATCTAGCTACAAAGGACTTCGGGCGGTGGACTCTAGTAAGGTTCGCCATCAAGCGTCCTGGTCTATTCCCAAATTTGAAAAACAACTGCTGACCCCGCCATACATATGCCTGGGCCCTCTTATCTAAAAGGGTGTTAAGCCTTCCCAGCACACTATAATAGGCCCCCCGGGTTTCGTCTGTGTGGTGGCGCAACATGGTCTGCTTCTTATCCCGCAGCAAAGTCTCAAGTTGTAAAATAGACTGGTTGATTTGCTTAGTGCGGGTATGGACATAGGAAATCAACTCTCCCCGGAGGACCGCCTTGGCAGCCTCCCAGAACAGATGTGGCGTGGCCAGGTGCTGTCGGTTATGGAAAACATAATCCTTCCATTTGTCCTTTAGGAACTGCTGGAACTTAATATCATCCTTAAGAAAGGCCGGGAAACGCCACACCCGAGTACGGGGAGCAGAAGGATGGGCCTGCATCTGGACAGATATTGGGGTATGGTCAGAAATAGACGGTACTTCTATGTTTGCTTTCTTCACTTCAAAAAAAGCCTGTTGGGAGACTAGGATGTAATCTATTCGTGAGTGTGTATTATGAGATCTGGACAGATGGGTATAATCTCTCTCGGTGGGGTGGAGTGTTCTCCATACATCAAGGAGGCCTAGGTGGTGACAAAGATAGGCTACGCCCCGTTTAGTCTTGCCGATAGGAGTTAACTTCGATGTGCTTTTGTCCAGTGAGGGGTCATGCACTGTGTTAAAATCCCCCGCTACATACAACGTGCCTTGCACATGGAGATGAAGCAGGTTACACAAGTTAGTAAAAAAAACTATGTGAATATGCGTTGGGGGCATAGATCGAGCATATTGTTACTGGCTTGCCATCCCAGGTGCCCAACAGGATAACATAGCGGCCATCATCATCGGAGAGAGTTTGGGTCACTTGCAAATTAGTTGCAGTGTTGATTAAGATTGCACCTCCTCCTTTTCGGTGTTTAGCCGCCGCATATTCACACCTCCCCACCCAGTCCCTCCTGAGTTTCTGGCTCTCTGCTGCCGTGAGGTGGGTCTCTTGGAGACAGACTACATCAGCGCGAAGCTGCTTAAGGCGGGTAAACACTTTGCTTCGTTTGATTGGGGTGCCCAACCCATTAACGTTCCAGGAAACCAAATTCAGCATGGTCTAGGTAGGGGAAAGCTAATGTGCTTAGTATGGTTCCAGTAGAACCCTGAACACATATTAGATAGGGGAGAGAGAGCCCCCAGCCTGGCCCACTCCCCTTACACCTTCTGACCACCTCTGCCCACTCAGGGGCCTGCATCCTCACTCGCTGAAAGCCACTCCGTCGCTTTAAGCCTCTATTTAACCACCAAGTAAAGAGAGAAAATGCCATGACAATCCACCCAGGGTCCCCCTCCCCCCTTCTTCCTCCCCTTCCTCCCATCACCCCCCTTACCCTTTCCCCTTCCCCCTCCCCCCTCCCCTTCTTCGCTTCCCATTCCCAAAACCCAAACTTTAAGTCAATGCCTCCTCAATGTGAGGCTGGAATGAGCACGCAATGGATGTGTCCAAAGTCACCGCTCCACATTATTAAAGTTCACTAAATAAGTGTAACCAAACAACTCAAAAATCTGACTGCCGGGGGCGGCCACCCGCCACAGTCACTAAGTTCCTCCCCCGCTCCGGGGCCCATAATAGTATACCGGAGGGTATGGGAAGAGAGAATTCCGCCAAAAAGAGAAAAAAAAAAAAAAACTCACAAGGCCGACCCTCGGGCCAGCCTGCGCCGGGACCGCTAAACTCTGCTCCGCTTGGATGGGGTCTCCAGGGGACTGCCAGCACCTCCGCCGGGGCTGCCAACTGTGGTAGGGCAGTGGTTCCTCCCATAGGTGCATCTTTGCTTTGTCAGGATCCACTGGTGTATCTCCCGTGTTGTCGTAGCCTGCCGATCAGCCTACTGCTGGATTCTTGTAGTGTTACCCTGACCGATCTATGGCGGCCATATGAGCCATGGGTCTCGCGGCTGCAGAATCTTCGCCCTCCCGGTGCTCCAAAAGAAAGCCGGCCTGCCGTGGCTGTATAGTTCCTGTCCTCCCCCTGCACGCCTGCGAGGGGTGTTGTTTAACTATGCCTCGGAAAATGGGCATCGGAGGCGTGTGGTAACTCAAAAACAAGCTGATTATACAACGCTGCAACAAGCAGTAAAACGTCCGCAGATTTTCAGGATCAACAAAAAAAAAACTTTTCAGGGTTTCCCGCCGTTCACCCTGTTCTCTAAGTCCAGGCCTGTCATCGCTCAAGCCCGTGAAATCAGGTCTTCAGCGCCTCCAGGAACTGTTGTGCCGCCGCCGGCGTTTCATACAGCTGCGTTTTACCCTCATGCCAGATTTTAAGTTTCGCCGGAAAGAGCAAGGCGAATTTCAGGCCTTGGGCATGGAGAGATGAGCAGGTAGGCGAGAAGGCCCGTCGGGCTTCCGAGACTGCGGCTGAGTAGTCTTGGAAGATCCGGATAGGCAATCCATTGTAAAGCAGGGTAGACTTAGCTCTAGACGCCCTCCAAATTTCGGCCTTATGAGCCGAGTTGAGAATTTTTGCAATAATCAGGCGCGGACGCGTGTTATTGTCCTTCCTCACCCCCAGCCTGTGCGCTCGTTCCACTACGAGCTTGCCCTGCAGATGGGGAAGGGCTAGGGAGGAGGGGATCCAGTCCTCTAGCACGGCACAGAGCGTTTGTTCCTCCGTAGTCTCCGGAAAACCTAGGAACCTTAGGTTGTCTCTACGGGTTCTGTTTTCCAAATCGTCTAATTTCAGTTGAAGCGCTTGGAGTTTTTTGTCTCTGTCAGCCATTTTATTGCCTTCACTCCGCGCCTCGTCTTCCAAAGACGAAATTCTTTGTTCTGCTTTGTCAATCCGAGGGCTTAATTCCCGGAGAGTTTCCTGCACCTCCTCTAACTGTGTTGTAACTCGTTGCAGCTTTTCGTCGAGGGCTTCCCTTATAGCTTCCTTGATCTCAGTAATGGTCAGAGTTTGCTGCGGCGGGTCCCCATCCCCCCCGGCCGCCATCTTGGGATCGGGGTTCTTCGGTTTTTCCCTCTCTCGTTTACCTCCTTTTGCGGCCATGGTCGGTGTCAGTTTTTGCATATATGGGATAATGGACATAAGCTCTATCCACTAGATCGTTTTGGCCCCCGTTCCTTCGGGTTTTAGGTGTCAAAAAAGCGCGGTTCGTGGAGCGGGCTTTGGAGCTAGGAGAAGACGCAGCTTCCCAGCTCACCACATCACGTGATCTCCCATACCAAACCTTATAGACATTGTATTCTGAAAAGAGCCAGTGGCAAGGAAATGTAAGGTATCAAGAATCTTGACCAAGTCTGGAATGGCATGTCCATGATGAGTTAGAGGATCCATATATGATTTCTTCATAGAGAGAAAGAATTGACCAGGAGCTCAGCCTATATGTCTGCACCACATCCGTCTCTGGTAACCCCAGCAGTGTTGTCCTCAGGTGAAACATCTGCTGCCTGCAAACCCTTCTGCAAACAGCTTGACCCAGAACAGCCTGCTCCATTTGGACTTTCTTTTCTTCGGTGCTAAAGCATCTTCTTTCTTTCTCTTCCCTCTCTCTTCTTTTCTCTGAAGTTTCTGCTGCTCTAATTCTTTAGCTCATCCACAAAATGTGCCAAAGTTTAAAGGGACTAAAATGGTCAGCAGAAATGTGAGTTAAATTTTACTCCTGCCCTGAGACAGGCATAATATTTCCTGCATTAAAAGACAAGCACTAAAATGGCTCCCTGCTAATGCAGCTCTCTATACTGCCCTGTAACAGCTAATACCCTGTTTTACATGTAATTTGCATGCACCCACTGTAAGCATACTGCAGGTTTCGTAACATGGATTTTTTCAGCGCTAAACCCCATATTACATGCTTAAATAAGGTTAGTGCTGAAAAACTCATGCTAAAGCCAAAGTAAGAAACTGCATTAGGTAGGGATGTGCAGAGCAAAAGTTTAAGTTCATATGTCCATATGTCCAAAGGGGGTCCCATTTGCGGTCAATATGGACATAAACAGAATTCAATGAGTTGAGTATATGTCCATATGTGCAAATAAAAATTTAAACCCCTCACCCTCCTTAATCCCCCCCCCCCCCCCCAAGACTTACCACAACTCCCTGGTGATCCAGCGAGGACGCCATTTCTGAAAGCCTTTCAGAGGAGCACGTGACGTTGGTGCCACGTCAGAGTGACGCGGCTTGGGGGTGTCAGGAGGCCCTGACCCCCCCAAGCTGGCCAAAAGTTCCTTTTGGGCCGAACGAGCATTCCGGCGTGAACCCGCGGGGAATCACGTGACGCCGCATCACTCTGACATGGCGCTGACGTCACGTGCTTTTCGGAAAGGCTTTCAGAAATGGCGTCCTCACTCCTTGCTGGATCACCAGGGAGTTGTGGTAAGTCTTTGGGGGGGGATTAAGGAAGGTGAGGGGCTTACATTTTTATTTTGGATCAACAATCGCGATTTCCAACTTATTCAACACAGCTATGTTGAATAAGTTGGAAATCCGATCGTTTATGTCTTATCACTTTTTTAAGTTAAAAAAAAAAAAAAAGTAGCGTTTTACATTTATGTTCAATACGAATGCACACCCCTAGCATTAGGCTCAACGCAGCTTATTATATAGGCCACTGAGTGACAGAAGCTATAAAACAAAGCAGGAGAGAAACAGGTTGGAGAAATAACAGAGAATGAAAGTAGCAAGAAAAATCTGAGAGAGCCTATTTATTAAAGAGCATAAAAAATGTGCTTTAACATGCTTTAGAATACTCCCTTCCCTTGAACATGGGATTCATTAATGGGCATTAAGCTCTTAGGGAATCCTGTGTTCACAACAAAGTGCATTTCCTGGCTATTTGGGCCATGATCTGTAAAGGGGCAGCGAGCCCTGAGTTAAAACCTCTTGACAAAATATATCTCCCAAAATAATCATAGGACATAGAAACATGATGGCAAAAAAAGACCATATGGCCTATTTCTCCCACTTCCTCAGAGATCTTCTTTGTTTTTCCTATGCCTTTTTTAATTCAAATACTTCCTTGCCTCTACCATCTACACATGGAGGCTATTCCATGCATCCTCTATCCTCTTGGTAATTACGGTAAATATTTCCTTGATTTACTCATGAGAGATTAGCTACATGCAGAAATGGGCTGTGTTACCTAAGCTAGTACAATGTGTTTTTAAAACACTGAATAAAGCAAGGCCAATATAATATATTAAAAATAATGAGGCCAATATTCAGTAGGACATTTAGTGGCAAGTTATTAGTCTAAAGTTATTTATTTGTTGTTTTTCTTTATTGACAGCGCTACTTAGCCAGATATTTTTAAAGATATCTATTTAAGTAGCACATTATCTACCCATACAAGGCCATATAACTTTAGACCTGCTCAGAAGCAGGATATACCCAATATTTGGCTGTTAGCCAGATAACTCAACCCCTCTCCAGAATGCCCCTGATACGTCCCTTTTTTTATTCTGCTAAATTATAGCTGGATAACTAACGGGCTATAATTTAGCTGAATACCTGGCTGTAAATGCTGTATTTGCCATTTAGATGAATTAGTGAGTTATCTGTTTACATGGTTTTTGAATATTGACCTCAACCTATTCTGCCTTCTTTGAAAAGATATACTTTGAATGTCTCTGAAAAATTCAAAAACACAATATATAAACAATTAATTTTGCGTGTGTCTCCTTTATATTGGTTTAATAGTTCCTTACCTATGAATATCTATTAAATGGGAAATATAGTATAAATATCTCAAAACTGTCAAATGTTTTGACAATATGTGAACTGTAAGCCCTGAGATGTTTTAAACTACTCTTTTTGGAGATCTATCTTATTTTCTGGTGAGCTTCAATTCCCTTGCAGATAATTTTTGATTAAATTTAACACATAGCTCTTATGTGCCTGCCAGAGGGTATTAATACTAGTCAGACCTGAAGGGATTTAATTTATTGTGTGGGAGATTGTAGGGTCTGATTAAACAATAATACTTGACTGTAAGGATGTAATCATCTCTTCTAAACAGCCTCACAAGCAGAGGACTCTACCCATGAAAGAGAAGAAAGATGAACATGTGATTTTGCACTTGGCTATGAAATATGGATATTTTCCGGGAGGCCCTGATCTGATAAAGCTAGACAGGATATAGCATCTAGAAATCCATATAGCTTACTGCTGTTGCGATGTTAAATTGATACGTTTGAATTGCTTGCTGCCACTAAAGGTAATTGTCTTCTTGACATGACCAGAGCAAGAAATACAGTGCCAATATTAGCAATGCAAAAAAGGTACAATAAAATATATCTTTTAAATCCTATTGATTATTCTGTAGAATTATTCTATTAACTATAGTAAATTTGCTCTGTAAGCTATTTGCTTTAATATTCTCTACCCAATGTAAAAAAAAAAAGTCTTCTCAATGAAAGAAATAGTTTTTATCACCCGTTTTTTACAGACGCGCGCATGTTATAAAATCTGGGGTCGGCGCACGCAAGAGGGTGCACAGTTTGTGCACCTTGCACGCGCTGAGCCCTATCCGAGCTCCGCTGCCTTCCCCTGTTCCCTCCCAGGCTGCTCCAAAATCTTCCTTACCCCACACCCCACCCCCCACCTTCCCTTCCCCTACCTCCCCTGCCTTTCCCCCCTGCCTTTCCCCCCTACCTTTGTTGCTTTCTTTTTTTACCCTGGAGCTGAAGTAAGTTGCGCGTGCCGGCCAACTGCTGGTGCCCGATCTCCAGCCCAGCAGCCGTGCAGAGGCCTCTGGCTATGCCCCTGCCCCACACCCTTACACGCGTCCCGGGGCTTTATGCACGTTGCCGGGCCTTTTGAAAATAGGCCTGGCATGTGTAAGGCCGGTTACGAGCGTAAATCCTCTGGATTTACGCACGTAACCTTTTGAAAATCCGACCCTATGTTTTTTCTTTCATTCTAGCCAAATCTCACTTATTTGAAAATAGTCCATGCCTTGATTTGACCTTGGTTGCTTGGACTATTTGGACTATTTTCAAATACAAGCAATTTGGCTAGGAAGAAAGAAAGGAAAAAAAAAATCTTTTTATAGAAAAAAAATAAAAAATTGAAACTTAAGAATTTTTAAATTGAGAGTATTATTCATACAGGAACAAGATTCTTCAGAAATACATTAAACATTATAGGAGGGGGGGGGGGGGTTTGACCAATGATTATACAAGTTAGTATGCTTAAAGTGAATATTCACATGCATAATGAATGTCTGAGGTTTTTTCCTTCTTAGTTACTAATTAGCTTGTGCATTTAAAAATTACTTATTGAATCAGTGAAGGTTTTTTTTGGCTAGTTACTTACCATTTTTAAAGAGTCAGGAACCAGGTAGGAGCGACTGATCATCGCATCTGCCTGTTTCAATGCTGGATTTGGGAAGAGAATACAAGGGGGCAAGGAGGAAGCTCCCTGGAACCTAATCTTGAGAAAGACCTGGCCCTGGCTCACTCAGTTCAGGACCCAATGCTTAGCCCTAGTACCAGGCCCAGTTTGGGGCAAGGTGTTAACCCAGGCCCAGCCTGGGGCTTGGCTTTCGTGCTGGGTATGGCCCAGGACTAGGTAGCCTCAGGCTTGGCCTGAGGTTATGCCACAGTGTTAGTCCCAACTTGGGCCTAAATCTCAGTGCTGGAACTTATCCAGTGTTAGGCCACAGCACTGAGGCTCGCTATCAAAGCAGAGCTTGACCTGGGGCTAGGCCTTAGAGAATGAGTTAGGCCTTTGTGCTGGTCCGAAATGTGGCTAGGCTTGGCCTGTGGCTAGTTGTCAGTACAAGGGCTAGACCTTGACCTAGCCAAGGGCTAGGCCTTGGCATCAAGTCTAGTCCTCAATGCCAGACCCTGCCACAGGGGCTACGCCTCAGTCCCAGACCAGACCTTGGGCTAGGCCTCCATGCTAGGGCTAAATCTGGGCAAAAGGCCCAGCTTGGGGCTAGGTCTCAGCAATGGGGCGAGGCTTCAATGCCAGGCTCAGCCTGGGCCTAGTTCCCAGAGGCCAGCTCAGAATAGGTTTTGGCTTGGAAGGGCCATCCAGGGCTGTCTGAGGCCCCCCCCCCCCCCCTTTTTTTTTTTTTTTTTAGTAGTATGGGTTTTTTTGTTTTTGTTTTTTTGTTTAATGTCTTTTTTCAGTTTGGCAAATTAACTGAACCAAAAACACATTAAACAAACTGACTAAAAAATGATACCCCTCCAACCACAAAATGAAAAATGAACCAAAGCAAAAATTTGGGGGCTGCATATCCTTAATAATCAATCAAAGAGATAGTTAGCAGTATTATGTATGTATTGTATCCTTTCCAAACCCTGTTCAAATTTGGAATCATTATTATTTTATTCCTTGCTTTCCCCCTCCCAGGCACAGATAATCCGTATTCTTTTTGCCATATTGTGAAGATTACAGCATGCAAGGAAAATTGTATAATCTTTTAAAGGGTTATATGTAATGTGCTATCAAACATATTAATGCAAATGCTCAAAAAATAAAGCCCACCAAGAAAATAAAATAAAACAAAACTGTAAATAATCCTCGGAAATGCTTAATACTGTGTGATTCTGGTTGACACAAAATTAAATTTTTGTAAGCAAGATCATCATAGTAAAAGGTAATGTGCATTGCTGAAGCTTAACTGCAGCCATCATTGCTTGCCTCAGATATAATCATAGGTCTTCCCCGTTATTAAATTTTATATGTTCTTTTTTTCTTTTAAATATGCACATAAAACTGAACAATTATCAAACACTCATGAAAAGGAGAGTTTGTCATGTGGAAAAAAGACTCAGTACCCCAAATGTTCTGACAACCAGTCCTAGAAAATGGCCGCTCATCCAACACGGACTGCGTTTCAGAAGTCTAAGCTTCAGGGAAACATTTAATACAAGAACAAAAATGAAAATCCCTCAAGGGCATCAAAGATTAGGGATGTGCAGAGGAGCCGCATACGGTTCATACGGCATTCGTATTCGTTGGGGCCAGAAACGTTATATCCGTTCAAAGGAGCCCCCCGATCCATTGATACGTGCCATTCTTATTCATTTCACTTTTAATGTAATTAACTACAACCCCCCACCCACCTAACCCCCCCCCAAGACTTGCCTAAATTCCCTGATGGTCCAGCGGGGGTCCCGGAGCGTCTCCTGCCCTCCCTCCATCGGCTGCCAGCGCCGTCTTGTGCTCCTACCATGTGACAGGGGCCGACCAATGGCAGCGGTAGCCCCTGTGACATAGTAAGGGCAAAAGCTATCGGCACCAATTTAATTACTGGCAGCCGACATCCCGAGTGCAGGAGATCGCTCCCAGACCCCCGCTAGACCACCAGGGACTTTTAGCAAGTCTTGGGGGACCCACCTGACCCCCACATTACTTGCCAAAAGTCCCTGGTGGTCCAGCGGGGGACCAGGAGCGATCTCCTGCACTCAGGCCGTCGGCTGCTAGTATTCAAAATGGCGCCGATAGCCTTTGCCCTCACTATGTCACAGGGGCCGACGGTTGGCCCCTGTGACATAGTGAGGGCAAAGGCTATCGGTTGCCGATGGCCCAATAGCTGGACTTTTGGCAAGTCTTGTAGGGATCAGAAGGGTCCCCCAAGACTTGCCAAAAGTCCCTGGTGGTCCAGCAGGGGTCTGGGAGCGATCTCCTGCACTCGGGCCATCGGCTGCCAGTAATCAAAATGGCGCCGATAGCCTTTGCTCTTACTATGTCACAGGGGCTTCCGCTGCCATTGGTCGGCCCCTGTCACATGGGAGGAGCACAAGATGGCGCCAGCAGCCAATGGAGGGAGGGAAGGAGACACTCCTGGATCCCGCTGGACCACCATGGAATTTAGGCGTCTTGGTGGGGGGGGGGTCGGGAGGATGGGGGGGTTGTTTAAAATTGCCATTTCGACGGCCAAATGATTCGGCCGCGATTTGTTGTATTCGTGGAAAATGTTGGTATATAAAAAACAAACAAATAAATCAATAAATATGTTCCGGGCGTGCAGGAACAGTATTTTTCATATGCAGCATTTGTGCGTGTATGTAGCCATGCGAGCACAACTCTGCGCACATAAAAGGTGGGTGCGTTGGGGTGTGTTGGGATAGCCCCCATACTTATGCTAGTATAACGTATATTATAAGGGATGCGCTGTGGCCCTCGAGCAGTCAAGGACTTGGATACAGCTAGAGGAATCACACTCAGACACAATCACACTCATTTACAGTGCCACAGTCAATACAGTCAAGATTGGTAAACACATTTGCACACAAAGACTACTCTCTAGTCTCAGCCAATAAAGCACTCCCAGAAGTCTGCCTGTTCTCCACTCTCAGTAAGCTACACACTACGCACTTCCCAGAAGTCTGCCTACCTTCACAGTATCTCTTAGGCACTTCCCAGAAATCTGTCTACCTTCACAGATCTTTAGGCACTTCCCAGAAGCCTGCCTACCCTCTCCCAGAGAAAGGTCTGAAGCTCCCACTCTCATAAAGGACCTGGAGCCCCTGATCCCAGATCCATGGGACCCATCCTCGCCTCGTTGCTTCAACAACTTATCCTCTACTGTACTGGGCATGCCCTCCAATCATCTCCCGCCTGGCATGGTCCTGACCATAGCCATTCGCCCTCTAGGTGATTTAAAGGGGAACAGACTCCCAGCCTGGCCCTGCACATGCTCACAAGGGGACACTAGGGGACGCTGCCTCACATACTCCCCCCTCTCAGCTTAGGTCCATTGGGCCAAGCGTCCTTACTCACCAAGGGATCCACCCAGGGTATTATTCCACACTGCCCAACCCCCTCAGCCGGGCTCTCCCCCTCTAGGGTCAAATGTGAAAATCTAGGGCTCTGTGTATCCCCAGTCCCTAGGGTCATGCCAGAAAGTACACCAACTTTCACCCACTGCACCCCTAGCCCCAGTGCTTTTCTTGAATTCTTCTGGAGCTCTGAGTCCAGGTTCTCCTTGACAGGACTTTTGTAGCCTCCTCTGGGTACTGTGGTTGCCGCTTCTCCTTTCTTCCAAAGAACTTCACTGCACCTCTTTCTGAGATTCTGGGGGCTGCTCCCTCTGGGGTCTTGGTGGTAGCTTCATCTGGGCTCTTCTCCACTTCCTCTGGATCTCTGTGGCACCACTGTCTGGGATCCTTGTGACTGCCCCCTCTGAGATCTCGGTGATACCTTCTCCAGCGCCACTCACTTCAGGCTGTTGCCACAGCTTGGTCAGCTCCGTGGTCATCTCTGCCAGTATCTCATCTATCTCCACCAAGATTTGTTGGCTTCAGGCATCCACTTTCCTGCCTGGCCTGGACATTTGGAAGTGGGTTCTCAGGCTCCCTTATTCTGGCCGACCTCTCCAGCTGCCACACCTGGAAGTCCATGTTTTTCCTCTTGCCCAACTCCTAGGCATTGGACACTCAACTACACAGAAGTACATTGTACCAGTCTTCACTTCCTTCACCAGCCCTCCTGGCTCCTCTCTCTTCTTTCTTTTTTTATTTTTTCCCCCTGTGCTGCAATAATCCCCAGTGATTGCCAACCAAGCTTTTTTGGGATACTGTCTAGGCTTCCAGAAGCTGCTCCTTCTAGCAGTTTCCCTTCTGCTGGGCCACACCCTTCTCCAGCCCAGAGCACAACAGGTTCCTCCTGCTTTTCTTCTCTGTTTCTTTTTCTCTTTTTATATAAAAAAAAACAAAACCCAAAAGCAGAATAAATTCTCCTTGACCAGCTCTGACTATACTTTTGTGGCACCCCTACCTTGACACAGGGCCAGCTCCTTTAATATCAGTTAAAAAACAAACAAAAAAAAAAAAACTTGCTTTCCTATCAGGCCCTTTATACCTCTCTCTGGGTTTAAAGCAGTTTGGGTCTGTGGAAGAATAGCTACTCTGAGCTCCTTCTCTGAGTTGTCCCACGTCTCTCTCTCTGCACGTGCTGCTCCTCTCTCCAAAGGATGGAGCTGCTTTTGCAAAACTGAAAGTAAAATCCCAGCAGCTTGACATAGTATCTGTTACACTTTACCTTTAAAAAATTAAAGCCAATAAACTCTGTTCCATTCTGAATTATTTTAAATTGTTTTGAGTCATCTTTGACTTGGAAAAAAAACAGTACAGTACTGTTCAGATAAAAACTACAGTCTCTTAAATGTAATAGTTTAAAAGGAACAATTCTTTTTCTGCAGTTGTTAGGTCTGGGAAGCCAACCAGTGCTTTAGGAGTGATTTATGTCTCAGGCATGGCAGAGTTCCCAGGTATGGCAGAGTTTCCAGACATTGCTTTACAATTAACACCAGACCTAGATAAATAAATAATTCCTTATAACCTTTTGCACCTTAGAAGAATATATGCTGTATCTTAATACTGCATTTATTACAATACATTTAAACATTAGAAGCATTAGAAGCTTAATAAGCTTAATTAAATTTAATTGTATACTTTTCTCAAGTAAAATAAAAATATATTCTTTTGAGAATATGTCTCTGACTGAGTAAATCAGAGTGGTTCTGAATTCATAATAATTAACTGAGCTCAATAAATGCATTAACTCTTATGAGCTCTACTGTATTAACTTATGTGACATGATTTTTCTAATGCCAGGAGAGTAACTTTTAATGGGTAATCCATTAATGATATATCTCCCCTTAGAAATATTTATCAGAACAAGGAGACAAGCTATGCTCCTCCCTCTTTGTTGTGAACGTGGACTCATGGGCCGGCTAGAGTGTATGGTGAAGGAAGGCCTGCAGTGGTACTCGTAGCTGGGAGGTGGATCAGCACCAGGAGACCAGACAGGACTATACCAGCCCTTGCTCCCCGCAGGTTGAGCCCTTTGGGTGCTGGGGCTGGCAGGACATAGGAGAAGGTCTCTTGTCGAAGAGGAGTACAAGAACAGTCTGAGTCGAGGTACAGGAAGTTCACAGTGCTTCAATCCCTACAGGAACAACTATCAAGCGCCCTGCCCTATGGGCAGGAACCAGTCCTTTCGGAACAAGCACAACAAGAGGGGAACCAGCTCGGCTCAGGCTCCAGATGCACCCCACAATGAGATTCAGCCGACTCGTCCAAGGGAAGAAGCCATAGGGGGCAGACTAACCCTATTCTACCGCAGATGGGTCGAGATAACTTCGGACAAGTGGGTCCTAGCCATCATTCAGGAGGGGTACTACCTGGATTTTCTATGAACCCCTCCAGACAAGTTCGTGGAGTCTCCCTGCCACGACCTCTTCAAGAGGGCGGCAGTGGAAGCTACACTGTCCAGACTACTGGCCCTCGAGGCCATAACCCCAGTGCCTCGACAAGAAATGAATACTGGACATTATTCCATTTATTTGATCGTCCCCAAGAAAGAGGGAACATTCAGGCCCATCCTGGACCTCAAGTCAGTCAACCGCCACCTGAGGATTCCCCGCTTCTGCATGGAAACCCTACGATCCGCAATAAGGGCGATACAACCGGGAGAGTTTTTCACATCCCTGGATCTTTCGGAGGCCTACCTACACATCCCAATTCATCAGGAACACCAGAGCTACCTACGCTTCAAAGTCCTGGACTGTCATTACCAGTTCCGGGCACTACCCTTCGGGTTAGCCACAGCACCCTGGACATTCACCAAGGTAATAGTAGTGGTGGCGGCAACACTGAGGAAGGAAGGAATCCTCGTACACCCTTACCTAGATGATTGGCTGATCAGGGCAAAGTCATCAGAGGAAAGCCACCAAGCAACCAGCAGAGTCACAACTTTACTGGAGAGCCTAGGATGGGTGGTCAACACAAACAAAAGTTCCCTACAGCCCTCACAGTCGTTGGAATACCTAGGAGTCTGATTCGACACCAAAGAAGACAAGGAGGTCAAAAGACAAGGAGGTCAAAGAAGACAAGGCGGTCAAAACCATGGAACTGGTTGCAAACCTTGCTGAATGACCCTCGTCCCACAGCATGGGATTACCTGCAAGTCCTCAGGCTGATGGCATCTATACTGGAAGTGGTTCCATGGGTGCGAGCCCACATGAGGCTCCTACAGCGCTCACTTCTATCACGGTGGAACCCATGGTCCCAGAACTACACCGTACGTCTATCACTCCCGGGCAGTGTCCGGACCCAAGTACGGTGGTGGCTGCAGGCCAGCCACATGAGTCAGGCATCAAGACTATCCTCCCCAACCTGGACCCTACTCACCACAGATGCCATTCTACAAGGATGGGGAGCCCATTGCGAGGAGTTAAGTGCCCAAGGGCAGTGGAACGCAGAAGAGGCAGTATGGAACATCAACTGCCTAGAAGCATGGGCAGTCAGACTAGCCTGTCTGCGATTCGCTCACAGACTTCGAGACAAAGCGTTCAGAGTAATGTCGAACAACGCCACAACAGTGGCCTACATCAACTGACAAGGGGAAACCAGGTGTCCCTAGAAATAGACCCCCTGATGGCGTGGGCGGAAGCAAATCTCCAGGAGATCTCTGCTGTCCACATCGCCGGGAAAGACAACATCATGGCGGACTACCTCAGCATGGAAAGTCTAGACCCAGGAGAATGGAGGCTGTCGCCCGCAGCCTTCCATATGATAGTAAAACGGTGGGGGACACCAGACATGGGCCTCCTGGCAAACAGATCCAATGCCCAAGTACCCAGATACTTCAGCCGCAGGCGGGAACCGCAGTCCCAAGGGATCGATGCCCTGGCACAGGCCTGGCCACCGGGGACCCTATTGGCGCAATTATTCACAAGATACAGCTATACAGGGGACTAGTTCTTCTGGTGGCTCCGGATTGGCCAAGAAGACCATGGTACGCAGACATGAGAAGACTGCTGGCAGGGAACCCTCTACCTCTGCCTCCACAAAAGGACCTGCTACAACAAGGCCGGATCCTCCACGAGGACCTAGCTCAATTCTCACTTACGGTCTGACCATTGAGAGGGCCCACCTGAGAAAGAGCGGATACTTGGGGGCTGTAATCAACACCTTCCTCTGAGCACGCAAGTTCTCCGCATCGTTAACGTACATAAGGATTTGGAGAGTATTTGAAGCCTGGTGCGAAGACCACCACATCAATCCACGCTCATTGAAAGTTCCCATGATCCTGGAATTCTTATAGAATGGACTACAGAAGGGACTGTCCCTCAACTCCATCAAGGTACAGGTGGCCGCATTGTCATGCTATGGCTCCAAGAGCGAGGGCGACAGCATAGCTTTTCACCCAGACATGTCAAGCTTCCTGAAAGGAGTCAAACACATTCACCCACCACTAAAGTTTTGGATTTCCTAGCGGGAACTGCCTTCAGCCCCCTCCGAGGTCTGTCCCTCTGCATGTTAACCTTAAAGATGGTGTTTTTGCTGGCAGTTTGTTCAGCCCGCCGCATCTCAGAACTACAAGCACTGTCCTGCCATGAGCCGTTCCTCAGGCTCACCCCGGGATCCATCCATCTTCGCACAGTTCCCTCGTTCCTACCCAAAGTGGTTTCACACTTCCATCTTAACCTGACCATCTTGCTACCATCGGCGGATGACTTGAAGAATTCGGAAGAAGCCCGTATTCTACGACACCTCAGCATCGGCAGGTTCCTATCCAGATACCTGGAAATGTCAGAACCCGTATGAAAAATGGACCACCTTTTCATCCTTCACAGCAGAAAGAGACAGGGAGAAGCGGCCTCGCGGGCGACCATAGCCCACTGGATCAAGGAAGTCAACAAGGCGGCCTACGTAGAAGCGGGCAAGCCACCTCCTCTACAGGTCAAGGCCCATTCTACCAGAGCCCAGGCAGTATCCTGGGCAGAAACTAGAAAGCTGTCACCCGCCGAGATCTGCAAGGCAGCGACATGGTCCTCCATCCATACCTTCTCCAGATTCTACCGTCTGGATGTTCAGGCCCGGGAGGATGCGGCATTTGCAAGAGCAGTACTAAGCGGGTCACGGGCAGCCTCCCACCCGTTTCAGGAGTAGCTTTTATACATCCCATTGGTCCTGAGTCCATCTGCTACATGCTAGGAAATGGAGAAATTACTTACCTGATAATTTCGTTTTCCTTAGTGTAGACAGATGGACTCAGCATCCCACCCCGGGCTGCCGTTACATATGGTCTTTCAAATGATTCAAGGATAAGCCACGTTTTCGTTTACCTAGGGCATCCACCCTTCCGGGTGTCGACGCTTTCCAGTTGAGTACACTGGCGGTCTCCAGCTATAGTCAATCAACCAGTTCAAATTAATCAAGTTATAACGTTAACCAAGTTATGAAGTTATTCAAGTTAACCAAGTTATTAAGTTAATCAATCAGTCAGTCACACATATATCCACAATGCTTTTCGAGGAGAATACTGAAGAGCTGCACTTCCTGCAGGGGTATATGTTCTAGGGGCTGACGTCAGATTGAAATCTGATCCGTCTCCAACTGCTCACAGGAGTACACTATACCCCATTGGTCCTGAGTCCATTTGTCTATACTAAGGAAAACGAAATTATCTGGTAAGTAATTTCTCCATTTATGCTGTGAACGTGAGAGAATTTTCTAACAGGCATGTCCAGTCCTTGACCAGTTTCACCAGTTTGTCCACAAGCTGCCCAGTCTACAGTTAGGCTCTCCAGACCCCTCTGGCTTTTTAGCCTGCACTCTCCCCAGTTCAAGTCTTCATAGATATCTAGAAATAGTTTTATGTGGACTCATCCATTGAAGAAGCAACTTTACCCTGAATTGGACCTGGGCGCACTTCCAGACCGCATAGGTGCATGCATACATATTCCTTGGCCCCACCCCATAATGTCCATTCCCTGCCCACATTCCATTCCTTTCATTCCTGATGCAAGATATTTGTGCATCAGTACTTGTGTGCGTATGGGGGCAGCTTATAAAATCAGCTGGACACACTCATGAGCTAGATGTATGCCTAGCTCCCTAATTTGGTGTGCATCCGGCTTTTAAAATTCACCTTTGTGTGTGTGTGTGTGTGTATGTATGTGTTTGGAGAGAGAGCCTGAATATGAGATGAGAGAGGGAGTATGTGTGAGAGCCAGGTGATAAAATACTGGCTGGAAAAATACCATGTTGTTACAAGACCCTTAAATTGTGCATGATGGTGGTCCCAGGACTGTAAGGCCTCAATGTCTTAAATAACCAATTGGCCCTGACTAAAAATTATCTCAGATGAGCAAAAGACCTCAGGGCCTATGGAGACCCCCTATTCCAACCCCCACCACCACCCCTTGAGGTGTAAAAAGTGAAATAAAAAAAATATTTTAAGGTTTAAACCTCTGGGGACAGGCCCCACCCTCACATCCTGCCCTTAGACTTAAAATGAATCCCTCCAGAGGCTGGCTTCTGCACTCTAGCCTAGCTTCCAGAACCCCTGGACTTACAAAAGAAGCCCTGGAGGAATACTGCGTGCACAAAGCACCCTCTAGGCTTAGGACTAGTGTGGTTATTTTCTAAAATGGCTCTGGCTGGCCATATTTTGCCTTTGCCTCTCATGCGATAGGCAGGTGGCACCATTTTGGAAAATGGCCTCATCTGGGCCAGGAGCCTAGGGAATTCAGCTTTGTGTGTGTGTGTGTGTGTGTGTGTGTATGTGTGTGTGTGTTTGTATATGTAAGTATTGGGAAAAGGAGCCTGAATATGAGAGAGGGAGTATGTGTGAGAGCATGGGAGTGTATATGATAGAGGGAGTGTGTGTGTGTGTGTGAGAATGAGTATATGTAAGTGTGTGTGTGTGTGGGGGGGGTGTTTCTTTTGT
Source organism: Rhinatrema bivittatum (assembly GCF_901001135.1). NCBI lineage: Eukaryota > Metazoa > Chordata > Amphibia > Gymnophiona > Rhinatrematidae > Rhinatrema > Rhinatrema bivittatum. The sequence goes on along the minus strand of NC_042615.1, from coordinate 709,646,206 downwards.
AAGCCTGAGGGGAGTCGAAAGTGAGCTAGGATGGGTGTATGGGTCTTCTATCTGGGGCTGGGGGGGAGTACATTTTAAGTCTAAGGGATGGTGTTGGGGCTTAAGGATGGGTCCTGTCCCCCAAGATATGAACCTTAAAATATGTTTTTAATTTTTTCTTTGGCTGCCTACTTAGGTGGCAGGGAATGGGACAAGTTGTCTGTGAAGATGCCCGGGGTCTTTTACACACCTGAGGAATGTTAGTCAGAACCAATCAGCCCCTTTAAGACACGGCCCTTTGAGCATCATGAGATGCATTAGTGTCCTGGTGCTCCTGAGGAAAGTTAGCTACAACTCTTGATCTCTAGCTAACTTCAACTCAAATAATGCAGCTTGCGATACTTGAGGCAAGTCTCATTATTTGATTTGCTTGTTTTAGTGTAGTAATGAGCTGATTAGCATGAATTTACACACTAAGCAGATTATTATCATGCTTGCAGTGCCAGGGGCTGAATGATACACAATAATTTAAATACCTTGCATTATTACTGCGTTTGACCATTTACAGCTCAGTAAACAGCCTAACGCTACTTATTAAATGACCCCCTTAGTCTGTAAGATCTCTCAAGATGGGGAAATATGTACTGAATGTAACTTGCCTTGATCTACAAATGAAAATGTGTGAGCTATATTTTAAAATAAATTATTTATTTTATTTTTAAAATTTTGAGGTAGATAAGAATCAGTGGGGCACACAGTTCAATCTCTGCTTAAATGTAGTTATATTAAGATGAAAAATTATCAACTGCACATTCAAGTAGTAGCTAATGATAAATGTGATCAATTAGGGGCAGATTTTTAATCCTACACACGTGGGGTACATTTGTGCGTGTTACCCGGCACACACAAATGTACATCAATTTTATAACATGCGCACGCTACCACGCACATGTTATAAAATCCTGGGTCGGTGCGCGCAAGGGGTTGCACACTTCTGTACCTTGCATGCGCCGAGCCCTAAGGGAGCCCCGATGACTTTCCCCATTCCCTCCGAGGCCACTCCGAAATCGGAGCGGCCATGGAGGGAACTTTTCTTTCGCTCTCCCCACCTTCCCCTCCCTTCCCCTATCTAACCCACTTCCCAACCCTACCTAAATTTCCCCCCACCTTATTTTAATTTTTACATATCTTGCGCGCGTCGGCCAGCTGCCGGCACGCGAACCTCCGGCACGGCCGCTGTGCCAGAGGATTCGGGACTGCCCCCGGCTTGGCGCCACGCCCCCTTCCCACCCTCTTTCCGCCCCTTTTTCAAAGAACCGGGACATATGCGCATCCCAGGGCTTGCGCGCGCCGCCAAGCCTATGCAAAATAGGCTCGGCGTGCGCAGGGGCAGGTTTTCGGGGTTACGCCCGTAACGTACGGGCGTAACCCATTGAAAATCTATCACATAATGTTTACTTCAATTCCAGTGTAAAAGTTTTAAGTCTCAGATGTGCAGCTCACTCAGATTCCATATTTTAAGGTGAAATTTCAGAGGCTTACTTTTGTAAAAAAAAAAAGCCCATATATGCATGTATGTGGCCTGGGCGCACGCAATAAAATGGTAACTTTCAAACCAGCGAGTGTGCACATGTTTGTGCACATAAGTCAGCCCACACCCAGGGGTGCAGCCATTTTATAACATACATACACATATGCGTGCAGGTTATAAAATAGTCTGGCCACGTGGATTTGATACACACATCACATTTTAAATGGGCATACCCATGTGTGAACAAATCTTGCTTTTCCCATGTAAATCAGGTGATTTTAAAAGGGGGTGCGTGCCAACACCATTTTACCAGTTTGTCTCCAGTTCACCAAGTTAAGACATAGTTCTTCCAAACCCCCATAGATTAATAACCTTCTTTTCCACATTAGCCCTGACTCTTAAAACCCTGCAGATCTTCCTAGTTTTCTTTAATTTTTAACTTCACATCATCCATAGCAGAAGTAAAGTTACACAGCAGAAGACCTCAGTTCATGCCAGGGCATGCAAGTATTTACATGCACATCTCACGTTCATGCCACAAAATGCTCATGCATTGCCCAGACCACACCCACTTCCCACCCCTTTTAAAAACTTTCCAGATGTGCGCACTAGGGGAGATACGCATGTATCTTGGTGACTTTTAAAATCTGCTTGGCGCACAAGCCCAAATTATTTGTGCATTTAATGCACAGGCCGGGCTCTTAATATTGACTTCTAAGTATTTTAAAAACGGGTTACATTTGCGTGTATATGCACATGCACAAGTAAAAGTACACAAGCAAAAAGGGGCATGTTTGGTTAATAGAGATGTGAATCGTGTCATATATCGTCTTAACGATCGATTTCGGCTGGGAGGGGGAGGGAATCGGATCGTTGCCGTTTGGGGTTTTAAAATATCGTTAAAATCGTGAAAATCGTGTAAATCGAAAACTGGCACACTAAAACATCCCTAAAACCCACCCCGACCCTTGAAAATAAATCCCTCACCCTCCCGAACCCCCCCAAAATGCCTTAAATTACCTGGGGTCCAGTGGGGGGGAGGGCGGGAAAACCGGCACACTAAAACAACCGTAAAACCCACCCCGACCCTTTAAAATAAATCCCCCACCCTCCCAAACCCCCCCCCCCAAATGCCTTAAATTACCTGGGGTCCAGCGGGGGTCCAGAACGACCTCCTGCGGTCGAATTGTGTTGTCTACGGCCGGCGCCATTTTGCAAAATGGCGGCGCAAAATGGCGCCGGCAAAATGGCGCCGGCCGTAGACAACACGATTCGACCGCAGGAGGTCGTTCCGGACCCCCGCTGGACTTTTGGCAAGTCTTGTGGGGGTCAGGAGGCCCCCCCAAGCTGGCCAAAAGTCCTTGGGGTTCCAGCGGCGGTCCAGGAGCGATCTCCTGCCGCGAATCGCGTATGGCCAGCGCTATTTTCCGTACAGAAAAACGATTCGCGGCAGGAGATCGTTCCCGGACCGCCGCTGGACCCCCAGGGACTTTTGGCCAGATTGGGGGGGCCTCCTGACCCCCACAAGACTTGCCAAAAGTCCAGCGGGGGTCCGGAACGACCTCCTGCGGTCGAATCGTGTTGTCTACAGCCGGCGCCATTTTGCCGGCGCCAAATGGCGCCGGCTGTAGCCAACACGATTCGACTGCAGGAGGTCGTTCCGGACCCCCGCTGGACCCCAGGTAATTTAAGGCATTTTTGGGGGGGGTTCGGGAGGGTGGGGGATTTATTTTAAAGGGTCGGGGTGGGTTTTAGGGTTGTTTTAGTGTGCCGGTTTTCCCGCCCTCCCCCTTCCCCTCCCCATTCCCCGATTTATGATTTTTTGACGATAAATCGGGGGAATTGTTATTGTATCGTGGCTCTAACGATTTTTGACGATTTAAAATATATCGGACGATATTTTAAATCGTCAAAAAACGATTCACATCCCTATAATGGTTAATGTTACCAGATACATCATCCATCTTATATTTATTCATTTACTACTGCTCATTTCTGAATACAATTGCAAACTTACATTTTAATTTGGGTTTGGTGGGTTGGCTTCTCCAAGTGAGTGGACACAGGAGCAGGCTAGGGGTGGGAGGGAGTGTACCTGAGTCAGATTCAGACCTAATTGGTAGAAACTGGGACATATGGGTTAATGCTTGCGATTTCTGGTACAGATTGGGGAAGGCGGAATGAAACATACAGGACTAAAAACATGTTGAGGGTGTGTGTTATTGGGACATCCTGGGAGGTGTGAGTCAGTGGTGGAGAGTTCTTTTCAATATGATTTTAATAGCGCTATGTAGGGATGTGCAGCCAGAAAATTTTCATTGCATTTGTGATACGTATTCATCGGGGGTCATTTCCGTTGCATTCGGACGTATGGCAGCCCGATACGTTGATCCGTGAATTTGTTTTCCGGTTCCCATTAAAGTCAATGGGGAAAGGATTTCCAGCCTATTTTTGGCTGCAGAATTGGGGGTTATTATTAATTTTGATGAAACTTCTGGGGAGCAATCATCAGATCAGGAAAACAGCTCCAAGGTACTTAGAATGTGGCAAAGTGGTATGAATAGCCTAAGGCACTGTAAAGGAGCAAAGGGGTACCAGAAGTGGCAAGAGTGCTTTAACAGAGGCACAAAGCAGCAGCGAGAGTGTCAAAAACACACCACAGCTTCAAAAGAGAGCACCGATAGCAGATGCATGAACCCTCGAAGGCAACACGACAGGCAAAGTGGCAAGACAAGTGGCATTGACATCCTATAGTACAATGAAGGGGGAACATAGCAAGCAGAAAGACTAGCACCAAGATAGTGGCAAGAACACCACAAGGAGTTAAGTGAGTTGTCTGGTGTATGGCAGCAAGGCAGAGTGGCAGAAAGCTGATAGGGGCAAGACAGGCTGACCCAGGAGAGAGTTCCCTTTCCTTTGTGCAGGAAAGGGATCCCTAGAATGGGTTCACCCCTAGAGTGGGTTGTTTCCGATGGCATCTACTGAGCTTTCGCTGGTCTTTTAAAATCTGATGGATGTAGCAGATATACAAACGAGAATTTTGAAGGCAGAGGCGGAGGAGGTTTCCATGTGAACAGCGGTTCAACATGGGTCAGCGGGTGTTAAGAGATAGGCTGGCTACACCCAGAGAGAGTTTAATTTCCTTTGCGCAGGAAAGGACTCCCTAGAATGGATTAGCCCCTAGAGTGTGGTGGTTCCGTTGGTGTCTAGTGAATACCCAAAAGCTACTGACTGTACTTATGCACTTCAGCTGATGACAAAGGAACTTGAAGAGCTCTCAGAAATAAGAAAACTGCTACTCAAGTCCAAATCTACAATATCAACCTATGTTGACTTTGTACCCTACAGTGCCTCTGTAAACAATGGGAACACAGAAGATGAACTAGAGTACAACTACCACCAGTTTTCTATAGCACTAGAAACATTAATGTGGCAACTAAGAAACATCTAGGGAAAATGACCCATATTATGAAGGTCATGATAACTATATCCTAGCTCCAAGCTAGACAGACAGGCACAGTGAAAGAGGTCAAGCCCTGATAGGGATGAAAGGCATGGACGGACAGGCACAGCGTTAGAGGTCAAGCCCTTGTAGGGATGTAAGGCCTGCATGGACAAGCACAGCATTAGAGGTCAGTCCCTTGTAGGGATGAAAGGCCTTAACAGTGGATGGACAGGCACAGTGTTAGAGGTCAAGCCCTTGTAGGGATGTAAGGCCTGGACGGCAGGCACAGCGGTTGAGGACAGAGGCTCTTTATGTCAGAAACAACATCTTTATGTCAGAAACAACATCCAAGCATCTGAGCTACAAGGAAGTTGGGGTAAAGAAGAAGCTCTATGGGTCGACCTAAAAAAAGATGACGGAGTGTCCATTTATATTGGAGTGGTTTACAGGCCTCCAAACCAAAAGGAAGAGCTGGACAGAGATCTGATTGAAGACATCCATAAGATAGGTAAGAAGGGAGAAGTGGTGATCGTGGGTGACTTTAATATGCCAGATGTAGACTGGAAAATCCCCTCTGCAGAAACTAAAAATAGTAGAGCAATAATGGATGCCATGCAAGTATCTTTGTTCAAACAAATGGTGTTGGAACCCACGAGAGAAGGTGCTATACTCGACTTATTGCTCAATAATGCAGATAATGTCTCAGATGTCCAGGTGGGCGCCCACCTCAGCAGCAGTGATCATCGAACGGTATGGTTTAATATCACTAATAGAATAGGGAAAAGAACCACAAAGACCCGAGTTTTACAGTTCAAAAACACAGACTTTGAGGAAATGGGAAAGTACCTGGAGGAAGAACTTAAAGGATGGGAGAACGAGAGAGATGTGGATCAGCAGTGGACCAATCTAAAAGGAGCAATCACCAAGGCAACTGCTCTATATGTTAGAAACATAAAGAAAAGCAAAAGAAAATTGAAACCTATCTGGTTCTCAAAGGAGGTGGCTGACAAAATTAAAGCTAAAAGAACAGCATTCAAGAAATATAAAGGATCCCAAAGGGAGGAGCACAAAGAAGAATATTTGTATCAACTGAGGGAGACGAAGAAAACAATCGTTGGCAAAAAATCAAGCAGAAGAGAGGATTGCCAAGGAGATAAAAAATGGTGACAAAACATTTTTCAGATACATCAGCGAAAAGAGAAAGGTCCAAAGTGGTATAGTGAAATTGAAAGGTGGTAATGATCAATGTGTGGAGACACACGAAGAAATGGCAGAAATATTAAACGAATACTTCAGCTCTGTGTTCACTAAAGAAGACCCTGGAGAAGGACCATCTCTACACAACAAGAAACTGGAGGGAAGTGGAATAGATGAAAATCCTTTTACAGTAGAAAATGTGTGGGAAGAGCTAAAGAACCTGAAAGTGGACAAAGCCATGGGGCCTGATGGGATTCATCCAAGGATATTGAGGGAGCTCAGAGATGTTCTGGCGGGTCCGCTGTGTGACCTGTTCAATAGATCCCTAGAAACGGGAGTGGTGCCGAGAGACTGGAGAAGAGCGGTGGTGGTCCCGCTTCACAAGAGTGGGAACAGGGAGGAGGCTGGCAACTACAGGCCGGTTAGCCTCACTTCGGTGGTGGGAAAAGTAATGGAGTCTCTGCTGAAAGAGAGAATAGTGAACTATCTACAGTCCGGAGAATTGATGGACCAGAGGCAACATGGATTCACCAGGGGAAGATCCTGTCAGACAAATCTGATTGACTTTTTTGACTGGGTAACCAAGGAATTGGACCAAGGAAGAGCGCTCGATGTCATATACTTGGATTTCAGCAAAGCTTTTGATACGGTTCCGCACAGGAGACTGGTGAATAAAACGAGAAGCTTGGGAGTGAGTGACAAGGTGGTGACCTGGATTGCAAATTGGTTGACGGACAGAAGACAATGTGTGATGGTAAACGGAACCTTCTCTGAAGAGAGAGCGGTTTTAAGCGGTGTACCGCAAGGATCGGTGTTGGGACCGGTCCTGTTCAATATCTTTGTGAGCGACATTGCGGACGGGATAGAAGGTAAGGTTTGTCTTTTTGCGGATGACACTAAGATCTGCAACAGAGTGGACACGCCGGAAGGAGTGGAGGGAATGAGACGGGATCTAAGGAAACTGGAAGAGTGGTCGAAGATATGGCAGCTGAGATTCAATGCCAAGAAGTGCAAAGTCATGCATATGGGGAGCGGAAATCCGAATGAACTGTATTCGATGGGGGGGGAAAGGCTGACGTGCACGGAGCAGGAGAGGGACCTTGGGGTGATAGTGTCTAAGGATATGAAGTCTGCGAAACAATGCGACAAGGCGATAGCAAAAGCCAGAAGAATGCTGGGCTGCATAGAGAGAGGAATATCGAGTAAGAAAAGGGAAGTGATTATTCCCTTGTACAGGTCCTTGGTGAGGCCTCACCTGGAGTACTGTGTTCAGTTCTGGAGACCGTATCTACAAAAAGACAAAGACAAGATGGAAGCGGTACAGAGAAGGGCGACCAGGAAGGTGGAGGATCTTCATCGCATGACGTACGAGGAGAGATTGAAGAATCTAAATATGTACACCCTGGAGGAAAGGAGGAGCAGAGGTGATATGATACAGACTTTCAGATACTTGAAAGGTTTTAATGATCCAAAGGCAACGACAAACCTTTACCATAAGAAAAAAATCAGCAGAACCAGGGGTCACGATTTGAAGCTCCAGGGAGGAAGATTCAGAACCAATGTCAGGAAGTATTTCTTCACGGAGAGGGTGGTGGATGCCTGGAATGCCCTTCCGGAGGAAGTGGTGAAGACCAGAACTGTGAAGGACTTCAAAGGGGCGTGGGATAAACACTGTGGATCCATAAAGTCAAGAGGCCGCCAATGAAGAGTGGGTGACTCGCCAGAATGATGGCTACTGCCTGGAGACAATACCCTTAGTCAATAAACATACACATGGTTACTGTGACTCCAACATCACTCTAAGATTCAACAGCATGAGGAAATGTGGAAAAAAGGATTTGCACTCACAATGACGGGAGTAGCTGGCTTGTTACGGCAGTTACTACCCCAAACCAAATATCCAGATTACTACCTCCACCTTCCTCTATTCCTGATGCCTTTCAACTAGCTTGATCACTCCATTCTTATACTTCACTTTCAATGCATATCCAGCATAGTTCTCTGCTTCAACAGCAGGGGAAAAGAAAAACTGTTACTTCACACATCCAGCAGAGCTCTCTGCTTAAACGGCAGGGGAGAAGAAAAAAGGGTTCGCACTCACAAAGCGGGGAGTAGCTGGCTTGTTACGGCGGTTACTACCCCAAACCAAATGTACCTGATACTTCACTCTCGACGCATATCCAGCATGGCTCTCTGCTTCAACGGCATCGGAGAAAAGACTGATACATCACGAATTTCCAGCATAGCTCTCTGCTTCAACGGCAGGGGAAAAGAAAAACTGATACTTCACGCATATCCAGCATAACTTCAACGGCAGGGGAGAAGAAAAAAGGATTCACACTCACAAAGCGGGGAGTAGCTGGCTTGTCACGGCGGTTACTACCCCAAACCAAATGTGCCTGATACTTCACTTTCGATGCATATCCAGCATAGCTCTCTGCTTCAACAGCAGGGGAGAAGATAAACAACCAATAAGGGCTGTATAACATAATCTGGGTAAAAACAAATAAGCATGGGTGTAGCTTGCTTATTGCGGCGGTTACTACTCCTACTACCTCTAACTAATCAAGCTAGATAATTCACTTGGATGCAGCTCCTCCACCGCTCTCTACATTAATGGCGGGGGTGGAAGGGAATTAGAACCAAGAGCTAAGAGAAACAGATAAGTATGGGAGAAGAAATGAGGGAAGCTTGCTGGGCAGACTGGATGGGCCATTTGGTCTTCTTCTGCCGTCATTTCTATGTTTCTATGTTTCTATGAGGTCAATCCCACCTAGGGACATAAGGCCTGGACGGACAGGCAGAGCAATCGAGGTCAAACACTTGTAGGAACATAAGGCCTAGATGGACAGGCACAGCAATAGAGGACAGAGGTCAATCCCACCTAGGGACATAAGTCCTGGACAAACAGGCAGAGCAATCGAGGTCAAACACTTGTAGGAACATAAGGCCTGGACGGACATGCACAGAAGTCAAGGACAGAGGTCAATCCCACCTAGGGACATAAGGCCTGGAAGAACAGGCAAAGCAATTGAGGTCAAACACTTATAAGAACATAAGGCCTGGACTGACAGGCACAGCAGTCAAGGACAGAGGTCAATCCCACCTAGGGACATAAAGCTTGGACGAAGAGGCAGAGCAATCGAGGTCAAACACTTGTAGGGACATAAGGCCTGGATGGACAGGCACAGCAGTCAAGGACAGAGGTCAATCCCAGCTAGGGACATAAGGCCTGGACAAACAGGCAAAGCAATCGAGGACAGAGGTCAATCCTAGCTAGGGGCATAAGGCCTGGATGAACAGGCAAAGCAATCGAGGTCAAACACTTGTAGGAACATAAGGCCTGGACGGATAGGCAAAGCAATCAATGTCAAACACTTGTAGGAACATAAGGCCTGAATGGACAGGCAAAGCAATCGAGGTCAAACACTTGTAGGAACATAAGGCCTGGACAAACAGGCAAAACAATTGAGGTCAAATATTTGTAGGAACATAAGGCCTGGACGGACAGGCACAGCAGTCTAGGACAGAGGTCAATCCCAGCTAGGGACATAAGGCCTGGACGGACAGGCACAGCAGTCTAGGACAGAGGTCAATCCAAGCTAGGGACATCAGGCCTGGACGGACAGGCACAGCAGTCGAGGACAGAGGTCAATCCCACCTAGGGACATAAGGCCTGGAAGAACAGGCAGAGCAATCGAGGTCAAACACTTGTAGGAACATAAGGCCTAGATGGACAGGCACAGCAGTCAAGGACAGAGGTAAATCCCAGCTAGGGACATAAGACCTGGACAAACAGATGCAGCAGTCGAGGAGAGGTCAATTCCACCTAGGGACATAAGGTCTGAATGAACAGGCAAAGCATTAGAGGTCAAACCCTTGTAGGAACATAAGGCCTGGATGGACAGGCAAAGCAATCAAGGTCAAACACTTGTAGGAACATAAGGCCCAAATAGACAGGCAAAGCAATCGAGGTCAAACACTTGTAGGAACATAAGATCTGGACGAACAGGCAAAGCAATCGAGGTCAAACATTTGTAGGAACATAAGGCCTGGATGGACTGGCACAGCAGTCTAGGACAGAGATCAATCCCAGCTAGGGGCATAAGGCCTGGATGGACAGGCATAGCAGTCTAGGACAGAGGTCAGTCCCACCTAGGGACATAAGGCCTGGATGAACAGGCAGAGCAATCGAGGTCAAACACTTGTAGGATCATAAGGCCTGGACTGACAGGCACAGCAGTCTAGGACAGAGGTCAATCCCACCTAGGGACATAAGGCCTGGACGAACAGGCAAAGCAATCGAGGTCAAACACATGTAGGAACATAAGGCCTGGACAGTTGAGGTCAGGCCCTTGTAGGGACGTACGGCCTGGGCAGTGGATGGTCAGGCGCAGTGTTTGAGGTGAAGTACATGTGCTGCAGTGCTTATAATTATCTGGAGCATAGGAGGCAGTTGGAGCTGCTGCAAGGCTTTGAATTGCTCTTATTCATCTTGCCATTCAGAGGGAAAATTTGGAAACCCAAGCAAAGGCAGGTTTACTTTCAAAAACACTAGCATTTCCATCAACTCTGGTGCCAGCCTTGAGCGATAAGGGCTCATGATATCCCCTGTCATTCAAAAGACAGGTTCACTGGGCACACTGGTAGGTGGACATGACAGATATCGCTGAGCCACTTTGGCTAGGTGTGGCCAGACAGTGGACTTGTGTGCCCAATATGCCAGCGGATCTGTCTGCATGTTCTCTATCGCCTCTGAGAAATACCGTGTCACTGACACCTGTGCTGGTGTCTCCTTTGCTTGGTTGGGCTGAGAGTCATGCATGCCAGCTGCTTTCTCTCTCGTCTGTTGCACAAAAGATGAATCTTTATGGGCAACATGCCTTGGGCGTTCTGACTTGGAGGAGGAGGTACTATCTGTCGCTCACACAGTGCGGCTCCTGCTTGGGCTAGCAGCACAACTCTCTGAAGTGCCCATTGATTCCACCTCTGCTTGAAGCCTAATCTGTCTCTGCCTATGGCACTCCTGTTCACGGACTTTTGCTAACAGCCGGTCCTTCACCAATAAGAGACAATCGTACTGTAGGGCGAGTTTCCCTTTCACAGGGGGATCACAGACTGTGGTGAACATGTATGTGTTCTGTTCTGTTAAAGGCCTTAATCTCTTTCACCTGCTGCTGCAAAATGTCCAGACAATGCAGCAACTCAACTTTCATTCTCTCTTCCTGTTTAAAGGCCTCCAAATTTTCATCCAGGAGATGAACTATAGGGATGATGTCAGCCAAGGTGGCACTTCTAGAACTCAGCTCCTCTGTGACATCCTTGAAGGGCTTCAGGATTTTTACCAGCTGAATCATGACTAACCAATCATGATGCCCTAGGGGATTCTGCACACCTATGTCCTTTGTACCAGAAAGTTCATGAAGGGGTGTCTGCAGGTCCACTAACCTCTTAGGGATGTGCAGCCAAAAAGCTTTCTTTGCATTCGTGATACGTATTCGTGGGGGGCCAATTCCGTTTCATGCGGTATGGAGAATTCCATAAGTTGTCGATCTGTAAATACGTTACTATGGCGAGTTAAATTAGTGTCCCAGCTAAAATTAAAATTAACTACAACCCCCCACCCTCCTGACCCCCCCAAGACTTACCAAAACTCCCTGGTGGTCCAGCGGGGAATCAGGAAGCCATCCCTGCACTCGTTTGCTGGTTTCATCACGGCGTGTCACAGGGGCTACCAGTGCCATTGGTCAGCCCCTGTCACATGGTCACTGGCGCCATCTTGTGCTCCTACCATGTGACAGCGGCTGACCAAGGCACCGGTAGCCCCTGTGACATAGTATGGGCAAAGGCTATCGGTGCCATTTTGAGTCCTGGCATCGGACGGCAGGTCGCTCCGGTGCCCCCGTTGGACCCACAGGGACTTTTGGCCAGCTTGGGTGGGCCTCCTGACCCCCACAAGACTTGCCAAAAGTCCAGCGGGGGTCCGGGAGTGACCTCCTTCACGCCAGCCGTTCGATGCCAATACTCAAAATGGCGCCGATCGCCTTTGCCCTCACTATGACACACATAGTGAGGGCAAAGGCAATCGGCACCATTTGGAGACTCAAAATCGCCGTCCGATGCCAATACTCAAAATGGCGCCGATCACCGTCATAGTGAGGGCAAAGGCGATCGGCGCCATTTTGAGACTCAAAATCGCCGTCCGATGCCAATACTCAAAATGGCGCCGATCGCCTTTGCCCTCACTATGACGGCGATCGGCGCCATTTTGAGTATTGGCATCGGACGGCGAGTTTGAGTCTCAAAATGGCATATCTAACTCTGGGGTCTATATAATAATTATGAGAACTTTAATATATCATATTCATTCCAGCTTATATACCATGTTTTCTTCATAACACATTTGCAAGATACATAATATGTTGTGGAGCGCTAGGAGAGCGATCCCACTCCTGGGTGATGTGTGTTCTTGGGCCACGGCTCGACCCCAGAGGACTCTGAAGAAGTGCCGTGGGAGGCGTGGCATGCCCGAGCATGGGCTGGACGGGAGCAGGGCTGGAGTAACACGGAAGACAGGCCCTCCTCCGGACCTGCACGCTTCGGAAGATCCAACAACGCAATGTTGGTCTTGTGAACAGTCCTCCGACTGTTCCTAGCCCTTTCGGACCTGCCGCAGGTTACGGCACGAAGCAGCAGGCTGGATGGAGGCCAGGGCAGCGAAGACTGGAACATGGATTCAGACGAGACTCAGGAACGACGTAGACTCAGGCATAGACGTGGACTCCGGACGAGGTGCAGGATCCATAGACGTGGACTCAGGCATAGATGCAGGATCCTTAGACGTGGACTCAGGCATAGACGTGGACTTCAGGAACGAGGTGCAGTATGCATAGACATGGACAGGCACAGACGTGGACTCAGGTCGAGGTACTGGATGCACAGAGGTGGAGTCAGGAACGAGGGCTGAAGGAAGACAAGGGCACCGTCCCTCAGGGCGCCCTACTCAGACCACCCGCGGGACTGAGTCGCGGACCACCCTGTCCCATGCGCGCCCTACTCAGCCCTGGAAGGCTGGTCGCGGACCACGCAGAGAGCGGGAGAGCACAGGAAAGAGGAAGCAGGTTCGCTGCACTCCTGGCAGCACAAGGCAAGAATACGCTGCTCTCCTGGAAGCACGAGGCAAGAATATGCTGCTCTCCTGGCAGCACGAGGCAAGAATACGCTGCTCTCTTGGCAGCACGAGGCAGGTTAGGCATCAGGATCAGGAACAAGGATATCTGGAACAGCAGGAACATCAGGACTGGAACACAGATACGGGAACAGGAGACACACCTCAGGGCTGGAACATGGACATCAGGAACATCAGGACTGGAACACAGATACTGGAACAGGAGACACACCTCAGGGCTGGAACATGGACATCAGGAACAGCAGGAACATCAGGACTGGATCAAGAGACAGACCTTGGGACTGGAATGGCAGGCAGACATCAGGACTGGACGAGGAGCTCCAACAGGTAACAAAAAACACAGGACCTTGCAGAAGGCTGGAACACGGACGACTTCCTGGAGCGAAGGATCTCAGGAGTGACCAACTCCTTGCGAAGGCAAAGACACACTGAAAGCTGAGCCCTTTAGTAGGGCTGAGGTGGACAACGCCCAGGGAGGGGTCAGCAGGGGGCCACACCTGGCTGGCCCTCTAAGAGGAGCAGAGAGGCGCGCGCTCGCGCCCTAGGAGGCTGGAGAGAAGAGCTGGAAGCTGGTGGCGTCCTCAGCCACGTGGAGGGCCCAAGGAAGCCGCGGAGCAGCCCTGGACTGGAGCTGGGTGAAGGCAGTTCAGTGGAGCAGCTCCCAGCCGCATGGACAGAAACAGAGAAGGTAAGGCTGGCTGCAGGCACCGGCAGAGAGAAGTGCTGGCTGCAGAGGAAGCGGGGAAGGGCTGACTGCAGGAACGGCTCCATGCCGTGAAGACAGCCCCAGGAGCAGAGGTAAGAATGCAGGCACTGGCAGGGACGGCTTCCCAGCCAGGCAAGGACCCGGCTTGAAGCAGGCACTGGGAGAGACGGTCTCGCTGCTGGCTAAAAGTCCCGGGATCGCAGCAGCACGTCGGGGAAAGGCAGGAACAGTAGCAGAGAAGCAGACCGCATGGCAAGAGCTGCGGGGACAGCCCCAGCTGATTCAGGGAGGAAGCAAGCAGAGTCAGCAGCCCGGCTGGCTGTGGCTGTGAGAAAGGTAAGAGTCTGCCCATGCTTCTTGTGGGCAGGAGCGTAACATAATATATTCATTTATTCACAAATACATATTAATCAATAATACAACATCAATACAAAACATGTGCAAAATAGCATAACCCCAGTAGTAATATTTCACTACCCCACAATAGCACCAAAAGTTGTTAACAATTCAGAATCAAAATCTTAAAATATCCCTTCTACAAACATATTCATACCTCAAACACTCTCCACCCAATAAAATCTGAATATATCAACCCTCTACACAAATCTAAAGGCTATACCCACCAGTTAATTTATCTCAGTATAATCATGCTTAATTGCTCACTGATTACCAACCACCACCCCTTTACTTTAACACTTTTATGGAAAGACCCTATTAATTCTTATCATATATCCTCACAAAAAACATTCCACTCCGCCCTACTATATTTTATCATGCAGAATCTTCTCCTATATCTGCACAGGAACACTCCACTGTGCCCAAACATTTTCTACTATATTTGCTAGGGATGTGAATAGTTTTTTGATGATTTAAAAAAATTGTCAGATATATTTTAAATCGTCAAAAATCGTTAGAGTCGCGATACAATAGAAATTCCCCCGATTTATCGTGAAAAATCGTAAATCGGGGGAGGGGGAGGGCGGGAAAACCGGCACACCAAAACAACCCTAAAACCCACCCCGACCCTTTAAAACAAATTCCCCACCCTCCCGAACCCCCCCAAAATGTTTTAAATTACCTGGTGGTCCAGTGGGGGGGTCCCGGCGCGATCTCCCGCTCTCGGGCCATCGGCGCCATTTTGGCTTTCACCCCGACCCTTTAAAATTACCCCCTTAGCCTCCCCCACTCTCCCGACACCCCCCCAAAACTTTTTACACATACCTGGTGGTCCAGGGGGGCTGTGGGCAGTGATCTCCCGTTCCCACGCTATCAGCTGCGTTAAAAAAATGGCGCCAATGGCCCTTTGCCCTTACCATGTGACAGGGCAAAGGTAGCGCCGGTGCCATTTTGAATATTGGCAATACGGCCCGCGTGCAGGAGATTGCTCCCGGACCCCCGATGGACCCCCAGGGACTTTTGACCAGCTTGGGGGAGCCTCCTGACCCCCACAAGACTTGCCAAACGTCCAGCGGGGGTCCGGGAGCGACCTCCTGCACTCCGGAACTCCTGCTTTCCCTGAAACAGGTACTCGCTCCTCAAGGGCCTATATCTTCCAGCTCCTGGACTTCTGTGAGACAGTGTGTGAGTGTTGCCATCTGTTCGGTATATGAACTTTGCATACCCTGCCTACTCACTATATTTCATTTTCTCTCCAGCTCAGCCTCCAGGGATCGCTGTTCCAGTATCTGAGGGACTGCAGCCGGCCGGGCATTCCAGCTCACTACTGCCACCTCTGGTGGTTCAGTATACTGTTTAATAAAAGAACTAGTGTGTATCTGCCTCCATACTCTAAGCCTGATTGGTGGTTCCTCTCGGGATCTTCCCTCGAGGGTGTGGTCATCTGCCACTGGTCCAAGGATCCACCCACAAATACTTACAGACTGCTGTCTCCCAAGCAGTCTGTCCACACCAATATAACAGATTGCTAACTCATGCAATCAAAAGATAACAAATGGTTATGGGAAATTTGATTCAAATGGCATCCGAGGGCCCTGCCATTTACAGTCTGGCAAACTGATAAGCATGGGGGTAACCTGCACAGTGCAGCAGATACTGGCATAAACTTTCTGGGCAGACTGGGTGGATCATTTGGTCCTTTTCTGCTGTCATTTCTATGTTTCTAGGTTTCTACGTTACATGAGACAAAGGTAGGCTTTAGAGAAAGGAACACTGATAAAAAGACATTTTCAAAGGTGAACGTGCATTTGTTTGCATGATGATTGTAATGATTAATATATAACAAAGTTTTTGTTTTCTTGACTGCCCTCTTTTTTGGAGATAGAGGAAGCTCTGCTGCCTTTACTTGCCCAATTCTGGAGCTCCTCTGCTGTGGTGTCCTCTCACTGCTGATGCTGAGTTCAGAGGGCACAGGACTTGGTGACAGTAGAACATCCTCATAGCTGCTAGAGGGTCCTAAAGGGCTTTGAGTTAGCCAAGAAGATAGCCTGGCAGCTGTGATGATCCTTATGTCCTCAGTCTCTTGTTCCCTGGGAGAGGTGAGACCATTTATCTCTGGTCATGACAGTGGTGGTGTCAGATTTACAGGAGATGGTATCATGATGGGCAATAGTGGAGGAATATATGTAGCAGATGGACCTTTGGCCTGGAGAGATGCCATACAGGTATTGTGGACTGGAATGCAATGCTTAACACAGGCAGCTAAAAGAGAAAAATCTTTATTCAAGAAAATGGGATATCCCAGGAGTGTGAATAGTCATAAGGACATAAGAACATAAGACTTGTCATACTGAGTCATACTTGCCCATGCAGAATCATCTGTTCTGCTACACTCAGAATCATCTGTTCTGCTACACTTGTCATACTGCTTCAAACAGTGGCCAATCCATGTCACAAGTACCTGGCAAGATCTCAAGGGGTAGATAGATTCCTAGCTGCTTATTCCAACAATAAGTAGTGGATTTTTGCAACTCTACCTGAATAATGGACTTTTCCTCCAGGAACTTGTCCAAACCTTTTTAAAACATAGCTATACTAATAGCTTTTGCCACATCCCATGGCAATGAATTCATAGAGATGTAAATCCTGGACAGACAGGCACTGCATTAGAGGTCAAGCACCTTTAGGGACGTAAAGCCTGGACGGACAGGCACAGCATTCGAGGTCAAACCCTCGCAGAGATGTAAAGCCTGGGAGAACAGGCACAGCATTTGAGGTCAAGCCCTCATAGAGATGTAAAGCCTAGACGGACAGGCATAGATTTAGAGGTCAAGCACTTTTAGGGATCTAAAGCCTGGATGGACAGGCCCAGCATTCAAGGTCAAACCCTAATAGAGATGTAAAGACTGGATGGACAGGCACAGCATTTGAGGTCAAACCCTCGAAGAGACATAAATCCTGGACGGACAGGCACAGCATTCAAGGTCAAACCCTTGTAGAGACATAAATCATAGACGGGCAGCACAACATTATAGATCAAACCCTCATAGAGACATAAATCCTGGACGGACAGGCACAGAATTAGAGGTCAAGCACTTTTAGGGATATAATGCCTGGACGGACAGGCACAGCATTAAAGGTCAAACACTTTTAGGGACATAAGGCCTGGACAGACAGGAACAGCATTAGAAGATTTCCTTTGTGCAGGTATGATGTGGTTTGATCTGTCACTTCTTCTTGAACTGGTATAGTACCAGAAGAAAATGAATCTTTTCCATTTCTGAAAGATAATTCAACAGAGAAATAGAGAATGCCATTTGTGAAGCAAGAACTAAAGTCATCTTTTTATGTTCTTACATTCCAAATGTGGATAGAAGGGCACAGCATTCGAGGTCAAACCCTCATAGAGACTTAGCCTGGATGGACAGGCACAGCATTCAAGATCAAGCACTTTAGGGACATAAGGCCTTGACTGACAGGCGCAGCATTAGAGGTCAAACCCTCATAGAGACATAAATCCTGGACGGACAGGCACAGTGTTTGAGGTCAGGCCCTTGTAGGGACATGCGGCCTGGACAGTGGACAGACAGGCACAGCGTTTGAGGTCAGGCCCTTGTAGGGATGTATGGACTGGACAGTGGACAGACAGGCACAGCGTTTGAGGTCAGGCCCTTGTAGGGATGTATGGACTGGACAGTGGACAGACAGGCATAGCATGTTATTCATCTTGCCATTCACAGGGAAAATTTGGAAACCCAAGCAAAAGCAGGGTTATTTTCAAAAACATTAGCATTTCTGTCAACTCTGGTGCCAGCCTTGAGTGGTGAGGGCTCTTGATATCCCCTTTCAATGAAAATACAAGTTCTCTGGGCACACTGGTTGGTGGACATGACAGATATCACTGAGCCACTTTGGCTAGGTGTGGCCAGACAATGGACTTGTGTGCCCAATATGCCAGCGGATCTGTCTGCATGTCCTCTGGGGGCTCTGAGAGATACCGTGTCACTGACAGTTGTGCTGGTGTCTCCTTTGCTTTGGTGGGCTTAGAGTCACTCATGCCAGCTGCTTTCTCTCTAGCATGTAGCAGAACAGATGATTCTGCATGGGCAATATGCCTTTGGCATACTAAAGTGGAGGAGGAGGAGGTACTAGCTGTCACTGACAGAGTGCAGCTCCTGCTTGGGCTACCACAACTCTCTGACGTACCCACTGTTTCCTCCTCCGCTTCACGCCTAATCTGTCTCTGCCTATGGTGCTCCGTCTCACAGACATTTAGTAATAGCAGGTCCTTCACAAATGAGAGACAATTGGACTGTAGGGCGAGTTTCCCTTTCACACAGGGATCACAGACAGTGGGGAGCAGGTATGTGTGGTCTTCTGTTAAAGGCCTTAATCTCTCTTGCACCTGCTGCTGCAAAACATCCAGACAATGCAGCACCTCAGCTGTCATTACCTCTTCCTGTTTAAAGGCTTCCAAATTTTCATCCAGGAAATTAACTATAGGGATGATGTCAGCCAAGGTGGCACTTCTGGAACTCAGCTTCTCTGTGATATCCTTGAAGGGCTGGAGGATTTTTACCAGCTGACTCATGACTAAACAATCTTGATGCCCTAGGGGATTCAGCACACCTATGTCCATTGAACCAGAAAGTTCACGAAGGGGTGTCTGCAGATCCATTAACCTCTGTAACATCATATAGGTAGAATGCCACTGGGTGGCAATGTCTTGAATGAGACGCTTGTGAGGAATCTCCAAATCAGTCTGCTTTTGTCGGAGAACCTGCCACGCCTTCACACTTCTGTGGAAGTGCACTGCTATTTTCCTGCATTTGTGTATTAACGTATGCAGTTATTCATTCTCTTGGTCATTGGACTCCAACCCCAGAGCTGACTTCACTTCCAGGTGCAGAATGTGTGCAAAACATCGGATGTTCTGAAAGCGCCCGTCGGTTATTGACTTAACCATGTTTGCACCATTGTCTGTAACAAAGAACCCAGCCTGAGGATTCCTGTCTCGCTGGTGTAGTTGCCAGCCCGCCAGTATCTGTCTGATGCATGCTAGAATATTGGCTGCGGTATGGGCCTGGTCTGTCAGGTGGGTGTGCAGTAAAGCCCACCTCCACCCTAATACTTGTTCAGTAATAGAGCTGCTGGCTGCCCCTGCCTCAGCCAGGTCCCACCAGTGTGCTGTCAGGGAGAGGTAAGAGTGTGCAGCATTCATGGTGGTCCAGATTGCGCAGGTAAAATGCATACTCCCCTCTGCCTTAGCTAGCAGCACTTGCATGTGACTGTGACACTGCTTGTACAAGCTGGGGATGACCTTTCTGCTAAATGTGGTTCTGGAGGGGACTTTGTAATTTGGAACTATGACCTTCAGAAAATTCTTGAAACCCACATTCTCCACTATCTGCAAGGGCTGCTCATCAAGGGCAAACATTTCCCCAATGCTCCTGGTTACAACTTTTGAGGCTGCCTGCCTCCTACCCCGGGATAGCGTTACCACACTCCACGCCATTTCCTCCATGGTGGGTTGTCGCTTCTGCCACATGTCAGGGGGTTGCTGGCCACCTGACTGCTAGAAGGGGCTGAGGGCGTGGGGTGACACTGCTCCTTTTCAACCACTTTACGCTGCCTGGAAAAAGGGGACCCTTGACTGGTACTGCCACCATCCCCAGATGGCAGTACTGTTGTTGAGTGTTGCCTCTTCTTATGATGCATCATGCCAAAATTAAATAGATGTCCCATTTGCTTGCCTTTGCTAATAGCCCTGCCACTGTATTTACAGCAAGCAAAACGCGGATCCTCCATCACTTTAAAGTGGCTCCAGATCGCAGATGTCTTTCGTGATCCTCCCTTCTGTATAGCCTTCGGCGTGGATGCTGGCACTGGAGCTGAAGTAGTGGGTGTACCCTGAGAAGCAACCAGGGACATCAGTCACACTCTGTGCCTGCGCTGACTGCTCTTCCTCCTCCTCATCATCAGTTTCATCTATCCCCTGCTGCACTGAAGTGGAGGCTAAGACAGTACTAACGATAACGAATCCTTCTAAAACTTCATCAGCTATTACTTCTTCTGTTTCTGATGAGAATCCCACACAAGATGATTCTTCATCGGAATCAAAAGCAAACAGTGCCTGTGCTACATTGTCAATGCTAAGTCGAGACTGCTGTCCCACTGCTGCTTTTGGGTGTCGACATTTTGTCTTGCATGAATCAGCCTCCCCTTCCCTCACCTCCAAAACTACAGGGTCAGAAACAGGTGGTGGCGGTGCATCATGTTTAGATTTCATTTTTTTCTGGATGGCACTGCTTGCCCCTCCAGAGATTTTAGATTGCAACAGGTCCCTTTTTAACTTTAATGGGGGACTGGCACTACCTTTTGAGGTGTCTCCTCTCCCAAGCCCAATCACCTGACCATGTTTAGATTTCCATGACATTATGGATTTAATGTCGCTACCTACTAGGGATTTCAATTAAAAGAATTATTTCCAAAAGAGGCCCAGTGGGGATTTGGCTTCAGCGAGCACCGGTGTCCCAATATACGTGAGTCTGCAAAACTGGCTGCCCACAGCAGTGCCTTGATGTGCACTAATGTAATGTATGTGTACACAACAAAGAGTTAACTACAAAAGAGGCCCTCTGGGGATTTGGTTTCACAGAGCACCACTGTCCCAATATCCGTGAGTCTGCAAAACTGCCTAGCCACAGGCACAGTGCCTTGATGTGCACTAATGTAATGTATGTGCACACAACAAAGTGGTAACTACAAAAGAGGCCCACTGGGGATTTGGCTTCACAGAGCACCGCTGTCCCAATATACGATTATACGTGAGTCTGCAAAACTGGCTACCCACAGCAGTGCCTTGATGTGCACTAATGTAATGAATGTGCACACAACAAAGTGGTAACTACAAAAGAGGCCCTCTGGGGATTTGGCTTCACAGAGCCCACGGTCCCAATATATGATTATACGTGAGTCTGCAAACTGGCTGCCCCCAAGCACAGTGCCTTGATGTGCACTAATGTATTGTATGTGCACACAACAAAGTGATAACTACAAAAGAGGCCCACTGGGGATTTGGCTTCACAGAGTACCGCTGTCCCAATATATAATTATACATGAGTCTGCAAAACTGGCTACCCATAGCAGTGCCTTGATGTGCACTAATGCAATGTATGTGCACACACCAAGCTTATAACTACAAAAGAGGCCCACTGGGGATTTGGCTTCACAGAGCACCGCTGTCCCAATATATGTGAGTCTGCAAAACTACCCAGTGCCCACTGTCACTGATGCCCAGTGCACTACCTTCTTGGATTAAAAAAGCACAGAGAGACAGTGAGTTCAATAAAAAAAAACTACAGTTAACAAAAAACCTTTGCTTGGCACAGCAACAAAATCGATGAAATATCTTTTTCAATAGCAATTCTGTCAAGCTAGCTAGAAATTGAATATATCTCCCACCCACAACACCCAAATTCTGCTTGCAACCGACCCCAGGGGATAAAATAAGCAGCAAAATGCCACTGCTAGTGCTAGCAGCTTCTCTCAGTGGCACAGAGAAACCGTCTCAGATCAATAAGAAAATGTGCAGTAAAAAAAAACAGGGCTAGTAGCTGGCACTGCAGCCAAATGCAGAACAAATATGTTTTTCTATCGAAGTAGCTAGCCTAGCTAGCAATTGAATACAGATTTGAGAACAGACTAGCTCTGAGTGCAGCCACCTTCCGCAGACCACCTCCCCAGACCACCCCTGCAAAGAAAGTACGTGGCTCACTGCGTGCTTAAGTATATATAGTGCTGGGTCATCAGCAAAAGTGTCACCGACCACTGAGTGAGAGTGTGATTGGCTGCATTCCCAAAATTCTTACCGCTGATACGTTGCATTCTGGTTTCCTTGCCAACCTGTCTTACCCACTCTATGACATGGCTGTGAGGTCACTGACGACTCAAAGGAAAGGGCTGGTTTTTGGCTATGGATACACCCAAATGGCGTTCTCCTATTTCAAATGGCCGCTTAGAAATCACTGCGAGCATGCCAAAAGAATAAAACATATGATATGTTTTATTCGTGGGGGATCACAATACATTTCGCGAACCCACGAATACAACGAATATGGACCTTTACATTTTGGATTGCCAATACGTTGGAAACGAATGCACACTCCTAGGATGCTGGGCTTGATGGACCCTTGGTCTGACCCAGCATGGCAATTTCTTATGTTCTTTCTGGAATTCTACGTACACTATATCAATTGGCTCACCTTTACCCACATGTATATTTAGGCCCTCAAAAACACATAGCAAATTTGTGAGGCAAGAATTTTCTTGTCTAAATCCATGTTGGCTTTGTTCCATTAAATTATGCAGATCTTTATGTTCAGCTATTTTGTTCTTTACAATAATTTCTACCATTTTGCCTGGCACAGACATCAGACTCACTGATCTGTAGATTCCTGGATCACCCCTTGATCCCTTTTAAAAAATTAGTGGAAGCATTGAGAGGAGAGGATCACCTTGCTGGTGGCTGAAAGGAATCAGTAAGTTTTTGCTTGGGAAATTTTCTTTTTTAAAAGTATTGGGGCGAAGTTAACTATTTTGGAATATTATTTAGTGTGTTTGTGTGTTTGTGCTTTTAATAGTCAGTAAGGCAGCACATAAACAGAAGTTAGACTGTTTGTATTTTTTAAATAGTCAGTGTGTAAGGCAGCTACTAAGCAGAAGATACAGTGTTTGTATATTAAAAGCAAAAAAACAAAACAAAACAAAAATAGGTAGCCAGAAGCTAGAAATAAGCTAGGAGCAGTGTATACCTAAGTAAAAAGGTTGAAAGTTCAGTTACTCACCTTGGAAAGGTGTCAAGGTAGTGTTAATCAAGAGAGCAGTAAGTCACTCTGGCTGTTTAACTGAAGTTAGACTCCAGAGTCTCAATGCGTGGATGAGACGATGGTGCAAGGAAGAGGGTTTCAGTTTTGTAAGGAACCTTTTGGGAAGGGAGAGTCTCTTCCAAAGGGATGGGCACCACCTTAACTAGGGTGGAATCAGACTGCTGGCACTAACCTTTAAAAATGATATAGAACAGCTTTTAAACTAGAACAAAGGGGAAAGCTGACAGTCGCTCAGCAGTGCATAGTTTGTAGGGAGGTATCTTCAAAGGATACTAATGATGCATTAGAATTAGGGCATCCCAACAGTGAGGTTCCAATAATAAGAAAAGTAGTCCAAGTGCCTGTAACTAAAAACTCACCTGAGCTAAAAAAATTCTAATTTATCCCTATCAATTAAAAAGCAGAATGAAAATACAAACAAAAACAAATTTTAAAATGTTTGTATGCTAATGCCAGAAGTCTAAGATGGTAGAATATGAATATATAGCAGTGAATGATGACATAGACTTACTTGGCATCTCAGAGGCATAGTGGAAGGAGGGTAACCAAAGGGACAGTGCTATACCGGGGTACAAATTATATCGCAATGACTGAGAGGAGCACCTGGGAGGTGGTGTAGTGCTTTATGTCTGGGATGACATAGAGTCCAAAAGGATAAACATCCTGCATGAGACTAAATGCACAATCAAATCTTTATGGGTAGTAATCCCTTGTGTGTTGGGAAAGACTATAGTGATAGGAGTATACTACCATCCAACTGGTCAAGATGGTGAGACAGACAGTGAAATGCTAAGAGAAATTAGGGAAGCTAACCAAATTGGTAGTACAGTAATAATGGGAGATTTCAATTTCCCCAATATTGATTGGGTAAATGTATCATCAGGACATGCTAGAGAGATAAAGTTCCTGGATGGAATAAGTAACAGTTTTATGGAGCAATTGGATCAGGAACAGACAAGAGAGGGAGCAATTTTAGATCTAATTCACAGAGAAGCAGAGGATTGGTGAGAGAGGTAATGGTGGTGGGGCCACTTGGCAATAGTGATCATAATATGATCAAATTTGAATTAATGACTGGAAGGGGAACAGTAAGCAAATCCATGGCTATTGAGCTAAACTTTCAAAAGGGAAACTTTGATAATATGAGAAAAATAGTTAGAAAAAAACTGAAAGGAGCAGCTAAAAAGGTGAAAAGTGTGCAAGAGTCATGATCATTGCTAAACAAATACCACCCTAGAAGCACAGTCCAGATGTATTTCACACATTAAGAAAGGTAGAAGGAAGGCAAAATGATTACCAGCATGGTTAAAAGGGGAGGTGAAAGAAGCTATTTTAGCCAAAAGATCTTCATTCAACAATTGTAAGAAGGATCCAACAGAAGAAAATAGAATAATTCTTAATTGTTGGCAAGTTAAATGTAAGACATTGATAAGACGGGTCAAGAGATAATTTGAAAAGAAGTTGGCCATAGAGGCAAAAACTGACAGTAAAAACTTTTTAAAATATATTCGAAGCAGAAAGCCTGTGAGGGAGTCAGTTGGACCATTAGATGATCGAGGGGTTAAAGGGGCACTTAGAGAAAATAAGGCCATCGCGGAAAGATTAAATGATTTCTTTGCTTCGGTGTTTACTGAATAGGATGTTGGGGAGTGTTATGCTCTACTCCTCAAGAAGGGAGGAGTTAGCAATCTGTTATGAATCAGCTCCCGTGGAGGGAGGAGTTAGCAATCTGTTACGGATCTTCTCCAGAGGAGGGAGGAGTTAACAAACTGTTAGGGTTCTCCGTGAGGAGTTAGCAATCTGTATGAAATGGCTCCTGTAGAGGGAGGAGTTAACAATCTGTTATGAATCAACTCCTGAGGTAGGAGGAGTTAGCAATTTGTTATGCTCAGCTCCTGTAGAGGGTGTAGTTAACAAACTGTTAAGGTATAGACTGCGGAGTAGCAATCTAATATGAATCTGTAGCTGAAGACTCCTGATGGGAAGGAGTAGCCATCTGTAGCCAGCAGAGTGCTTGGAGAGGGCACCCAGCTTGTAGAGGAATGTAGATAGGTGGATCCTTGGGCCGATGGCAGATGACGGCGCCCCCAGGAGGATATCCTGAGAGGGACAGACACATATAGTTCTTTTATTAGACAGGTTAGTAGAAACACCAGAGGTGGCAGTAGTGAGCTGATATGCCCGGCAGGGCTGAAGTCACTCAGGTACTGGAACAGCGATCCCAGGATTGCTGAGCTATAGAGAAACTATAGATAGAGAGTAGACAGGGTATGCTGTGTTCATAGCCAGAACTGGATGACAAAACTCACATAAGGTCTTAAGGAAGATCAGTAGCTGGGAAGGGTTAGGCCCTCGAGGAGCGAGTATCTGGTTCCAGGGAAAGTTCTGAGAGATTGATGGTAACTCACAAATGTCTGTATCTGCGATAATTTCCAGGCAGTAGAGAATCTTCAGAGTGTTCAGGAGCATGGGCCCTCGAGGAGCGAGTACCGGTTCCTATCTGCAATCTGAAATAAAGAAAAGAAAGTGAGGCCCACGAAGAGTGGGTACTCCTGGTAAGTCCGAGGAGGCAGAGTAGCTTGGGAGAAAAGCCGAAGCAATCCCCAGCGAATACTTAGACCCTTTTATATTGGAAACGGATGACGTCATCCCAGGAGGAGGCCCCCGAGGTTCGCGCCCTTTATCCAAGGCAAGTCGTGCCTCAAAAATCTGCTTCACTTTTTTGAAGGATTTAATAAATATGTAGATAAAGGTGAACCGATAGATGTAGTGTATTTGGATTTTTAGAAGGCGTTTGACAAAGTTCCTCATGAGAGGCTTCAAGGAAAAGTAAAAAGTCATGGGATAGGTGATGATTACAAACTGGCTAAAAGACAGGAAACAGAGAGTAGGATTAAATGGACAATTTTCTCAGTGTAAGGGAGTGGGCAGTGGAGTTCCTCAGGGATCTGTATTGCGACCCGTACGTTTCAATATATTTATTAATGATCTGGAAAAAAATACAACGAGTGAGGTAATCAAATTTGCAGATGATACAAAATTGTTCAGAGTAGTTAAATCACAAGCAAATTGTAATAAATTGCAGGAAGATCTTGTGAGATTGGAAAATTGGGCACCCCAATGGCAGATGAAATTTAATGTGGACAAGTGCAAGGTGATGCATATAGGGAAAAATAACCCATGCTATATTTACACAATGTTAGGGTCCATATTAGGAGCTACTACCCAAGAAAGAGATCTAGGCATCATAGTGGATAACACATTGAAATCATCAGTTCAGGGTGCTGCGGCAGTCAAAAAAGCAAACAGAATATTGGGAATTATTAGAAAGGGAATGGTGAATAAAACAGAAAATGTCATAATGCTTCTATATCGCTGCATGATGAGACTGCACCTTGAATACTGTGTACAATTCTGTCGCCACATCTCAAAAAAGATATAGTTGTGATGGAGAAGGTACAGAGAAGGGTGACCAAAATGATAAAGTGAATGGAACAGCTCCCTATGAGGCAAGACTAAAGAGGTTAGGACTTTTCAACTTGGAGAAGAGACGGCTGAGGGGGGATATGATAGAGGTGTTTAAAATCATAATAGGTCAAGAACGGGTAAATATGAATCCGTTATTTACTCTTTCAGATAATAGAAAGACTGGGGGCTCTCCATGAAGTTAGCATGTGGCACATTTAAAACTAATTGGAGAAAGTTATTTTTCACTCAACGCACAAACTCTGGAATTTGTTGCCAGAGGATGTGGTTAGTTCATTTAGTGTAGCTGTGTTTAAAAAAGGATTGGATAAGTACTTGGAGGAGAAGTCCATTACCTGCTATTAATTAAGTTGACTTAGAAAATAGCCACTGCTATTAGGGATGTGCAATCAGTTTTCTCGAATTAGGCACGCCCTGATTGATGGCTGTATGAAAGGAAGTGGTCTGACACCACTTCTCACCTTGGCAATTGGGTCATACACTCTGGTGTGTCTAATTTGCCTTCCAGCGTCTCCTGTTCCAGCGTCTCCCGTGTCTCCTGTTCCAGCGTCTCCTGTGTCACCTGTTCCAGCGTCTTCTGTTCCTTCGTCTCTCCATCCCTGGTAGTACCCTTCAGACTGATCTCATGGTACTGACTAGGGATGTGAATCGTGTCCTCGATCGTCTTAACGATCGATTTCGGCTGGGAGGGGGAGGGAATCGTATTGTTGCCGTTTGGGGGGGTAAAATATCGTGAAAAAATCGTGAAAAATCTAAAAATCTAAAAATCGCAAAACCGGCACATTAAAACCCCCTAAAACCCACCCCCAACCCTTTAAATTAAATCCCCCACCCTCCCGAACCCCCCCCCAAATGACTTAAATAACCTGCGGGTCCAGCGGCGGTCCGGAACGGCAGCGGTCCGGAACGGGCTCCTGCTCCTGAATCTTGTTGTCTTCAGCCGGCGCCATTTCCAAAATGGCGCCGAAAAATGGCGGCGGCCATAGACGAACACGATTGGACGGCAGGAGGTCCTTCCGGACCCCCGCTGGACTTTTGGCAAGTCTCGTGGGGGTCAGGAGGCCCCCCACAAGCTGGCCAAAAGTTCCTGGAGGTCCAGCGGGGGTCAGGGAGCGATTTCCCGACGCGAATCGTTTTCGTACGGAAAATGGCGCCGGCAGGAGATCGACTGCAGGAGGTCGTTCAGCGAGGGTTCCGGCGCCTCGCTGAACAACCTCCTGCAGTCGATCTCCTGCCGGCGCCATTTTCCGTACGAAAACGATTCGCGGCGGGAAATCGCTCCCTGACCCCCGCTGGACCTCCAGGAACTTTTGGCCAGCTTGTGGGGGGCCTCCTGACCCCCACGAGACTTGCCAAAAGTCCAGCGGGGGTCCGGAAGGACCTCCTGCCGTCCAATCGTGTTCGTCTATGGCCGCCGCCATTTTTCGGCGCCATTTTGGAAAATGGCGCCGGCTGAAGACAACAAGATTCAGGAGCAGGAGCCCGTTCCGGACCGCTGCCGTTCTGGACCGCCGCTGGACCCGCAGGTTATTTAAGTCATTTGGGGGGGGTTCGGGAGGGTGGGGGATTTAATTTAAAGGGTCGGGGGTGGGTTTTAGGGGGTTTTAGTGTGCCGGCTCACGATTCTAACGATTTATAACGATAAATCGTTAGAATCTCTATTGTATTGTGTTCCATAACGGTTTAAGACGATATTAAAATTATCGGACGATAATTTTAATCGTCCTAAAACGATTCACATCCCTAGTACTGACCATTGCTTGCTCCTCTCTATTCTTGATTGCTGCCTGGATGTGACCTCTGCCTGTTTTCTGCCTGGAACTGATCTCTGCCTGACATGGCTACTTCCGGAATTACTGCAGGTACTGACCCCTGTTTCGGCTGACCATTCTGAACTGTTACTCTGGCCTTGATTCTCGCTTTTCATTCGGACTCTCTATTCTGGTCTCCTTTGACGTCTGGACATCCTGGTTTGGACATCGACTGCGTACCCTTGTTCATGGTGGGCACTCCTCTGCAGTTCCTCTGTAGGAGACCCTGTGAGGCCCACCTAATACCAGGTGTCCCGGGTAACCAAGGGCTAAACCTGAGGGAACCCCGGGTTGCTATTGGTGAAGCTCCAGCTAGCCTTTGTGTCCTCCTGTGCTCTGCCTTCTGGTGGCAGGCACTCTCCAGGTCCGACCGAAGAGCTGTACCAATCCTACACCAGGGCAAGAGTCTACCCCCAGTGCAACAGGTTGCCAAGGCCATGGACTCGGCGGAGTCTACTGCCTTGCAGGCTATCCTTGGCCTAGCCACCCATGTCCGAGAACAACAGCGAACCATTGAAGCATTGACTTCATCCGTGGAGAGAATACGGTCTCAGTTTCAGGACTCTCTTATGGCCAAGTCTGGGGGTAGAGCTCCAACCCTGCCTCCACGGGCATCACTGGCCCTTCCAGCTCCACCCTTTTTCAATGGGAAACAGCGCCTCTGCCGAGGCTTCATCAATCATTGCTTTATGTAATTTGCACTGCAGCCTGCATTGTTTCCAAGTGAGACCACCAAGATTATCTTCATCCTCTCACGCCTTGAAGGGAAGGCCCTAGCAAGGGATTCCCCACTCTGGGAGTGTTCAGATGATGTTCTCCATCACCTCTCCCACTTCATGACAGTTTTTAAGTGGACCTTCAAAGACCCTGGCTGACAAGTGGTTGCGGGTCATCAGCTTCTTCACCTCTGTCAAGGGTTGCGTTCACTCACCGAATTCACAGTGGAATTTAGGACACTAGCCACAGAACTGGGGTTGCAAGATGATGCCTCAGGGCAGTCTATGTGGATGGTTTGTCTCCTGCCCTCAAGGAGGAGCTGGCTGCTCGTGAGATTCCCACATCTCTGGATGACCTGATTTCCCTGGTTGGCAAGATTGACCATTGCCTACGCCAGCGACACCAGGAGGTAAAGGTCTCCTGGCCACTGGCCTCATGCCCAGTCCATGCTACAAGTCCCCAGTTGAAGGCCCTACCAGCACCTCCGCCATCTTCAGAGGAGCCGATGCAGATCAATCGCGGGCACTTGTCTCCTGAGGAGCATCTTCATCGCAAGAAGGACGGCCTTTGCCTATACTGTGGTGGTTTCAGACACCTCCAACAATCCAGTGGGGTGTGCTGAGCTTGGGCGCTACTGTTACTGGCCCTCAATTGCTACTTCAAGGGTCCCTTACTATGGAGTCACGCTCCTTTGCCACAACCGCACTCATGGATACTGGTGCAAGTGGTAAATTCATTCTGGACAATTTTGTCACCCTGCTCCAGATTCCTCTTCAGTCTCTGGAGGTGCCCCTTCACATTGCATCCATCTAGGGACAGCACCTTTCTGGACTCATCAGTCATCGTACCGTGGCCTTCTGTCTCTCCATGGGAACCCTCCATGAAGAGGAGATCGCCCTGTATGTTTTAAAGCATTCTATGCATCTGATAATCTAGGACTTGCTTGGCTCTAGGACCACAGACCCCACTTCAATTGGCAATCCCTGCAGCTAATTCAGTGGGGACCCCAGTGCCAGAACCGCTGTCTGTGACAGATGTCTCCAGCAGTCACCATTCTGAGCTCTACAACCCTTACTGGGTTACCGGTTCCATATTCTGACTTTCAAGATGTGTTCTCCAAACAAAATGCAAATATCCTGTCTCCACTTCGTAAATTCAATTGCCCCATTGAGCTCCTACCAGGTACCATGCCTCCCAAGGGCAGAACCTACCCTCTCTCGCTGCCAGAAACTCAAGCAATGTCTGAGTACATTAAGGAGAACCTAAATAAAGGGTTCATAAAACCCTCCGATTCCCCGGCAGGAGCCGGATTCGTCTTCGTGAAGAAGAAGGATGGCAGTTTACGTCCCTGCATTGACTACCGTGGGCTAAACGCTGTGACTCGCAAGGATCGCTACCCTCTGCCACTCATTAGCGAACTCTTTGATCGCCTACAAGGAGTCCAGATCTTTACAAAGTTAGATCTCCGAGGAGCATACATTCTGGTGTGAATCCATCCAGAAGATATCTGGAAGACTGCTTTCAACACTAGGGACGGCCACTACAAGTACGTAGTAATGCCTATCGGACTTTGTAACGCCCCTGCGGTCTTTCAGCGCTTGATGAATGAGATCTTCCGGGTCCTACTCTATTCATTTGTCATGATATATCTAGAAGATATACTGATCTTTTCCAAAGACCTGAAGTCCCATCGCTCACACGTTCAGACAGTCCTCCAATGTCTCCGAGACAATCATCTCTACGCAAAATTAGAGAAGTGTATCTTCAAACAGACTCATCTCCCATTTCTGGGCTACATTATCTCCAACTGTGGTTTCACCATGGATCCTGAGAAACTCCAAGGAATTCGAGATTGGACCCAGGCAGTAGGCCTCCTCGCCTAGATAAAGCTTAATGGTTAGATGTCTACCTATCAGTATGCACATAATATCAACTAAATGTAATGGTTTGTGGGTTTGTAGGCCCTTGGCCCAAGGTGAGCATTGTTATCTCCTGTGGAGAGGGGCCCCACAGCTCTACACTGTCATGAAGTGAAGCCAAGAAATCTCTGAAATGCCTTGAGGCCTGTAGGTTGAGGCCAATCACGGATGCTCTTTAATTTCTGAGGGTCCATTCGAAACTCCTGGCTGGACACCACGTAGCCAAGAATGGGACGGTCTCTTGCTTGAAGGAGCACTTCTCAAGCTTGGCAAAAAGTTGGTTATCTCACAGGCATTTTATTTTATTTATTTATTTATTTGTTTTTTCTAAACCGGTGTTCGATTTTCCATATCACATCGGTTTACAATCAACATGAGTGATGCAGGAAATCAAGCATTTCCTTTTGCCAGATACAATAAAACTTCTTTAACACATGGTAGAATACAGGGAGCTGAGCATTGAAGGACACGAGAGATATCCTGGCGATGGCTTTGAAGGTCTTGAGAGAACACTAGGATGTCGTCGAGGTATATGACTATGCAGTGGTAAAGCATATCTCTGAAGACCTCATTCATCAGGTTTTGAAATACTTTGGGCGCGTTGCAAAGCCCAAAGGGCATCATGAGGTACTCAAAATGGCCTTCACGCTTGTTAAAGGCGGTCTTCCACTTGTCACCCTCGTGAATCTGGACCAGATTATAAGCTCTGCGGAGATCCAATTTTGAGAAGATTTTTGCTCCTTGAAACCTGTCAAAAAGCTCAGAGATAAGAGGCAGTGGGTAACGATCCTTGAGAGTGATTTCATTTAAGCTTCAGTAATCAATGCAGGGACGGAGGGAGCCATCTTTCTTCCCTATAAAGAAAAGTCCTGCTCCAGCAGGAGACTTGGAGGGCTAAATGAACCTTTTGGCCAGGTTCTCCCGGATGTACTCAGACATGGTTTAGGTCTCCATTTGCGAGAGAATAAATTCTACCATGAGGAGGCTCTGTATTAGGCAGCAAATTTATTGTGCAGTCGTAGAAGCGGTGAGGGGGTAGAGTATCCGTGGCCTTCTTGGAGAACACATCGGAAAATGAGGCATATTGCAGTGGAAGGCTGGGAAGTGAGGGCGAGTTAGTCATACAAGGCAGAGGAGAGACAGACTCTAGGCAGTTTTCATAACAGTAGGGATCCCAACGAGAGAGCTGTAGGGTAACCCAGTCGCATTACGGAGTGTGTTGCTATAGCCAGGGCTACAGGATGAATAGCCTTGTCCAAGATATAGCAGAAAATGGTCTTCACGTGCAGGGTCCCGGTGCGTAGCTGAATAGGAGCCGTGGTGTGGGTAGCCTCACCAGGGAGAGGTTCTCTGTGCATAGATGAAAGTAGTAAGGGTACCGGAGAGCGGATGGTGGGAATCCGCAAGTGTTCCACGAATTGTTTCAATATGAAATTCCCACCAGCCCCAGTCTACCAATGCTAAGGTGTGAAACTCCTGGTTGTCCACCTTAATGGACACGGGAACAGTCAATGGAGGAGATGGTGAAGTCAGGCCTAGGAGTAGTCCTCCAGCAGAACCTAGGCCTGGGAGTTTCCCGGACAAACCAGACAAGAGGTGATGGCATGTCCGAGTTGGCCACAGTACAGGCAAAGGCCAGATTGCTGGAGACATCATCACTCCCTTGGAGAAAGTCTGCTCTGACCCATCTACATAGGTTCTTCCTCCGCTGGACTCTGTGATGTGTTCACTCTGGGAGAAGAAGAACGTCAGGATCGAGATGAGCCTGAGGTAGGCTTCTGGGATGCTCGGGACTCCTGAAAGCGTTCTTGTAGATGAGGGTCAATACACCCAGTGAGGTCTATCAAAGAGTCCAAGGACGAAGGCAATTCATGAGCCACCAACTCATCCTTAATCCGAGGGCTCAAACCTTTAAGGAATATGTAGCGCAGACAGTCAGAGTCCCAGTGGAGTTCCGAAGCAAGACTTCTGAATTCTATAACGTAGTCCGTCAATTGGCAAGAGCCTTGTTGGAGATGAAGAAGAGATGACCCGGAAATGGCTCTATGTACAGTCTTCAAAGACGGACTGGAACTGGGGCAACAATCCTGGAAGGTCTCGGAGGACTGGGTCAGCTTGCTCCTAGAGGGGTGACGCCCAGGCCAGGGCTTTACCATCCAAAAGGGCAAGGATGTATGTAGTCTTAGTGATTGCGTCTGGGAAGTAAGCTGGTTGCAGACAGAAGTGCATGTTGCATTGATTCAAGAATCCCCTGCACATAAGAGGGTTCCCTGAGAAGCATGGAGGTGCCAGCAAGGGCACAGTTGGCCGTACAGGTAGAGGTATTGAGCTTGATAGACGTCATGGTGGCAGTCACAGTAGTATCTAGACGAGTGCTCAGGTTGTCTATGGCAGCTGCCAGAGACTCCAAGAATCTTTGCTGTTCGCTGATCCTTTTTGCTAGGCCAGGGATGGCCTGGAAGGCCGAGACCTCTGCTGGGTCCATGGATGTGGCAATCTGTAATGGTTTGAGGGTTTGTGGACCCTTGGCTCGAGGTGAGCATTGTTACCAACTGTGGGGAGGGGACCCACAGGGCTACCCTATCAGGAGGCGAGGTCAGGCACAGCAGGGAACTCTGGGAAAAACTGTGGAGCAGTCCCGAGGAGCAGGACAAGAAACACAGCAAGGAGGGATCCCCACAGTTTATTGACAGGCTGGAGATCAGTACCTGGGTAGAGACCAGTACCTGGGTAGAGACCAGGCCTGTGGAGCAGGGAGCACAACACAGGACGTGCAGGAGGTATTCCGGAGAGACAACCCCGAGGGGTGGAGCTCCACAGTGAAGGAGGTACTGATGTGATGACGTAGGCCAATCCGCTGAGCAGGGAAGCCCAAGTCAGGTCTCCAGATGATGATGTAGGACAGCCCGTGGAGTGGGAGGCACCGGCAGACCAGTGGCAGAATCAAGGGTACTGCCAGGAGGAGCGGGGAAGCACCGGTAGTCCTAAGTGTAAAACATAGGAACTACACCGAGAAGCGGGGAAGTGCTGACAATCACAGAATAGAGTGTAGGCACTTCCCTGAGGAGTGGGGAAGCACAGAGGTAGAGCTCCCCAAATGGTGAAGGTGTTCCCAGAGGCAGCCCCGATGAGTGGGGTGCCCACAGTATAGGACTTACTGGAAGGCGCAGGGCTAGTCCGAGGAGTGGAGTAAGCCAGGAGACCAAGTCCCCATAGAGTGCGCACACTGGGCCTCCAGGAGCAGGTACCAGGCAGGGTCCAGAGTCCAAGAAAGTCCGATAGTGTCACCATAGGAACGGCAGAGACAGGAGCTCGTAGAGTAATAATGGAATTCGTTGCCAAGCCAGCTAGCTGAGGGTGAAGGTGGAGCTTAAGTACTCTGATGCAATGACGTCATCAATCCGGGACGCCCCTGATGTTCCCATCGAAGGGGCTTTAAAAGAGGCTCTGGTGAAGCGTGTGCACGCCTAGTAAGGCCCAGAGTTGGCGTGGAGGACATTGGCATCTTGACCGCCATGAAGAGCCATGGGCAACGTGGCGGCAGAGGCTAGCCCGCGCTGTGAGCAGGCCCAGAGAGGGAAGCAGGACGGTGCAGGATGTGAGTAGATGCGGTCGCAGCTGTCTGCGACCGATAGTCATAACACTAAAAAGCAGTTTGCAGTCATCTACTGATCCACCACATAAGACAGGTCTTTAGAACAGCTCTGACAACATTCCAGGACTGGCTGTTTTCTACATATAGCTACTTCCTTTCTGCTGCTTGACATGCTGGTGTTCAGAAGAATATATCATTAGCAAGGGAAAGCTTTCTATACTATTTGTGTGGTGTTAGAAGGAATGATGCAGCTGCAGTTTTCTGAAGACAGGAAACCAAAGACAAGATGGAGGCGGTCCAGAGAAGGGCGACCAAAAAGGTGGAGGGTCTTCATCGAATGACTTATGAGGAGAAGACCCTGGAGGAAAGGAGGAGCAGAGGTGATATGATACAGACTTTCAGATACTTGAAAGGTTTTAATGATCCAAAGACAACGACAAACCTTTTCTGTCGGAAAAAATCAGCAGAACCAGGGGTCACGATTTGAAGTTCCAGGGAGGAAGACTCAGAACCAATGTCAGGAAGTATTACTTCACAGAGAGAGTGGTGGATGCCTGGAATGCCCTTCTGGAGGAAGTGATGAAGACCAGAACTGTGAAGGACTTCAAAGGGCATAGGATAAACACTGTGGATCCATAAAGTCTAGAGGACGTGAATGAAGAGTGGGTGGCTCGCGGGAATGATGGCTACTACCTGGAGATAATACCCTTATTCAATAAACATACACACGGTTAATGTGACTCCAACATTGCTCTAAGCTTCAACAGCAAGAGGAAATGTGGAAAAAAGGATTTGCATTCACAAAAAAGCGGGGAGTAGCTTGCTTGTTACGGTGGCTACTACCCCAAACCAAATAAGCCTGATACTTCATTTTCAATGCATATCCAGTAGGGGTGTGAATCGTGTGATCAATCGTCTTAACGATCGATTTTGGCTGGGGGGGGGGAGGGAAATCTGATCGTCGTGTTTTTTGTTTTTTTTAAATCGTTAAAAATCGTAAATCGGGGGAGGGCGGGAAAACTGGCACACCAAAACAAGCCTAAAACCCACCCTGAACCTTTAAAACAAATCCCCCACCCTCCCGAACCCCCCCCCCAAAAGGTTTTAAATTTCCTGGGGTCCAGTGGGGGGGGGGGGGTATCCCGGCACGATCTTCAGCTCTCTGGCCACGGCTGATTTGAGAAATGCCACCGGTGGCCCTTTGCCCTTATCATGTGACAGGGCAAAGGTAGCGCTGGCGCCATTTTGGTTCCTGGCTCCCGACGTCACGCATGCAGGAGATCGCTCCCGGACCCCCGCTGGACCCCCAGGGACTTTTGGCCAGCTTGGGGGGGGGGGCCTCCTGACCCCCACAAGACTTGCCAAGAGTCCAGTGGGGGTCTGGGAGCGACCTCCTGCACGCGGGCCGTATTGCCAATATTCAAAATGGCGCCCGTATGACATCGTGAGGGCAAAATGGCGCCAGCGCTACCTTTGCCCTGTCACATGATAAGGGCAAAGGGCCACCGGTGCCATTTCTCAACGCAGCCGTGGCCAGAGAGCTGGAGATCGCGCCGGGACCCCCCCACTGGACCCCAGGTAATTTAAAACATTTTGGAGGGGTTCGGGAGGGTGGGGGATTTGTTTTAAAGGTTCGGGGTGGGTTTTAGGGTTGTTTTGGTGTGCCGGTTTTCCCGCACCCTATTTAACGATACAATACAAATGCCCCTGACGATAAATCGGGGGCATTTGTATTGTATCGTGCACTCTAACGATTTTGGACGATTTTAGAATTATCTGACGATAATTTTAATCGTTCAAAAACGATTCACATCCCTAATATCCAGCATAGCACTCTCCTTCAACGGCAGGGGAGAAAGACTGATACTTCACGCAATCCAGCATAGCTCTCTTCTTCAACGGCAGGGGAGAAAGTCTGATACTTCACTTCAATGCATATCCAGCATAACTCTCTGCTTCAACGACAGGGGGAATGAAGAAAGGTGGATCAATATACAGACAACAACCAACAAGGACTGAATTATTTAGTCTGGGTGGGCAGGTGGGCGTGGGTGTGACTTGCTTATTGCGGCGGATGCTACCCTAACTAATTGGGCTAGATATTTCACTTAGATGCAGTTCCAACACTGCTCTCTCATTAATGGTGGGGGTGGAAGGGAAATAGAACCAAAAGGTTACTAAGAGCCAAGAGTAACATAAGTATGAGAAGAAAAAAAAAAGTGCAAAACTTGCTGGGCAGACTGGATGGATCATGTGGTCTTCTTCTGCCGTCATTTCTATGTCATTTCATTTCTATGTCATTTTATATTTTTTTGTTGTATAGGCTGTATCCTAAAGGGCAAAAAAGATGTTCTTTCTTGGGGTTATTTCTTCTGTCACTTTCCCCATCTAAGTTCCCCAAAGGGTAGGTAATTTATGTTGGCAGAGATAAACCTTCTATGCCAAGGGCAGAGGTGACTTCTAGTGTGTGTGTGAGTGTGTGTGTGTGTGTGTTACCACAGCTCTATAGGAAAGGCACCCTTACAAAGGAGGCTAGATTCACTGGATGGGTGTTTAAAACAAAAGAAAGAAATGCCTAAAATATGTGTTGAGTACATCCAGGGCCCCCAGATTTCATCAAGCCAAGATGTTAAGGTTTTCTATCTCTAGGGATGTGTCCCTCAAGGCAGGGGCTGGGAACATGCTTAGTCTCCATGGGGTAGGCTGGGATCACCTAACAGTGACTGCAGCGACTACCACAGTACCTGGGGTCCACAGTGAATCCCAAAGACAAACCTGGCAGTGTCCATTAGGGTGTCCTGCTTACTTTCTCTGTTTCTCTCCCTTTCACTCCTCTTCAAAACATAGGGCATTGTCTTCCTGTCAATGC
Organism: Rhinatrema bivittatum; assembly: GCF_901001135.1. Lineage (NCBI taxonomy): Eukaryota > Metazoa > Chordata > Amphibia > Gymnophiona > Rhinatrematidae > Rhinatrema > Rhinatrema bivittatum. The sequence goes on along the minus strand of NC_042615.1, from coordinate 709,608,478 downwards.
TAGACTGGTGATCTAACATATAGGACAAGGTGAAGCAGCCCCTTCTCCTTTGAAATCCAAAATACCCTGCACTATCTAGCCTGGATTATCCCCTCCTTCTTCCTCAGGGACTCCTGAATCTAGTCTACTTCTGGGGAGGTGCCAAATAGAATGGTGTGCTCCTTTATAGCTCTATACCCAAGGGCTAGGAACTAGGGCCATCGTGGAACTACTGAAGATCTGTACATAAGGGGAAAACACATATAATGGCATTATTTGACATTTACCTAATTCATTTTGTAGGGGAATCTGATGAGGAGCATGCTGATCCTGCATCTAACGGGCCACAAAGGCCATTCCACCATGTGCAAGTCATGTGTGACACCTCATATGAAGAGAGTGAGGGAGAGGGAACCCCTGAGGTGCAGTGATGGCCTATGTGTTGCGTCTGTCGGTCGCAGATGGCTGCGACCGCTCTGCCTCACCTCTTTTTTAACCTTTTCCTCCTCCAATGGAAGAATGGCTGTCTCCGCTGCTGTTTGCCGAAACCCTCGGCGTCTTCGAGCCAGCATGGGCGTTCCCATCCGCCATGCTTCTTCCTGAGGCCTCCTAGGGCGTGTGCGCGCACACTGCCTATGTTTTTGAGTGCGTCATGGCGGGAACCTCGGGGGCGGCCCCAATGCATGACATCAGTACCTCCGGGTATTTAAACCTCCACTCCGCTTCAATTGAATGAGTTAGCAAGGACTTCGGATTTGCTATTCTAACCGCTTCTAAGCTGCTCGCTTGGATTCTTCACTACCCTCCGGGGTATCTCGCTCCTACGGAAGCTCTGGGTTCCCACTCCTCGTGGGCTCCTCACTTCTATTCGCCCTCTGAGTTTAATCTAGCTAAACTCAAGGATACCCGCTCCTCGGGGGTCCTATCTGCTTTCTTTAAGAAACCCTCAACGCTCCTAGGTATTCGCTCCTCGAGGGCCTACTCTACTCAGGAAATCCTGCATCTCGGACCTCGGGTCCATTCAACCACCTAAAGAAGTTATCAGCACTGCTACTCCGTGAGTATCACTATGCTCCAGCTCTCTTCATTCCACCCTTCAGGTGCTCGGCCTATCCCGCCAAACTGTTCCGGTAACTCTATGCACCGGAACCCCCGCTGAACGACCTCCTGCAGTCGATCTCCTGCCGGCGCCATTTTCCGTACGGAAAACGATTCGCGGCAGGAAATCGCTCCCGGACCCCCGCTAGACCCCCAGGGACTTTTGGCCAGCTTGGGGGGGCCTCCTGACCCCCACAAGACTTGCCAAAAGTCCAGCGGGGGTCCGGAACGACCTCCTGCAGTCGAATCGTGTTGGTCTATGGCCGCCGCCATTTTGCGCCGCCATTTTGCAAAATGGCGGCGCAGAATGGCGCCGGCTGAAGACAACACGATTCAATTGCAGGAGACCGTTCCGGACCGCCGTTGGACCCCCAGGTAATTTAAGGCATTTAGGGGGGTTTCGGGAGGGTGGGGGATTTAATTTAAAGGGTCGGGGGTGGGTTTTAGGGTGTTTTAGTGTGCTGGTTTTCCTGCCCTCCCCCTTCCCCCGATTTAGCTACGGACCGCCGCTGGATCCCCAGGTAATTTAAGGCATTTGGGGGGGGGGGTTCGGGAGGGTGGGGGATTTAATTTAAAGGGTCGGGGGTGGGTTTTAGGGTGTTTTAGTGTGCCGGTTTTCCTGCCCTCCCCCTTCCCCCGATTTAGCTACGGACTGCCGCTGGACCCCCAGGTAATTTAAGGCATTTGGAAGGGGGGTTCGGGAGGGGGGGATTTAATTTAAAGGGTCGGGGGTGGGTTTTAGGGGGTTTTAGTGTGCCGGTTCACAATTTTAACGATTTTCACGATACTCTAAACACCCAAACGGCGACGATACGATTCCCTCCCCCTCCCAGCCGAAATCGATAGTTAAGACGATCGAGGACACGATTCACATCTCTAATAATCTGATAATGAGCTTCTGAATGGGCTCCATACACCCCAACAGTCCTTTTAGACCTATAAAAGGAGTATTTCATCATAAAGAGTTCCATCATAAGTATTTGCCACATCCCAAGTGTAGGAGGGTCTTTCGATATCCAGTGCATGGTAATACTCTTAGCAACACAACAAGCCTTGGTTTTAAATAGGTAATAATGCCTTCCCCAAAATTGTCCCGATTGTCTATAACTCAGTATTGCCATTGCAGTAGTCAAAAAGTCAACTTTATTCATGATCAGCAATATGGCATATGACACACTGTCCCAGAATCTTGAAATCTTGGCACAATCCCACAAACATTGAAACATTTGTTTCTGCAAAAGTACATTTAGAACAGTTAGAAAAGTTAGTTAGTCCCAAATGGCAGGCTTGCACTGGTGAAATCAGCACTTTACAAAATATTCTATAGTGCAGCTCTTTAAGATTAGCATTTATCACAGTTGCAAACATATGGGAGACAGAATCCATAAAAATCTTTTTGTCTAAGATCACATTTAGCTCTTGCATCCAAAACTGAGTTAGTCTATGATCAACTTGATATTCTTGCTGCAAATGTAAAAATGTGTACAAGTGGGATAACATACCCTTGAAAGATTTAAATAGGTGAACTAAATAGGTGAACTATTTACAAATGTGCAATTTGTAAATACAGCTGATAATCTGAAGATCTAAACCCCAATTGATCTAAGCACTGCTGAAAGGATAACAATTGCAGTGTGTCTTTAGCAAGGAAATTCAGTAATAAATAATCAGAGCCCAATTTGATATGTGTACCTTTTAAAGCAATTTCTCTAGTTGTAAAGAATTGATGATTGGACAGTGACAAGATCTCATCCAATCCCCAATCTCATCCAATCCCTAAACACCTGCCAAGCACTGAGGACTGACTTTACCACCATGGATGTCTGTATGCAAGCAGGTAACTCCCTCAAACAACTATGCAGTATTCTGTTCAGTTACAGTGGAAAAACATTGCCACATTCAATTTAAAAATCAGTAAAATTATTCTGCTTTAATATCCAATCTCCTACCACTCTTAAAGAGGCTGCCAGGGATTACAGTCGAAAGTTGGGAACTCCCATGCCTCCCTTGAGACATGACCCCCTTATCCTTGAGAGTCATTAGTGTCCTGTAGGAGATTCTAGCCTTTTTCCCTTTCCAAAGGAATTTCCCAAATAAGTGATTGACCAAATTAATATCTTTAACTAAGAGTGGCATGGGTAACATTTGAATCAGGTATAAAACTTGAGAGGCCAACATCATTTTAGCCAAGGCAATTATACCCTGAAGAGATGGGAGTAACATCTAAGTTTCTAACTTAGCCTGAATTTCTTGATCCTAGGTCCATAGTTTAAAGTACACCACCGCTCAGGGCATCTGTGAATTTGTAACCCTAAATATTTTATTTATTTATTTATTTATTTTGAATTCTTATATATTGACGTTCCTGTATAGAATACAGATCACACCGGTTTACAGTTCAGGGGCCCATTTAATTGGAAAATCTATCCAACTTCCCCTAAGATGTCCTATGAAATCAAGTGCTTCCGTTTTATTCAAGTTTAATTTAAATCTGGATATATTTCCATATTAGGAGAACAATAAGAAAGCAGCCTGTAAAGATATCCTTACATTAGAAAACAGTAGAAGAATATCATCTGAAAACAATAAAGATGTAATCATCTCCTTCTGTATCATAATTCGTGTGACAGAAGGGGAAGTCTTACGTTTGCAGATAAACTGTTTTACCAATGAAATAAACAGCAAGGGAGAAAGAGAACACCCCTGTATTGTGCCCCTATATAGATTTAAGTGAGTGCTCCATTAATGTTTATCCGAGCACAAAGATTAGTATATAATGGTTTTACATAATCCAAAATTCTACCTGAAAAGCCAAAAGCTTTAAGACTCTCAAATAAGTAGGGCCATGCTACCCTATAAAAACCCTTTTTGGCATCACAGCTTACCAATAAAGGTTCACAAATTTTCCCAGTATGGCATTGAGATAAAGCTGCATATACTTTGCAAATGTTAATTGAAGATCTATGCCCATAAACGAAGCCTGCTTGATCTCTACTTATTACCTTGGGTAAAATAAATTTCAATCTTCTGGCCAAAATTGTTGGAAAAATGTTCATATCCAAATTCAACAGAAATATAGGGGAATAAAGAATCTTTACCTCCTTTGGGAATGACCACAATAGCTGCTTCTCTCAATGTGTTGAGCTTACATCCATCCTCACTCATGCTATCAAAGAACCTTTTCAAAGGATCTGCTATCAATTCCCTCAGCGACTTGTAAAAGCAGGCATTTAACTTCTCGGGACCAGATGATTCATGAGAGAGCAGAGATGTAATAGCATTTAAATCCTCAAAATTTGAAATAGTATCATTTAGCCTTTCCAGATTCCATTGTTTCACTTTTGGAAGTTGTAAACTCTTTAAAAAAATTCTGCTATTTGATCCACTTTCACAGACTCTGATTGCTTGATAAAATTGCACAAAAATGTGCGACATCTCATTGGCCCTGTGAACAATATTTCCCCTGGGATCTCTACACTAATAAACTGTGAAGAATGAAGTTGTCTCACTAAATTTGCCAGCATTTTACCTGACTTGTTCCGGTAACAATAGAGTTTATACTTGATATAGTACAACAATATATATAAGCCCTTTGTTGTAATAGGTCATTTACTAGGGATGTGAATCGTTTTAGGACGATTAAAATTATCGTCCGATAATTTTAATATCGTCTTAAACCGTTATGGAACACAATACAATAGAGATTCTAACGATTTATCGTTATAAATCGTTAGAATCGTGAGCCGGCACACTAAAACCCCCTAAAACCCACCCCCGACCCTTTAAATTAAATCCCCCACCCTCCCGAACCCCCCCCCCAAATGACTTAAATAACCTGCGGGTCCAGCGGCGGTCCGGAACGGCAGCGGTCCGGAACGGGCTCCTGCTACTGAATCTTGTTGTCTTCGGCCGGCGCCATTTTCAAAAATGGCGCCGAAAAATGGCGGCGGCCATAGACGAACACGATTGGACGGCAGGAGGTCCTTCCGGACCCCCGCTGGACTTTTGGCAAGTCTTGTGGGGGTCAGGAGGCCCCCCCCAAGCTGGCCAAAAGTTCCTGGAGGTCCAGCGGGGGTCAGGGAGCGATTTCCCGCCGCGAATCGTTTTCGTACGGAAAATGGCGCCGGCAGGAGATCGACTGCAGGAGGTCGTTCAGCGAGGGTTCCGGCGCCTCGCTGAACGACCTCCTGCAGTCGATCTCCTGCCGGCGCCATTTTCCGTACGAAAACGATTCGCGGCGGGAAATCGCTCCCTGACCCCCGCTGGACCTCCAGGAACTTTTGGCCAGCTTGGGGGGGGCCTCCTGACCCCCACAAGACTTGCCAAAAGTCCAGCGGGGGTCCGGAAGGACCTCCTGCCGTCCAAACGTGTTCGTCTATGGCCGCCGCCATTTTTCGGCGCCATTTTGGAAAATGGCGCCGGCCGAAGACAACAAGATTCAGTAGCAGGAGCCCGTTCCGGACCGCTGCCGTTCCGGACCGCCGCTGGACCCGCAGGTTATTTAAGTCATTTGGGGGGGGGTTCGGGAGGGTGGGGGATTTAATTTAAAGGGTCGGGGTGGGTTTTAGGGGGTTTTAATGTGCCGGTTTTGCGATTTTACGTTTTTTCGATTTTTTACGATTTTTCACGATTTTTCACGATATTTTACCCCCCCAAACGGCAACAATACGATTCCCTCCCCCTCCCAGCCGAAATTGATCGTTAAGACGATCGAGGACACGATTCACATCTCTATCATTTACCACTTTTTGCAAATGACGCAATTTGTGTTTAGTTACATCAGTAGGTTGAACAATTAGAGCAGCTTTACATTGTTTCAACTGGGAATCTAGATGTATTATCTTATTATTTATCTTTTTTTTTCTTCACTTTCACATAACTAATTATTTCTCCTCGCATCACCACCTTTGCAGTTTCCCAATATAAAACAGGAGTATCAGCATGTTGGGCATTTACTAAGGCAAACAAGTCCCACTTTTCTTGAAGTAAATCTGAAAACACTGTACCTTCGGACAATTCTGAAAGCATGCACCACAATTTCAAGTGATTCTCGCTTTGGGTCCAATTCACTAAATAGGACACAGGTGAATGATCTGAGATCAGGAAATGTTCTATTTCAGCCCTACTAACTTGTGGCAACAACACTGTATAAATTAAAATATAGTCTATTCATGTAAATGTATCATGTGTCCTTGTATGGTGCATGTAATCTCTCGTTGAGGAATTTAAAAGCCTCCACATATCTACTAGAGATGTGAATCGTTTTTTGACGATTTAAAATATCGTCCGATATATTTTAAATCGTCAAAAATCGTTAGGGCCACGATAAAATACCAATTCCCCCGATTTATCGTCAAAAAATCGTAAATCGGGGGAAGGGGGAGGGCAGGAAAACCGGCACACTAAAACCCCCTAAAACCCACCCCCGACCCTTTAAATTAAATCCCCCACCCACACGAACCCCCCCCCCCCCAAATGCCTTAAATTACCTGGGGGTCCAGCGGCACACTAAAACATGGCACACTAAAACCCCCTAAAACCCACCCCGACCCTTTAAATTAAATCCCCCACCCTCCCGAACCCCCCCCCCCCAATGCCTTAAATTACCTGGGAGTCCGTAGCGGCGGTCCGTAGCTTAAATTACCTCCGTAGCCTTAAATTACCTCCGTAGCGGCGGTCCGTAGCTAAATCGGGGGAAGGGGGAGAGCAGGAAAACCGGCACACTAAATCGTGTAGTCTTCAGCCGGCGCCATTTTGCAAAATGGCCGCCGCAAAATGGCGGCGGCCATAGACCAAAACGATTCGACGCAGGAGGTCGTTCTGGACCCCCGCTGGACTTTTGGCAAGTCTTGTGGGGGTCAGGAGGCCCCCCCCAAACTGGCCAAAAGTTCCTGGGGGTCCAGCGGGGGTCCGGGAGCGATCTCCTGCCGTGAATCGTTTTCCGTACGGAAAATGGCGCCGGCAGGAGATCGACTGCAGGAGGTCGTTCGATATTTTCAATCGTCCGAAGCCCGATTCACATCCCTACTATGCAACTTACGATATTCACAGTTTGACAAATGTGTTTTTTTGTAAACTGGTAATGTCACCTCCTAATCTTTGTATGTTGGTTAACACCTTTTCCCTCTTTATAGGTGCCCCTAAACCCATCACATTCCACATAGGAAACTTAAGTTACAGCCCAATGAGTAAAGAAATCACCAAAGTTATCATATAAATTCTTGGGAAACCCACCTGTCTCACTACAAGCAGCAGGTTCTCCAAATTCATATCCCAAATGTACTGAAATGTAGAGGCATTATACAGTCACAGTTTATGCTAGAACAAGAGACAAGTTACCCCCCCTCAATTCCCTCATCATCCTCCACATCCCCCAACTGCTCCCCAATCCCCCTTCCTTCACCCCATAATGCTTCCCACGGGATATTTTATAGCTCTTATAAGAGCCCTGATGTCACCAATGCATTCAGGTGTCACCCCCTCCTCCATCATGCTGGTCCCGCAAAAGATAAAACAATGTAGAAAACAGCCATCAACAACATTATATACTGTAGAACCATACAAAATGAACAACAGTAACCATGAAAGTTACTATGTATTGCCCCATCTCTTAATCCTGCAAACCGAAAGAGCACTGGTTCTCATTTAACCATCAGCCATGGAAGATTCCCAAATGTTCCCCAAAATTGTTTCTGCCTCAGTGGTGAGTCACCCTGCAAAACTTTGTTGTTTTCACAGACTCGCAGCCGTGCTGGAAACAATAAGGAAAACCGGACATTTTTGTGAACCGACTCTGAGCAAGCTGGTGAAAAAGCCTTATGACATGAAACCTCATTGGCTGAAAAATTCTGGAATAGTAGCACTTTGCCATTCTGGTACGTGAGATCCCTTTTTCTACGATAAGCTTGTAAGATTTGGAATTTATTGGTATAATTCAGAAACCTAACAATAACAATTGTCAGTGTGCTCCAGTGTGGCTACTTCAGCCCTGTGTGGTACATGCATTCCATAATGACTTTCTCCTCCAGCTCTTCAGCTGCAACTGTTTTCAGCAACCACTTCTCCAACACCATAGCCAGTTCTGAGTCTGGGATCTCCTTTGGTAAGCCCATGAATTGCAGATTGTTTCTCCTTGAGAGTTCTCAAGGTCATCAAATTTCTTGGCCTTCTGAGCCACTAATTTACACGCCTTCAGCAACTGTGTCACAATAGCCATACTGCCATCTTCAGAGGTAGAAATTCTGTTCTCAAGTTCAGTGACCCATTGGCCCACATCTTGAAGGGAGGATTTCAGCTCTGCAAAGTTTTCATCAGTTTTGTTAAAATGGCTATCTAAAGCTGAGACGACTGCTGCAGTGAGCTCAGTTTTCAGATTTTCTGATGGCTCTCTGTCTTCTTCCTCGCTGCCATCAGCCATCTTGTCCTTGGTTGGCTTAACTTTTTCTTTCTCCTTCAGCTTACTAAGTTGTGTCACCATCAGTGGCAGTGGCTGTGCACCATAACTTTGTCCATATACTCCCAAGAATCCATAAGTAAATCAGTGACTTGAAAAATGAGTTAAAAGGAGGGATGGCACCCGGAGCACCGTCTCAAGTCACCCTCCTGTGCTTACTGCAACAAGTGACCGCTGCAGAAACAAGTTTTAGGTAAGCCAAAGATTCTCTCATTGACAGCCCTGATCTTCCAGTGTGCCTTGTTGTAGCAACACTTGGCTGCAGTTCCTGAGGTAGCTATGGGGATCATGAGCCAGGTTTGAGTGGATAGCCTCTATCACCTGTAGGGGAGAAGTCACAGAAAAGCTGGGTTAGATATACCTTTTGGGTTTGAGAGTGGGACAGTTCACAGGACTAGTTTTGAGCAGGCTTGCAGTACCAACACTCAGTCAAGCTAATTATAAGGGATACAACAGGAAGCAGTGAAACTGGTGTACGGTAGCAGTGTTAGGTGCCTTCCTACTTAGAAGTCATCCTTCATTAAAATGTCCTTTCTTGAAGCGGTCATGAATTCTTGATTGCAAGAAAATGTAGTCAACACGAGTGGATCCTGGAAACCAGGGCATGACATTCATGATGATGCCTTTGGCATCACAGACCACTTACATATTGAGGGAGAGGAAGCCCTTGCAAATGCAGTAGGCAGCCTTGTCTCTCCCTGCTGCTCTTATGGGGATGTGAGTGCCATGACCATCCTGCAGACTCAAAAATAACCTCAAAATAGATTCAACTTTTGGAAAGGATAGCTGAATTTTATCTCTGTAGATAACTTGATACAACTTAAGAAAGTTCATGCTGCCTTTATCTGGATAAACTCTCTTCGCATAAGTATGGAATAGCCTCAACTCTCCAACAAGGCTTAGATCAATATCTTCAGGATAAGTGCTCATCATTAATAATACACCCTCATTTAGCTGCTCTTCTAAAGCTTTTAAATTAATTAAACAAGAAAAAGAATTAGTGATGCCCTCATATACTACCGCTCATGTGCTCAAACTAGCCCTTCAGCTGATCAATAATGGGATAGAAAGTTTCTGTTTGAAACTTGTCTTTTGTTGTGAGTAGCTCATCAGTGTCAGGTACATTGCTATCATCAGTGACATGTCAGCCCACCCATGTTGTATCTGACACCCCCCTAAACCTGCATACATGCGCCTACCTCCCTGTTCAACTTCCTGTGTCCCCCGTTCCATAACTTACAGTCACCCCATTTCTAGCGTGGTATAATATCAGACCATACCAAGCAGCTATGCCTGAATAAGGTAAATAATACCTTAAAGTCCTCCCAAATAGCTTTCAGCAACTGCCTGCAAAACAATCTCCCGAGATCATTACCGCTCAAGTGGATAATAATAACATGCGGCTGTGCATACGACACTCTTAGACCCCGCAACAAGGGTAAAAGCTGTTCCCATACCATGCCACGATGGCCGTGGATTGTGCCAAAATAAAATACTGAAGTGGTTTTTAAAATGAGCTTTATATGTAGATGCTGTACTCTGTTTTTATAATTAACTTTTATATCTTAACATTTACATATAGGTGCAATACCATACTATCCTATGAATGTAAAGCATACCACTATGAATAAATGCAAGGTTAGTAATATTAAGTTTTTAATTAATGGCTGAACAACACAATCTGGAAGCAGTACATATTACATACATAATAAATAAGACACATATAAATAATGATTTCTGATGGAAGGGTTTTTATCACAATTAATTTTTTTAAAGTATTGATGCGATAACAATTGTGTACCATTTTGAGCTGTTATAGAATTTTTTAAACTTGATTTTTCCTCTTTAATCGTATGTTATACACACTGAATTTATCTTTTTAATTAATTGACATAGATTATTTCTCCATCGTTAATGTTTCACAATATTAAAAGATAAATGAATAGTGTAGATTTATACCTCTTATAGTAAGACACACTTCTTAAATTAATGTAACAATATGATACATGATATTTTAATTATATGTTTTCTTTATTTCACAAACAGTATTAATTTGTCTAACAAGATATCACACAGAACTATTATTGGAGTTTCCTTGGTTTTTCATCTTGATTCCATCCTAATGAGGTAATAATAATAAATATATATATATATTTTTTTCCTTTTGCCACCCCCCTTTTCTTCTGATTTTACACTTAAGAGAGTGTCTATTTTTATATGTTTTACATATATGGGTACTGATGGTTTTATGGTTTTATATGTTATGTTAATTCATTTTTTATATATTTTATTTTTTGAGTATAATATTTAAAGTGTATTTATTTAGTACATACTTATATATTTTATGTTGTTAATTCACAGCCCCTGATGCAGCCCAATGTAAGGGCGAAACTTGGCCTGAGTCGGGCAAGGGTTCTCAGTCTTGGAAATTGTATCTCAATAAAGTATTCCCTTCATTATTATAACTGATCTCATCTTATTGTTTTGGTGTCCCCGATACAGACTGTCCTTCACCCGTTGGGCACTCCTGGAACACAGATTAACAAAATTGTTAATTACTATCTGACCTCACATACTAATTAACTGTGGAGACTTCCTCCTGCCTATTCTCTGTATTATCTCCATATTTAAGCCCACTTTCATGGTGCTAGTCGCTGCACCAATCCTGAATGTGTGAGTTCTGAACTACCACCCTCCTAAACACAGCCTTAAACTGGTAGTGAGTATGTATTAAAAAATGAAGCCCCCCCAGGAGGTCTGTCTGCTAAATATATATCCAAATTACACATTGGGCAAGTGTCTTGGGATGGAACCTGCCTCAAACATAAAGATGCCCCTCTTCCCTCTTGGTCAGTCTTTGCACGATGTATTATTATAAACACTGTTCCTACCCTGATCTGAACATTCCTCATCAAAATGTCATTATGGCCGTTATTGGTTTTGGATGTGGCCACTAGCTCACTCATCCACATCACTCTGAAAAAGGCAAAAGAGAAAGCCGCCTTAAAAAGGAAGATTTCGAAATCAGAGCTGTACACCCAGTGAGGGCATCCCACAAGCATATTAGTAAGTCGTGCATGATAGGCTTTCTAAGATCCTTCCTCTTACCCGCCCTCTGACCCCACCCTACTAAGAACATAAGAAAATGCCATACTGGGTCAAACCAAGGGTCCATCAAGCCCAGCATCCTGTTTCCAACAGTGGCCAATCCAGGCCATAAGAACCCGGCAAGTACCCAAAAACTAAGTCTATTCCATGTTACCATTGCTAAAGTCAGTGGCTATTCTCTAAGTGAACTTAATAGCAGGTAATGGACTTCTCCTCCAAGAACTTATCCAATCCTTTTTTAAACACAGCTATACTAACTGCACTGACCACATCCTCTGGTAACAAATTCCAGAGTTTAATTGTGCGTTGAGTAAAAAAGAACTTTCTCCGATTAGTTTTAAATGTGCCCCATGCTAACTTCATGGAGTGCCCCCTAGTCTTTCTACTATCCGAAAGAGTAAATAACCGATTCACATCTACCCGTTCTAGACCTCTCATGACTAACATCTTCTTTACCATAAAATCCCCGGTTGGGTCCCCCCATCCCTGGGCCTTGGAGAAGAAGGAAAATCCGGCAAGGTGACTCACAACGGTCCCCCTAGACAATCCTACCTCCTTAGCCTTAGCAACATATTGAATCAACAGACTTGGTGACACCGGCCCGTGGGCCCATACATGCTTTTCCAAAAATGCTCACACATCATATCATGAGAATAAGCAGTCCAAGTAGCTGGGGCCAGTGCTCCATGCAACAGCTCGCTGGGGTTCACATCCCAATGCTCCATAGGGACTCCGGGAACTTTGTAGTCTCTGCATCTGCGTTCAGAACCTGCATGCGAAATGAATCCATTTAGCACGCGAGCGCACATCAGCTACCTCGTTGCTCATGCTGAGTACATGCTGGGCCCTAATGGTCATGTTAAAATGCAAACACCACAAAACTATTTGCCTATATAACTCCACTACCGTGGGGCATTTTGCCAAGTGCCTATTAATAACCTCGACCACCACCTGGTTATCACACCAAAAGATAATTTGTTTGTTGGCCAGCGTAACCCCCACACTATCAGCTCCAGCTGGAGAATAACTCCACCTCCAGGAATGTTATATTCCTCTTCAGACCTGTGCCCCTCCAAGCTGCCAGCTAAGGTTTGGTGCACCATGACCTCTGACAATATACTCCGAATCCCCAACCACTTGATGCATCCAAGTAAATGTCTAAGTCACGGTAAGACAGAGGAGGATCCTGCCACAATGATACTCCATTAAATTCACTCAGAAAATTGACCCATATTTATTTATTTATTTATTTAGCATTTTTCTATACCGAACTTCATGGTTAAATACCATATCAGATCGGTTTACATCGAACGGGGGATAGAGAAAACTTGTAACAGAAATGGAACAGTACAAAATAATCAGAAGAGAGCAGTAAGTTACATTAAACAAGGACTATAAACTTGGAGGCTTTACAGCTTAGAAGTAAGAGGTAGGGGTGTGCATTCGGATTGACCGCATTAGTAAAACGCAACTCATATTTTTTTTTTACTTAAAAAATTGATTCGACATAAACGATCGGATTTCCCACATATCGAACATAGATATGTTCGATATGTGGGAAATCGCGATTGTTGAGCCAAAATAAAAATATAAACCCCCTCACCCTCCTTAATCCCCCCCCCCCGACTTACCACAACTCCCTGGTGATGGAGCGAGGAGTGAGGACGCCATTTCTGCAATCCTTGGCGAGAAGCATGTGACGTCGGCGGCACGTCGAGTGACGCCGGCGTCACGTGATTCCCGGCTCGTTCGCGCCGGACGGCTCGTTCGGCCCAAAAAGAACTTTTGGCCAGCTTGGGGGGGTCAGGAGGCCCCCCCAAGCTGGCCAAAAGTTCTTTTTGGGCCGAACGAGCCGTCCGGCGCGAACGAGCCGGGAATCACGTGGCGCCGCGTCACTCAGACGCGACGTCACGTGATTCCCGGCAAGTTCGCGCCGGACGGCTCGTTCGGCCCAAAAAGAACTTTTGGCCAGCTTGAGGGGGTCAGGAGGCCCCCCCCAAGCTGGCCAAAAGTTCTTTTTGGGCCGAACGAGCCGTCCGGCGCGAACTTGCCGGGAATCACGTGACGTCGGCGTCACGTGATTCCCGGCTCGTTCGCGCCGGACGGCTCGTTCGGCCCAAAAAGAACTTTTGGCCAGCTTGAGGGGGTCAGGAGGCCCCCCCAAGCTGGCCAAAAGTTCTTTTTGGGCCGAACGAGCCGTCCGGCGCGAACTTGCTGGGAATCACGTGACGCCGCGTCTGAGTGACGCGGCGCCACGTGATTCCCGGCAAGTTCGCACCGGACGGCTCGTTCGGCCCAAAAAGAACTTTTGGCCAGCTTGAGGGGGTCAGGAGGCCCCCCCAAGCTGGCCAAAAGTTCTTTTTGGGCCGAACGAGCCGTCCGGCGCGAACGAGCCGGGAATCACGTGACGCCGCGTCACTCGACGTGCCACCGACGTCACATGCTTCTCGCCAAGGATTGCAGAAATGACGTCCTCACTCCTCGCTCCATCACCAGGGAGTTGTGGTAAGTCTGGGGGGGGGATTAAGGAGGGTGAGGGGGTTTAAATTTTTTTTTTGCACATATGTACATATACCCAACTCATTGGATTTTTTTTATGTCCATATTGGCCGCAAGTGGGACCCCCTTTCGGACATAAAAAATATGAACATAAAATTTTGCTCTGCACATCCCTAGTAAGAGGAATAAAAGGCCCAAGAAGGGCAATAACTTAAACACAAAGGGGTAGATTTTAAAAGAAGCGCGATCAGCCTACTTTTGCTTGCGCATCAGACTCAAGCAAAAGTACGCTGGATTTTAGTAGATACGCGCGGAGCCGCGCGTATCCACTAAAATCCTGGATCGGCGCGCGCAAGGCTATCGATTTTGTATAGCCTGCGCGCGCCGAGCCGCGCTGCCTCCCCCCGTTCCCTCCAAGGCCGCTCCGAAATCGGAGCGGCCTCGGAGGGAACTTTCCTTTGCCCTCCCCTCACCTTACCCTCCCTTCCCCTACCTAACCCACCCACCCGGCCCTGTCTACACCCCCCCTTACCTTTGTCGGGGGATTTACGCCTCCCGGAGGGAGACGTAAATCCCCGCGCGCCAGCGGGCCTGCTGCGCGCCGGGCCGCGACCTGGGGGCGGGTACGGAGGGCGCGGCCACGCCCCCGGGCCGTAGCCACGCCCCGTACCCGCCCCCAAAACGCTGCCGACACGCCCCCGCAACGCCGCGCGCTCCAGCCCCGCCCCCCGACACGCCCCCCTCCGAGAACCCCGGGACGTACGCGAGTCCCGGGGCTCTGCGCGCGCCGGGAGGCCTATGTAAAATAGGCTTCCCGGCGCGCAGGGCCCTGCTCGCGTAAATCCGCCCGGTTTTGGGCGGATTTACGCGAGCAGGGCTCTGAAAATCCGCCCCAAAAGTTGTAATGGATTCAGATTAAACAGGAAACAATATTATCTGAGGAGTTAGGATAATCATAATAATAGGCAACAAAATAGTAGCATGGTTCCGTAGCTCGTGAATAGGTTGTTTGTCTATTGTGAGTCTGAAGGATCCGAGAAGGCTTGTTGGAACAGCCAAGTCTTAAGTTTTTTTTTGAATGTTAGTAGGCATGGTTCTAGCCTGAGGTCTGCGGGGAGGCTATTCCAGATATTTGGACCTGCAAAAGAAAAAGCTCGGACCCTAGTCGAGACGAGGCGAATAGCTTTGGTTGGAGGGGATTGTAGCGTTCCTTTATGGATTTCTCTAATTGGTCTGATGGAAGTATGGAGTTTGAGAGGGAATTCAAGGTCAAGATGAAAATAGTTATGGATGGACTTATGTATCAGGGTGAGAGATTTGTGAAGGATTCTGTGGTAGATTGGTAACCAGTGTAGGTTTTGGAGAGTGGGAGTAATATGTTCTCTTCGGTTGGTGTTGGTTAAAATTCTGGCCGCAGCATTTTGAATCATTTGAAGTGGTTTGATGGATGAGTTGGGAAGGCCAGTGAGAAGAGCACTGCAGTAATCTATTTTTGCAAATATTAAGGATTGGAGAACAGTCCTAAAGTCGTGTAAATAAAGGAGGGGTTTGAGTCTTTTCAACACCTGTAGTCTGTGGAAGCAATCTTTGGTAGTCTTATTGATCATGGTCTTTAAGTTAAGGCGGTTGTCAAGGATTACTCCCAGATCTCTTACTTGAGTGAGGGTGAGATGATAACTGTGGTGTGTTTGTGGAGGGTGGTTGTCTGGGTTGGAGGAGATAAATAGTAGTTCAGTCTTAGCGGAGTTGAGGACCAGATTTAGGTTGTTGAGGAGATTGTTGATAGATTGAAGATAATTTTTCCAAAGCGAGAGAGTTTTGGTGATGGATTCTGTTATGGGAATCAGAATCTGAACATCGTCAGCGTAGATGTAATGAATGAGGTTGAGACTTGTTAACAGATGGCAAAGGGGAAGGAGGTAGATATTGAAAAGGGTGGGAGAAAGGGAGGATCCTTGGGGGATGCCAAGAGAAGAATTTGTCAATGGCGATTCTTTGTTATTGATCCTGACCCTGAAGTTTCTGTTATCAAGGAAGGACTTGAACCAGCTGTAGACTAATCCGGTTATGCCAATGTCTGACAAGCGATCTAGGAGGATGGAGTGGTTGACCGTGTCGAAGGCTGCTGAGATGTCTAGAAGGATTAGAAGAAATGAGTGTCCTTTGTCCAGTCCCATAATAATATGGTCTGTTAGTGAGATGAGCAGGGTTTCTGTGATGCGTGATTTGCGGAAACCATATTGGGAAGAGGAAAGGATATTGTTTTCTTCTAAGTAATCTGATAACTGGGAGTTAACTACTTTCTCTGTAATTTTGGCTAGGAAAGGAAGATTAGAGATTGGACGAAAATTAGCTAGAATGCTAGAGTCTAGATTGTGTTTTTTCAAGAGGGGTTTAAGGGAAGCATTTTTTAGACTATCTGGGTACAGACCTTGTGTTAGGCAGCAATTTATGATGTTGGTCAGAGGTCCTGCGATTGAGTCTGGGATGAGTAGCAGTAATTTGGAGGGAATGTTGTCTGTTGGGTGGCTGGATGGACAAATCCTTATTGATGTCAGCAGACACATGGATAAAATGATATGGCCTGCTAATACCCGCGGAGGCCTGGGACAGCCTTCTGAGAAATACCCATAGAGATCACCCAAAATGTGAAGTTTAAACTACTGACCAAGGACCTTATGCTGGCCAAGGTCAACTTCCTTACCACTAAGCTGAAGAATGTGATTCAACTTGCACAGCTTGTCCAAAGGCAGCCTGGACACCATTTCCTCCGAATCAAGCTCAATATCCAAAAAGGACAGTACCATGTGCGGACCCTCGATCTTGTCCCCAGCCAGTAGCATGCCAAACTCGGCGGCCATTTCCTGGAATTCGGTCAAAAAAATCATCAAGGTAGTGTATGACATTTGGAACGCTGACTCGCTGCTCCACCACCCAATGTAAAAAGGTACTAAATAACTCAAAGGAAGCACAAGACACAGCACAACCCATCACCATGCACTTGTCATAAAAGTAATGTCCCTTGATCTGGAAACCCAATAAAGGGAAGCTTCTCGGGTGGACCGGGAGCAGCCTAAAAGCCAATTTAATGTCAGCCTTTGTCATCAGAGCATCCTTTCCGCAACTCCTTAACAATGCATATTGCATGGATCATTCGTCCTGCAGCAAATGATCGATGGTTGGCCCCTGTGACATTGTGAGGGCAAAAGTAGCGCCGGCACCATTTTGAATACTGGCAATATGGCCCGAGTGCAGGAGGTCACTTCCAGACCCCTGTTGGACTTTTGGCAAGTCTTGTGGGGGTCAGGAGGCCCCCCCAAGCTGGCCAAAAATCCTGGGGGTCCAGCGGGGGTCCGGGAGCGATGTCCTGCACTCAGGCCGTATTGCCAATATTCAAAATGGCGCCGGTGCTACCTTTGCCCTGTCACATGGTAAGGGCAAAGGGCCATCGGCGCCATTTTATTTTAGCGCAGCCGATGGCCTGGGAACGGGAGATCGCTCCCCGCAGCCCCCCTGGACCACCAGGTATGTGTAAAAAGTTTTTTTTGGGGGGGGGGTCGGGAGAGTGGGGGAGGCTAAGGGGGTAATTTTAAAGGGTCGGTGTGGGTTTTTTTTATCGGGCCATCGGCACCATTTATATTAGTGGCAGCCAAAATGGCACCGATGGCCCGAGAGCAGGAGATCACGCCGGGACCCCCCACTGGACCACCAGGTAATTTAAAACATTTTTGGGGGGGGGGTTCGGGAGGGTGGGGGATTTGTTTTAAAGGGTCGGGTGAGTTTAGGGGTTGTTTTGGTGAGCCGGTTTTCCCACCCTCCCCCCCTCCCCCGATTTACGATTTTTCACAATAAATCGGGGGAATTTCTATTGTATTGCGACTCTAACGATTTTTGACGATTTAAAAAATATCTGACGATTTTTTTAAATAGTCAAAAAACTATTCACATCCGTACGTGTAAGTACTTACCTCCAGTACTCTTGCTACCTCCTGATCTGCTCTTCTAGTTGTGAATCAACTGTTAATCCGCACTGTCTGATTTAATATGTCAGTGAGGCATTTCTAAGATCTGTAGAGTTTTCATAATTTCAAATTGCCACTGGGTTTCGCCAGTTACTAAACCTATCACTGGACAGTGCTGTGGTGGATTTGGTAGAAAAGAGTTTACATACAAAACAATAAAGACAGTTTACAAGTGGAGAGTAAACTAGTCATTCTAGGTTGTGTTTCTCACCATTAGCTTTTGTAGAGTAAAACAAGCCACTTGAGCAATATCTAACTCATTTGTTAAATAATCAATTTGACTTCTCAAATGGAGTGTCAGCATGCCAACAGTTGGAAGAACCTTTCTGGACCTAGTATGCAATATTTTCATTGCTTAAAATGTTCCACATAGCAACATCAGGCAGCATGTTAGTGCTTTCCTGACTCGCGTTTACACTGACCACAAAACCAGTATTCTCTTTCTGATGATCATGCTCAGTCTGCTTATCGCTAATAATCATTATCTCATGATCATCTACTACATCATTGTCATTTGTACTAGAAGAGGTCTCATTACTGAAATGCTCTGTTGCTGATAGACTCTCTTGAACTCTGTCATCCTTTATTGTATGACGAAGATAACTGTTGAGTTTCAGTAACAGCTTCAGCTAAGTCTGAAATAGTAGCTTATTTTTTCTTTTCTGATAGCTGCTTTCAAAACTTCTCTTTATTTGGGGTCAATTTCCTCACAAAGAACAAACCGGTCATCAGATCATGATAAAACAAATTAATGTGAAGTTAATATATAATATATAACTGACCTTTAACATTCATAAACAGAAATTAGCAAATAGTAGGCCTATAATTTAACTTTGTAGTGAATGGGGGCCTCAGTCAAGAGAGAAGTGTTGAATATCATACTGTCGCTTCAATATGACTTCAATATTTTAAGTCTGAATTATAAATACAGACAAGATAGTGTCGATAGATGTTGGAGTTTAGTAGGAAGCAGATACATTTGCTTATATAAATAAGTTTTAGCAATGTTTGTTGGTAACAAAGCTGCATAAACTACAGCTTACAAAGCAAAGAATGAATAAATCATTACACTCTTAAGAAAATAATTTTTGAATGGTCTTTTGGATGTAATACAAAATATTAACTTGCTTAAAAATATTTTCTTGCTGACTGCCTATGAGTTCCTGGGCATCATGAGGCCCTTAGCCATGGCTTGATTGGCTTATGCGTAAATCCTGCACTGACTCTAATTTTAATGAGAATCACTATATTATATTTATATTTTTAAAATGTTTGTCATGTCTTTGAAGATTGTTTACACTTTGAATGTTTTATTGTTATCTGCGCTGGACAGTTTTTATTAGAAGAGGCAGAATATAAGATGTAAAATAAATAAATGTGTTAGCATACACATAAAAAGACTAAGTGGCGCCATGCTAAGAAAGTTATACATGAACTTTAGTGAATCTATCCCAGTGTGCTTTATTTATTGTAATAGTTTAGAGTTGTCTGAACTTTGTTATATATCTAGTTTGCTGTTTTATATTTGATGTGCACTATCTTGGGGCTTATTTATTACTTATAGGCAATATGCAAATCTTTAAAATAAATAATGATTTTTAATTGGCTTTATATTCTGTAACTGCAATTAACCATCACTACTTTGCCTCAAGCCTACTGTCTGACCCTTGAAGTATTCATAACTCCTTACAGCTGCATTTCATTTGTAGTTAGGCTTATGTTACAGTAACAGATGGTAAGATAGCTCAGAATCTGCCACAGATCTAGAATCACACAGATGGTGAGGAAATGCAGTTTACTGCAAAGAATTACAAAGATGTACACACAATTTGAATAATCAATTATCAAAAAATAAACTGTGGTATTTATCCTGTAAAATATAGTGCATACTTTCTCTACTGCACTCAATTGAAAAGAAAAAAGAGTTTGTGGTAAGACAAGTGAAACACAAGTAAAATTAAAAATACAAATATGATATCTCAGTTCTTGTATGTAAGTAGCATTTATTTGTTTATTTAAAATCAATATTCAATCACTTTCCTGACCAATCAGTTGGTTGCCTAAAGAAATGTACAATAATAAAATCACTAAGCAATATAATAAAACTAAACTAAACAAGCAAGATATTCATGATATTATTCAACATATGATTGCCAGCAGCTAGATAATCCATGTTTTACAGAAAGCAAATAATGGGTCGGATTTTAAATGCCCTGCGCGTGTAAATCCGGTCAGATTTACGTGCGCAGGGCCCTCGCGCGCCGGCGCGCCTATTTTGCATAGGCCGCCGGCGCGTGCAGAGCCCCGGGATGCGCGTAAGTCCCGGGGCTTTGTAAAAGGGGCGTGTCGGGGGCTTGTCAGGGGCGTGCCCGGAGCGACACGGAATTTTGGGGGCATGTCGCATGTGACACAGCGTTTCGGGGGTGACGACGCAGGCATGGTTTCGGCCCGGGGGTGTTCCGGGGGCGTGGCCGCGGCCTCCAGACCAGCCCCCGGGACTGGAACACGGAGCGGGGCTGCCGGCCGGCACGCGCAAAGTTACGCCTGCTTTCAGCAGGCGTAACTTTGCCGACAAAGGTAGGGGGGTTTAGATAGGGCCGGGGGGGGGGGGGGGGGGGGGGGTGGGTTAGGTAGGGGAAGGGAAAGGAAGGTGGGGGGAGGGCGAAGGAAAGTTCCCTCCGAGGCCGCTACGAAATCGGAGCGGCCTCGGAGGGAACAGGCAGCGCGCACTGGGCTCGGCGCGCGTAGGTTGCACAAATGTGCACCCCCTTGCGTGCGCCGATCCCGGATTTTATAAGATACGTGCGGCTACGCGCGTATCTTATAAAATCCAGTGTACTTTTGTTCGCGCCTAGTGCGCGAACAAAAGTACGCGATCGTGCAAATTTTTAAAATCTACCCCAATTTGTTTCCAGTTTATTAACATCCATCTATAATGATGGTGACACCATCAAAACATTCTAGCATGCCATTTTGATCTTCTTACCACCTTACAAATAGGAAGCAGACTGAGAGGAGGGAAGAGAATGAGATGGAAAATACCATTGTACCTTTTCTTTTAAATACTAAAGGCCATTTCCACACAACAACCTAAATACCAACATCAAAATCTTAAATTGAACTCTCAGCTTAATTTGGAAGCAGTGTAGAGCAAAAAGCAATGAAGAAGCTGATACATCCCTTCTTTGGCCACTAACGAAGAAGCGCTACAGTTTGATATTTAATAAAGTTGTTTTTTATGGTGTGTTTCTTTTTGTTTTGTTCTTCAAAATCTCTCCCTGACATTTAAGTGTAAAGTCATCTGTGCTCTTGTACTATGCAATCTTTTATAAAGGGAAATAGAAGCACAATAATAGGTTATCATAATTGACAGATGAGCATTTTGTTGTAATAAAAGTAAGAATCAGCCTTCATTTTGATTCTAGATAATTTAAGCTATGGCTTCTGAGTTGATGATGGAGGCATGTAAATTGGTGGACTTTTTTACAATGCTAATATTTTGTTATGTTATTCTTGTATACTGCCTCCATCAAACAAATTTGACAAAAACAGTTCACAATACAAGTCAAATTACAGTATTATACTTGAGACCTGAACAGTATGCGGTATAATACAAATTATTTTGCTTAACAGAGAAACGTGACAGCAGAAAAAGACAGTATGTCCCATCCAATCTGCCCATTCATCCAATTAACTGAGCATTATAATTCTCACTTCCTTAGAGATCCCCGGTATTTATGCCATGCTTTCTTGAATTCAGATAATGTTTTTGTCTCCACCACTTCCACTGGAGGCTGTTCCACATCCACTTCCCTCTCCGTAAAGAAATATTTTCCAAGGTCACTCATAAGTCTACCCCCTTTCATCCTAATCTTATGACCACTTGTTCTAGATCCTCCTTTCCATTGTAAAAGGCTCACCTCCTGTGCATGAAAACCTTTGAGATATTTGAATGTCTCTATCATATCTCCCCTATCTCGCCTTTCCTCTAGGGTATACATGTTTAGATCTTTAAATCTATCCCCATATGTTTTAGAATGAAAACTACTGACTGTTTTAGTAGCCACCCTCTGGACTGACTCCATCCTGTTTATATTCTTTTGAAGGAGTGGTTTCCAGAATTGTACACAGTATTTCAAAAGAGGTCTCAACAGGAACCTAAACAGGAGCAATATCTCATCCCTTTTTCTGCTGACCATTCCTCTCCCAATGCAGCCATAGAAACTAGGGGTGTGCATTCGTTTTCGATGTATTGGCAATCTGCAACATATATGTCCCTATTCGTTGTATTTGTGGGGTCACGAAACGTATGGCAAACCCACACAAATACAACATATCTAACGAATAAACCCCCCACCCTCATGACCCCACCCAAGACTTACCAAAAGTCCCTGGTGGTCCAGTGGGGGTCCTGGAGCGATCTCCTGCACTCGGGCTGTCGGCTGCTGGTATTCAAAATGGCGCTGATAGCCTTTGCCCTCACTATGTCACAGGGGCTACCTGTCACATGGTAGGAGCACGAGATGGTGCCAGCTCCTACCATGTAACAGGGGCCAACCAATGGCACCAGTAGCCCTGTGACATAGTGAGGGCAAAGGCTATCGGTGCCATTTTGAATACCGGCAGCCGACAGCCTGAGTGCAGAAGATTATGCCAGGGCCCCCGCTGGACCACCAGGGACTTTTGGTAAGTCTTGGGGGGGTCAGGAGGGTGGGGGGTTGTAGTTAATTAAATTTAAAGTGTTGGGATGGGGGTTTTTTTGGGAAACGAATACATATGTAACTAATGAATGGAACGGGGTTCCCTGAGAATGGATGCAATGGATTTGGCTCCCCACAAATACGAATACCGAATGGGACGAATACATCCCTGCTGCACATCCCTAATAGAAACATAGAAATGATGGCAGAAAAGGACCAAAAAGCCAATCCAGTCTGCCCTGCAAGCTCTCATACTTATCAGTTTCCCAGACTGCCAAGGTCAGGGCTCTTGTTGGCTACTTTTTGAGTCCAATTTTCCCTCCACCCCCTGTCACTGAAGCAAGGAGCAATGTTGGAGTTGTATCAGAAGTAGGGATGTGAATCGTTTTAGGACGATTAAAATTATCGTCCGATAATTTTAATATCGTCTTAAACCGTTATGGAACACAATACAATACAGATTCTAACGATTTATCGTTATAAATCGTTAGAATCGTGAGCCGGCACACTAAAACCCCCTAAAACCCACCCCCGACCCTTTAAATTAAATCCCCCACCCTCCCGAACCCCCCCCCAAATAACTTAAATAACCTGCGGGTCCAGCGGCGGTCCGGAACGGCAGCGGTCCGGAACGGGCTCCTGCTCCTGAATCTTGTCGTCTTCAGCCGGCGCCATTTTCCAAAATGGCGCCGAAAAATGGCGGCGGCCATAGACGAAAAAGATTGGACGGCAGGAGGTCCTTCCGGACCCCCGCTGGACTTTTGGCAAGTCTCGTGGGGGTCAGGAGGCCCCCCACAAGCTGGCCAAAAGTTCCTGGAGGTCCAGCGGGGGTCAGGGAGCGATTTCCCGCCGCGAATCGTTTTCGTACGGAAAATGGCGCCGGCAGGAGATCGACTGCAGGAGGTCGTTCAGCGAGGGTTCCGGCGCCTCGCTGAACGACCTCCTGCAGTCGATCTCCTGCCGGCGCCATTTTCCGTACGAAAACGATTCGCGGCGGGAAATCGCTCCCTGACCCCCGCTGGACCTCCAGGAACTTTTGGCCAGCTTGTGGGGGGCCTCCTGACCCCCACGAGACTTGCCAAAAGTCCAGCGGGGGTCCGGAAGGACCTCCTGCCGTCCAATCTTTTTCGTCTATGGCCGCCGCCATTTTTCGGCGCCATTTTGGAAAATGGCGCCGGCTGAAGACGACAAGATTGAGGAGCAGGAGCCCGTTTCGGACCGCCGCTGGACCCGCAGGTTATTTAAGTTATTTGGGGGGGGTTCGGGAGGGTGGGGGATTTAATTTAAAGGGTCGGGGGGGGGTTTTAGGGGGTTTTAGTGTGCCGGTTTTTCGATTTTTCGATTTTTAACGATGTTCCGGCGAGGGATGGGGTTCGGGAGGGTGGGGGATTTAATTTAAAGGGTCGGGGGTGGGTTTTAGGGGGTTTTAATGTGCCGGTTTTTCGATTTTTCGATTTTTCGATTTTTAACGATATTTTACCCCCCCAAACGGCAACAATACGATTCCCTCCCCCTCCCAGCCGAAATCGATCGTTAAGACGATCGAGGACACGATTCACATCCCTAATCAGAAGTGTAGTATCAGGCTTATAGGTTAAGGGTAGTAACCACTAACCACCACATCAAGCAAGTTACTCCCATGCTTATTTGTTATCACAGACTGTACAGTTCAATGTCCTTGTTGTCTGTTGTCTGAATCTAATTTCTCTTTTCCTCTTTACCCCCTGCCATTTAAGCAGAGAGCAAAGATGGAGTTGCATCATCAGTATGAAGGCTTATTGGTTAAGGGTAGTAACTGCCACAAGAGCAAGTTACTCCCATGCCTCTTACTTCATTTCCCTCCTCTTGCCTTTAAGAATCCATGGAGTTTATCTCTTGCTTTTTTGAAATCTTTCACTGTTTTTATCTACACCACCTCCTCCAGAAGGGCATTCCAGGCATCCACCACCCTCTCCGTGAAGAAATATTTCCTGACATTGATTCTGAGTTGTTTTCCCTGGACATCTCATGGCCCCTAGTTCTACTAATCTCCATCCTATGGAAAAGGTTTGTTGTTGATCGTGCATTATTAAAACCTTTCAAGTATCTGAAAGTCTGTATCATATCTCCTCTGCTCTTCCTCTCCTCCAGAGAATACATATTTAGGTCCTTCATCCTCTTCTCATAAGTCTCATAAGCCTCATGTATGCTCTCGTTACTGTTACATTAGTTCAATGCAAATTTCATATGTTGCTGCTAAAAACTGTTCCATGTAAATCTCATATGTTGTTGTTAAAACTATTCCATGTAAACCAATGTGATATGCAAATGAATGTTGGTATAAAAAAAACTTTAAAATAAATAAAATAAAAAAGTATTTGATCAAGACCTCCCACCATTTTGGTAGCCCTTCTCTGGACTGCTTCCAACCTGTCTCTGTCCCTTTTGAGAATGGTCTCCAGAATTGAATACAGTACTCCAGATGAGGCCTCACCTAGGACCTGTACAAGGGAATCATCACTTCCTTTTTCTTACTAGACATTCCTCTCTCTATGCAGCCCAGCATTCTTCTAGCTTTAGCTATGACCTTGTCACATTGCTTCACCATCTTTAGATCGCTAGACACCCCAAGGTCTCTCTCCTACTCCGTGCACAGCAGCGCTTCACACCACCCCCCCACCCCCACCCCCATCGCATACAGTTCCCTCGAATTATTGCATCCCAGATGTATGACCACACTTCTTGGCATTAAATCTCAGTTGCCATATCTTCGACCACTCTTCAAGCTTCCTTAAATCACGTCTCATTCTCTCCACTCCTTCCAGTGTGTCCACCCTGTTTCAGATCTTAATATCATCTGCAAATACACAAACTTTACCTTCTATCCCTTCCACAATGTTGCTCACAAAGATGTTGAACAGAACCAGTTCCAACACCAATCCCTGCGGCACTCCACTTAACACTGTTCTCTCTTCAAAGTAGGTTCCATTTATCATCACACGCTGTCTTTTATTCGTCAACCAGTTTGTAATCCATGCCACCACCTTGCCACTCACTCTCAAGCTTCTCAAGTTGTTCATGAGTCTTCTATGTGGGACTGTATCAAAGGCTTTACCAAAATCCAAGTAAATTTTATTGTTTAATGTAACGCCTTACCAGCGACTGTTTTGTTCTATGGAAACCGACTTGATTCGATATGTATATTGAGAATGTCGGTATATAAAAACCCTAAATAAATAAATAAATAAATCACATTGAGCTCTCTTCCCTGATCCAATTCTTTAGCCACCCAATCAAAGAAATCAATCAGATTCACCTGATAGGACTAGGAGGCACTCCCTTAAGTTAGCATGTGCACATTTAAAACTAATCGGAGAAAGTTCTTTTTCACTCAACACACAATTAAACTCTGGAATTTATTGCCAGAGGACGTGGTTAGTGCAGTTAGTATAGCTTTGTTTAAAAAAGGATTGGATAAGTTCTTGGAGGAGAAGTCCATTACCTGTTATTAAGTTCACTTAGAGAATAGCCACTGCCATTAGTAATGGTAACATGGAATAGACTTAGTTTTTGGGTACTTGCCAGGTTCTTATGGCCCGGATTGGCCACTGTTGGAAACAGGATGCTGGACTTGATGGACCCTTGGTCTGACCCAGTATGGCATGTTCTTATGTTCCCCTGCTGAATCCGTGCTGTCACAGATCGAGCAAGCTACCAGATTGTAGGTAGTTCACTATCCTTTCTTTCAGTAGAGTCTCTATTAATTTTCCCACCACTGTAATTTCCAGTCTCCTCTCTGCTCCCACTCTTGTGGCTTTTTTGGCTTTTACTGTTGCTTTATCTACCTACTTGGCCATCTTAAGATAATCAGATACAATTACCCTCAGATCCCATTCTTCCTTTGTGCTTCCCTTGGGATTTTGTATCCTAAATGCATTATTCTGCATTTTTTAGCATAAAATCTTAGTTGCCATATCTTAGACAATTCTTAGAGCTTTGCTAGATCCCACCTCATGTTTTCCACTCCTTTTTGGCTGTCAATCCTGTTGCAGATTTTGGTATCACCAGCAAAAAGACAAACCTTTCCAAATAACCTTATATTATGTTGCTCACAAAAATTTGAAAAGAACCTATACAAGGACTGAGCCCTGAGGCATACTGCTAGTAACAAACCCCTTCTAAGAGAAAACCCTATTTAACACTATCTTTTGTAGCCTCCCACTCAGCCAGCTTCTAATCCAGTCAGTTTCTCTATGATCCAAACCAAGTGGACATAATTTATTTATAAGTCTTCTTTGTGGAACCATGTCAAAGGTCTTGCTGAAATCCAAGTACACCACCTCTAGTACTCTCCCTTCATCCAACTCTCTGGTCATCCAATCAAAGAAATTGATCATATTTGTCAGACAAGATTTACCTCTGATAAAACCTTGCTGCCTCAGATCTTGAAATCCATTGGATTCCAAAAATTATATGATCCTCTGTTTTAACAGCAATTCCATTAGTTTGCTCACCACAGAGGTCAGACTAACTGGCCAATGGTTCCCAGCCTCCTGTAGTGTTTACTTTCACCTTCACAGTATGAACAGGAACAACATCCGGCCTTTTCCATTCCTCCGGAAATAATCCATACTCTAAAGAAGCGGAGCTGCCAGGATGTCTCTAAGTTTATTTTCTATCCTCAGATGTATCCCATTCAGACCCATCTACTTATCTACTTTAAGTTTAGTTAGCGCCTCATGAACACAATGTTTGGAAAATAGATTGAGGTTTACCTCACTTCCAATCTTATTGTATTTGCTGTATGTGGTCCTCCTCCAAGCCCTTCCACAGTGAACAGCAAACAGAAATATTTGTTAAGCAATTTTGCTTTTTCTTCATCAGCCTCTACATATTACTCCCCTTCACCTTTGAGTCTCACAATGCCACTTTTACATTTCCTTCTTTCACTAAAATATCTAAAAAAAAGTCTTGTTCACTCCGCTATTTTACATATTTGGTATTTTTTCTTCTATTTGAATTTTCACGCTCCTGACTAATTTCTCTGCTTCTCTTAATTTTTCCAGATATTGTCACCTGTCTTCCTCTTTCTGAAATCTCTTGTAGTTTATGAAAGCTAACCTTTTCTCCTTTATTTTTTCAGTTACTTCTTTAGAAAACCATAATGGTCCCTTTTCCATCTTCCCTTTTTTTACATTCCTAACAAAAATATTAGTTGCCCTTATATCTCCTTTTATTTTTGCCCACTGCTCTTCTACTTTACTAGATTTTCCCATCCAGCTAACGACTCCTTGAGGTACTCCCCCACTTTGAGGAAGTTAGTTTTTCTGAAATCTAGGATCCTCACCTTAGAATGAACCTTTATCTCTTGCATCCTAATTTTGAACCACACCATTCGGTGGTAACTGGTTCCCAGATGATCAACAACAAAAACATTAGAAATACTGTCCCCATTGGTAAAACCCAGGTCCAGTATTGCCCCCTCCCATGTGGGTTCCATTACCAGTTGAAAGAACAGTTCTCCTTGTAGATAATCTAGGATCTCCCTGCTTCTAGAAGACACTGCAGTTAGGATGTCCCAATCAATATCTGCCAGATTAAAATAACCTAGCAGTAGCACTACCCCTTTCTTAGCAATCTTGTGAATATCCTCCATGAAATCTCTCTCCATTTCCTCTGTCTATGATAGAGATATGTATATTATACCAATATAAATAGAGGTTCCATTCCCTCTTTCCAGATTAACCCACAGAGCCTCCTCCTTACTTCATAGGCCCAGCACTGCTGTTGCTATAATACTGTTCTTTATATATAAAGTCACTCTTCCTCATTTCCTTCCTTCCAGGCATTCCTGAATAGATTGTAGCTGGGTAATACAAAACTCATATGTACCAGTAAGACTCTCTTCAAATTTATGCAGTGTGGAGACAGCAGAATGTAAGTCTCTCAAAAAATTACTGTACCACCACAATTTGAATACAACAATAATTAATCACCTCAAGTGAGAGAAAATAAATTTTTCATATACCAGACCTCATAAACGGCATAGTTAGTAATGCTAGTTTAGCATATATTGAATCTGCCAACGTTTATAATCATAGGTCTTTGATATATAAATGTTTCTTTTTGCTTTCGTGAGGAACAATACCCAAAATCATGTGAATAAAATAGTCTTTTGTGTAAACATAACTGTTATCTTTTCATTTAGTCGTATTTAACCAGCACTTAGCTTGATTTATGAAGGTGAAGAAACGCCATATTTCTTCATGAGAGGTTAGTGTGGAAAAAGCCCGACACTGGATCCGTGTTTCGGCGCGTGCCTTCGTCGGGGGCCGAAATAGCTGTTAATATAAAAAAGTCATCAATAAGGTGATTATAACGCAAAAACATAAATACTTAACAATTGTAGTGGGAATTCAGTACACGAACATGATATTGGAGCGGCTGGAGATGGCGGCGTCTGCCGATGTTACGTTTCTTCCACCCAGAGTGAATAAAAACCCGCCCTTTCTTAAAACAACGCATAGCCAATGATCTAATGCCACGTAAATGATGACATAAATGGGTATTTAAACCAAGGAGAACCATTCCACCGCAATATTGAGACCTAGTGGCTGTATAGTATTTAATTTGAAGATCCATTGCTGTTCTCTAACATTTAATAGTTTTTGTGGATCACCTCCCCTCCCTGATAGTTGAATAATATCTATCACCCTCCATCTCAGATCCACAAACTGATGTTGTTTTGCAAGGCAGTGTGCTACAATTGGAGCCTGTGGCAGGAATTTAAGAGAAATTTTAACACACTCATTTTTTTGGCCTGCAAATACTGATATATCGGATTTACCGATCGGTCATTGGCCATGTCATAAATGCTCTTTATGCACAACCACTCTAGCAGGTCCTGATTGGACGGATTCCCAAGGAAGAAAATGGTCGGCTAGAACCCATTCGAATTGTCAGTCTTCACATGTGATATATATCATTCAATGTCCTTGTGATCTGTTTTACGTTGGTCGGACGAAACGTACAATACGTACGAGACTCACTGAACATAAAAGTTGTTTACAAACTGGAAAATTACAGGCTCCAATTGTAGCACACTGCCTTGCAAAACAACATCAGTTTGTGGATCTGAGATGGAGGGTGATAGATATTATTCAACTATCAGGGAGGGGAGGTGATCCACAAAAACTATTAAATGTTAGAGAACAGCAATGGATCTTCAAATTAAATACTATACAGCCACTAGGTCTCAATATTGCGGTGGAATGGTTCTCCTTGGTTTAAATACCCATTTACGTCATCATTTACGTGGCATAAGATCATTGGCTATGCGTTGTTTTAAGAAAGGGCGGGCTTTTATTCACTCTGGGTGGAAGAAACGTAACATCGGCAGACGCCGCCATCTCCAGCCGCTCCAATATCATGTTCGTGTACTGAATTCCCACCACAATTGTTAAGTATTTATGTTTTTGCGTTATAATCACCTTATTGATGACTTTTTTATATTAACAGCTATTTCGGCCCCCGACGAAGGCACGCGCCGAAACACGGATCCAGTGTCGGGCTTTTTCCACATTAGCCTCTCATGAAGAAATATGGCGTTTCTTCACCTTCATAAATCAAGCTAAGTGCTGGTTAAATACGACTAAATGAAAAGATAACAGTTATGTTTACACAAAATACTATTTTATTCACATGATTTTGGGTATTGTTCCTCACGAAAGCAAAAAGAAACATTTATATATCAAAGACCTATGATTATAAACGTTGGCAGATTCAATATATGCTAAACTAGCATTACTAACTATGCCGTTTATGAGGTCTGGTATTTGAAAAATTTATTTTCTCTCACTTGAGGTGATTAATTATTGTTGTATTCAAATTGTGGTGGTACAGTAATACAAAATTCAAACATGTAAATGCTTTTAACAATGTAGGAACAGTGTCAAACTTTTACAGGTATGACTTTTTCACCTTATTCCCACAATCAGGCTCGCAAGATTAAATATAACCAGAGAAAGAGCGTTTTCTGTGGCGGGCCCCTTACTTTGGAATTCGCTCCCCAATGCTCTAAGACAAATCGGTAAAAACATACCTATTCAAAGTAGCTTTTGCAGAACATGAAGAAATGAAATCAATTTGAGTTCTTACATATTGTTTCTGTGACTATCCAGTGATTCATATTGCTATAAACTAGTACGCAGTGATTCATATTGCTATAAACCATATGATACAATTTTGGGAAACCTAGCTTTATTTTATTTTAAAATTCTGACTTTACTCTGTTTTTGCAAAACGTAATAGAGTTAATT
Source organism: Rhinatrema bivittatum (assembly GCF_901001135.1). Taxonomy (NCBI): domain Eukaryota; kingdom Metazoa; phylum Chordata; class Amphibia; order Gymnophiona; family Rhinatrematidae; genus Rhinatrema; species Rhinatrema bivittatum. The sequence continues at coordinate 709,577,322 of NC_042615.1, read as the reverse complement.
ATTTAATTTAAGAGCATATTAGTTAGAATTAGGGCTTAAAGTATACATTGTATTTTTTTCCTTAACTTTACTTTCTTTCATTTACTTTTTGTGTTTTTATTTTATTTTATTTAATTAGATGTTTTTGTTTTTATTTTATTTTTATTTTATCTGACGTTATTCTAATATCTGTAAACCGTTTTGGTCAAATTATTATTTGTGAAAGACGGTATAGAAATCTTTTAAAATAAATAAAATAAATAAATAAGTGATATAAGAGAGATGCACATTTGTTTCATTTGTGGGCCCATGAAATGAATGGGGTCCATCCCATGAATGAAAACTATCCTGTTTGTTTCATTTGTTTAATTCTTATAGATTTCTATGTGCCATTAAAGTCAATGGGGTCATTGTAATCAATGGGAGGTCATGTGGAAGTATCTGTAGCAAACTAGCCTTTCTCTGTAAGTCATGTGTGACCTCACAGCCTTGTCAAAGAGTGGACAGAACATGTTAGCAGGAGCCAAATAGTCAACATATCAGAGCGAAGAATTTTTCTAATTCAGCCTATTGCTGCACTGTAGATCTAGTCACATGGATCTTGGGGTCTGAGCATATGTGAGGACTGTATATTTCCCCTGAGACCTTGTCTGGGAAAGTTGCTGATATTTTGAGCTCTCACAGAATGTTCAAAAACTTTCAGTTAAGGACCAGAAAAAATATTTTTAGTTACTCTGTACTGCTGCACTAGTCTGGTCTCACACCACTGAAAAAAGAAGGCATATACTAGGCTGCCAGCACTGGCAGTTTGTTGCAGATTATCTTGTCCCCTGGGGAAGGGTGCAGGCAGGGTTATTCTCTGGGTGGGAGAGATTGGGAAGATTTTCATCAATCCAGTGGTGCCAGTACTATTACAAAGCATTTTTTCTTCTCTGTCTGAGTGGGCACAATCCAGTCCAGTGAGCTGAGCAGTGCACACAGAAGCTGCAACAAGCAGCATAGCAGGCAGGCTGTTTATACTTACATACAGATTTGTACATTCATTGGTATACACGGTACCCACAGTCATTTGGTTCCATTACAACTAATAAAGAGAAATCCTTACTGCAATCCCCAGTAGGCATTGCAGTGTCAAATTAAATTGCACTCACACCTTGATTTGGTCAAAGTTCTTCAAATTACTTCATTTATTTTTGGAAACGGTGACTCCTTTCTTATACCCCACAAAATTTAAACATCAAATTTGACAGCAGTCCCCGACACGGTCCCGTGTTTCGCCTGTCGGCTGCTTCGGGGGGATTGTTAACAATTCTGTGTGGTGATCATCAGTCATATGTTTTACAGGAGCATATGACTGATCACCACACAGAATTGTTAAGAATCCCCCCCGAAGCAGCCGACAGGCGAAACACGGGACTGTGTCGGGGACTGCTGTCAAATTTGATGTTTAAATTTTGTGGGGTATAAGAAAGGAGTCACCGTTTCCAAAAATAAATGAAGTAATTTGAAGAACTTTGACCAAATCAAGGTGTGAGTGCACTTTATTGACTGCAATATTTACGATTATAGTGCACCAGTAGCTCTGGTTGTATGATTGGAGTGTCAAATTAAATAACATAATGTCAGGGAAAGATACAAGCCAAGGGGAAAATGTTGGCAACATTTTATTTTAGATGGGGAACTCCCACTAAAACAGGGAGTCTCCCACCTAAAATAAAAAGGGATTTTTTTCTAATCCAAAATGGCAGGAGAGATAGGCGGCTCCAGCTGGAATAAACTGAAATATGGAGAGGATGTGCCACCAGCCCCTGTTTCTCTCCCTATTGTTTTGAGTGCAAGAGAAAGGGTAGCAGAATTATCTAAGGCAGACAGTAGAGGGGCAGTACATTTAGATGAAGTGCAAGTCCCAAAACCAGCAGCACACTCTTCATTAGTTAGCATTGATAAGGCAGTAGCAACAGTATTGGCAGCATCATCAGATTCTGAACAAGAATATCCCTTTACAGGACTCCCTGAAGAAGAAATTGGAGAGCTATTAGCTGAAGAAAGTTTTGGAAGATTAGTTACTAGAATCTTGGCCTCAGTTATAGAGGAGGGAGAGTGAACTAATGATCAACATGAGGAAGAGCAGGTGGCAGGGCAGTTAGAGAGCATGACTGATGCCCCTGGTATTGTGTCTCAGGGTCCACCCTCTACCTCTACTCCAGTGCTAGCATCCACCCCAGGAATGTAGAGAGGGGATCACAAAAGAACTCAGTGATCTGGGGTACTTCCAAGACAGCTCAGTTGGCTCAGTAAATTTATTATGATAAGGATATCAGCTGAGGCAAGCAAGTGGAACATCTTACAAATGCTGGTATTTCACATCACCTGCAGAAGCAGCAGCCACTAAACTTTCCAACTGGGGATGGTGTTGGTACTAGTCAGGGGACTCCTTCTTCCAGTAAGAGGAAAGTGTTGCTTGAAAATGGGAAGAGCAATCCCATGCCCAAGTTTTTCCCATGCCCTTGGCTTCTTCCAGCAGTCAAATGGCAGATCACCAACCCCCGCCATATGTCAGAAGTGTCAACCCACTATGGAGGAAGTGGGGTGATGTTCAGTAGCACTATCCCCAGGAAAGAGGCAGGCAGCATCAAAAGTTGTAATCAGAAGCATGGGAGAAATGATTGTTCTTGATAACCAGCCCCTTCAGGTAGTGGGGAATGTTGTTTTCATGTATTTGCTGTAGGTGTTAGCCCCAAATTACAAAGTTCTCTCCAGATTCACATTTAATAGAAAAGTAATCTCCAGACTGAACAACCAGTGCCATGGTTGCATCTGGGTGTTGCTGGCTAAGGCAGAGGGGAGTAGAATGCAGTGATATCTGGATTGCTACAAATGCCTCACACTCTTATCTTTCCCTGGTGAGACCTGGCTGAGGCAGGGGATGGCAGCAGCTCTTGCAAGGACCGAGTATCAGGATGCAGGTGAACTCTGCAGCACATTAACTTGATAGATAAGGCTCATACCTCAACCAATATTCTATCATCTATCAGAGAGATGCTGGAGGGCTGGTGGCTAGACCAGAGAGCCAGGAATCTTCATGCAGGGTTCTTTGGCACAGACAATGGTCAAAACATGGTAAAGACAATATCCAATAGGGGCTTTCAGAGCATCCGAAGTTTTGCACACACTCTGCACCTGGTAGTGAAGTATGTTCTGGGGCTGGAGTCCAAGCACCAAAAGAATGAATACCTGCAGGATTTAATATGTAAATATAGAAACATAGCAGGGCACTTCCACAGAAGTGTAAAGATGAGGCAGCTTCTCTGATAAAAGCAGGATGATTTTGGGATGCCTCATGAGCATTGAATTTAAGATATTAGCCCCTGATGGAATTCCACCTATATAATGCTGCAGATCTGACTTGGGAAATGGTGACTGGATAGTCATGAGCCAGGTGGTAAAAATCCTGAAGCCATTCAAGACCCTGGTGGTCCAGCAGGGGTCCAGGAGTGATCTCCTGCACTCGGGCCGTCGGCTGCCGGTATTCAAAATGGCTCCGATAGCCCCTGTGACATAGTAAGGGCAAAGGCTATCGGCGCCATTTTGAATACCGGCAGCCGACGGCCCGAGTGCAGGAGATCACTCCTGGACCCCTGCTGGACCACCAGGGACTTTTGGCAAATCTTGGGGGACCCTCTTGACCCCCACAAGACTTGCCAAAAGTCCCTGGTGGTCCAGCGGGGGTCCGGGAGCGATCTCCTGTACTCGGGCCGTCGGCTGCCGGTAATCAAAATGGCGCCGATAGCCTTTGCCCTTACCATGTCACAGGGGCTATCGACATCATTTTGAATACCGGCAGCCAACGGCGTGAGTGCAGTAGATGGCTCCCTGACCCCTGCTGGACCACTAGGGAGTTTTGGCAAGTCTTGGAGGGGTCAGGAAGGTGGAGGTTTTGTTTAAATTCGCTCCTTTAGACGGCCGAATAATTCGGTGAAGATTCGTTGTATTCGTGGGAATCGCGATACGTTTCGCTTCCCCACGAATACAACGAATATGGCCCTATACGTTGCGGATTGCCAATATGTTGCAAACAAATGCACACCTCTAATAATTACTCTGTTTGCCTGCCATGCCCCAGATATACACCTCAGGGGCCGACTATAACCACTAGGGATGTGAATCATGTTTTGACAAATTAAAATATCGTCCGATATTTTTTAAATCGTCATTAATCGTTACAGAGTGTGATACAATAGAAATTCCACCGATTTATCGTGAAAAAATCGTTAATTGGGTTAGTGCACACTAACAGGAGTTAGGACACAACCTAAAAACCCACCCCAACCCTTTAAAACTACTCCCTTAGCCTCCACCACCCTCCCGACCCCCCCAAAAACATTTTAAAATTACCTGGTGGTCCAGCGGTGGTCCTGGGAGCATTCTTTCGTGCTCGGGCTGTCGGCCGATAAACAAAAAACCCACCCGACCCTTTAAAACCGCTCCCTTAGCCTCCACCACCCTCCCGACCCCCCCAAAAATGTTTTAAAATTACCTGGTGGTCCAGTGGGCCCCGGGAGCAATCTCTCGCTCTCCAGCCGTCGGCTGCCACTAATAAAAATGGCGCCGATGGCCCTTTGCCCTTACCATGTAACAGGGTAACCGTGCCATTGGCCGGCCCCTGTCACATGGTAGGAGCACTGGATGGCCGGCGCCATTTTTAAAGATGGCGCCGGCCGTCCACTGGATGGCTCGCACCATTTTTAAAGATGGCGCTGGCCATCCACTGGTGGTCCAGTGGGCCCCGAGAGATCACTCCCGGGGCCCACTGGACCACCAGGTAATTTTAAAACATTTTGGGGGGGGGGGGGGGGGGTCGGGAGGGTGGTGGAGGCTAAGGGAGCGGTTTTAAAGGGTCGGGTGGGTTTTTTGTTTATCGGCCAACAGCCTGAGCATGAGAGAACGCTCCCGGGACCCCTGCTGGACCACCAGGTAATTTTAAAACATTTTTGGGGGGGGTCGGGAGTGTGGTGGAGGCTAAGGGAGTGGTTTTAAAGGGCCGGGGTGGGTTTTTTGTTTATTGGATCGGGTGCAGCCGATAAAAAAAAACCGATCGGGCCGGACGAAAAAAAATGCACGATTTGAATCGGAACCGAACCGATTCTGGTTCCGATTCACATCTCTAATAACCTGTCTACCTGTCTGCTATGTCCCTTATACCACCACAGGAGCCACAGTGTCATCTCTCTGCCTGCCTGCCATACTCCTTATAACACCATAGGGGGCCAGATGGTAACCTCTCTGATTGTTTGCTATGTGCCAGATATACCACCACAACACCCAGACCGTAACCTGTCTGCCTGCCATGCCCCTTATACCACCACAGGCGGGCCAGACAGTAACTTCTATGCCTGCCTGCCACGCTCTGTAAACCACCACAGGGGCCAGACTGTCACCTTTCTCCATGCCTGCCATCCCATTATACCATCACTGAAGTCATACTGTAACCTCTCTGCCTACCTGCTATGCCTCAGATAAACCAGACTGCAACCTTTCTGACTGTATGTCATGCTTGTTTAACCACCACAGGGGCCATACTAAAACCTCTCTACTTGTCATGCCCCTTATACCACAACAGGGGTCAGACTGCAATCTTACTGCCTGCCTACCATGCCCATTATGTATGTGCATGGGTGTTTTTTTTATCTTTGTTTTGTTTACTATTGTTGGTTATACTCGGGTGTTTTGTCCCTGGAAAAAAAAATGTGAAAAATATCCCACAAAAAATAAAATGTGTCTCCTCCCCTTCCACCATTTTTATGGTTCTTAATATTTTGTATACCTCTACAATTCTTTTCTGCTAACATCTACAATGCAAAATTTACAATGCACTATAAAACTACAGCAACTGTCAATGAAGGGACCAATCAATGGTGACTGAAATGAATGAATGAATGAATATTTTGGGTACAGCTGGCTTGCATAGAACTTTTGAGGGCTAATAAGTGGGGATGAGCCCCTTCACCAGTTATAATTTTGTATTAATAGAGATAGGGAGGGAGGTAGCCCTTGGTCAGCTCTAACATTTTGTTTATGGGAAATGGAAGGGATGCCCTCAGCAAGCTCTAATTTTTAATTTATGGAGATTGGGGGGAAGGTGCTCACTGGTACAATTTCTAACAAGATTGGAATCAGGAAGAGGTGGCTCTGTCATTGCTGGGTGCTAGTGCTTTTCTATTATTAATAAAAAATAGAATATTCAGTAAACTGGTGCGAGGCAAAGTTACCCAGATAACTTTCTCTGGGTAACTCTGGCCAAGAATATTAAGCAGAAGGGACTTGTCCCACTGAATATTCGGCTAGAGTTATCAAGGTAACTTTGTCCAGATAATTTTACCACTTGCAGGCTTACTAACATGGGCCTCTAGGTACTTAGAACTGATTTTCAGAAATAGGGATGAAATTAGGAGCCTTAATCTAGGCAAATGAATTCAGGCTCCTAAATTAGATGAATTTTCAGCTGAAAACCTCAGCCTGAAAATAGGTATTTAACTTCAGAACCTAAATTTAGGGACTCATCCTTTTCTGAATATCAGCCTTTGTTTAAACAGCTAAAAGATGCTGTGAATTCTGCCCTTGATGATGGTTCGCTATAGAACTGAAACAATGTAAATCAATATGTGGAATTATTTAAAAAAAAAACAAAAACCTTTTGATCTATTATATAAATATGGTAAAGAATGCTGACCTGCCAACATTCTTATGTATTACATATGAATTTTGTTAAGAAATCAGCATTGGGCATCGACCATATGCTCCAATTAATTGTCTAGACTGCTGAATGTTGAATCCTCTGTTGGCAGTTCAGGTCTTTCTGTTAATAATCAAGGCAAGAAACAGACAGAAGGCAGGAAGAAGAATAAGGACAATTAAGAAAAAAACTGAGGACACTAAAAATGTGAAGGATTTAGATATTGTATGCAATAATAAAATTAAGATGTTAAGATCTTGAAACTGTTTTAGAAAAAAGACTAAAAATTTCCAATAGAAATGAAATGGGTTGTATGCTGCCAGAGAGAGACAGGCATAGATGATCACAAAATTCCAAAACCAGATTAATAAAAGTAACAGTGGAATCCATAGACAATGATCAGCCCTTGCCTTTGTAATCATAAGTCCTATTTCTAGATGTTTAAAGTTTTAATACTGAAGTGCATAAATGGAAAATAGAATGCACACTGTTCAAATAAATCGCTTCATAGAGACAGAAAAAATGAAATAGCTCTCTCAATGTAAAATTATTTAAAACAAAACAAAAACAAAAAAAACCCTTCCTAGCATAGTAACATCAGCATTTAGAGTTAAAAAAAGAAGAGCCAGCACTCAGTGACAGTGCTTCCAGTCATCAATGCAAATCACATTTTGGCACAATGCCTGCTTCAGGAAGGTAATGCAGTTGCCATCCACTTCAGAGAAATGACAGAATGTATATTGGATGATGTTCTTCTTCACTCTGAATTCAAATGCAGCTTCTTGCCATAATTCTCCTTTTCACTTTCACATGGTCATTGCTGCAGACATGCTTCAAACGGCTACAAAATTATGCACAGATTAAATAGAGAATTCTCAGTCTGACATCATTCGGGAGAATCAATCACAGAGGATTATTCTAGTAATGCCATTGATTCCTTCAACCAATGGACAAGGAAATAGCAGAAAAGCTAAATGAACTCTGTCTCTGTCTTTACTGAAGAGGGTGCAGAGGTCATACCTATATCAGAAACATTTTTTGATGGTGAAGATTCTGAGCGACTAAACAAAATCCCTATGAACTGGAATTTGAAATAAATTGGATTGACAGAATAATAAATTACTGGGACCTGATGGTATTCACCACAGAATTTCAAACATGAAATTGCAGTCCTGCTCCTGGCGATCTGCAATCTATCATTTTAAAACAGCCACAGCACCTAAAGACTGGAGGGTGGCCAAGATTATGCTGACATTTATAAGGGACTCCAGGGGTGATCCAGGAAACTAGAGACAGGAGAGCCTGATGTCGCTGCCAGGCAAAATGGTAGAAACTATCCTTAAAAACAAAATTACTGCCCATATAAATGGACATGGTTAATGGGGGACAGTCAACATGGCTTTTGCAAAGGTAATTCTTGCCTGACCAATTTTCAAGATTTTTTGAAGGTGTAAATAAGCATGAAGATAATGGTGAGTTGGTTGATATATTGTACTTGGATTTTCAGAAGGCATTTGGGGAAGTCTCTCATGAGAGACTCCTCGAGAAATTGGGATAGGAGACAGTGTCCTCTTGTGGATTAGTAATATTTAATAAAACAGTAGTTTTATATACATTGAAGCATGTAGCGCTAAGAATCAGAAAAACATTCCATATGTGTGCTCAGTGTATTCCTTCTGGAATTTCTTATGGTGCTGGTTGAAACCCAAGGCAACTAAGGATAACTGTGACAATACAAAGGCTATATTAAAATGCAGCGCATCTCAATGTAAGGCCACAGAGTTTGTCAAATGGAATCATGGGGCATTGTCCTTACAAAAAGGCACAGAAGATTGCAAAGTCAGTCTTGTGTATTCTGTCACAAGGCCCAGCATCATTGACCCAAAGGTTTACTGAACAATCCATGGGTCAGGCATATGAAACTCCATGCACCAATTCAAATTTGTTAAACTGGGATTTTTTTTCCCCTTTACTTGATTTCACTGAACCATGGAATAGATGAAAAGTCATAAATTGTGTTCCATTGAAATGTATGACCTAATCTGAATGAACTGTTAATCCACCAGACTCAAAACTCACAATGATGATGATGATGATTGCTGCCAACTCACTCAAGTCACCATTTTCTAGCTTTTGCTATATCCACTGACTTGAAAACCTGTGTCACACTGCTATGCCATAGTCACAACTTCACAGGAAATTGCAATGCAAATTTAATCAGTTAATTCACTAGTTCTGAGCACACAGGTGCAAATTCCTTGCAGTTCAGTGAAATCCAAGTAGAATAATCGTGATATATTAGTACTCTGATTCTGTCTTGTAGTGTGCTTATAATATTAGAGACTTATACATGTAATTCATAAGTTTGTCAATTACAGCCCAGGCATTTTATTTCATAAATGATGTATGCATTCTAATTCCATCTTCCCCCAGTACTCAAGGAGGCCCATGTCTGGCAAAAACTATGTGTCCAGAAGAGACAGGAGCTCCTGATATGTTACTATTTCAGATATGCCAACAAAACAAAGATTACTGCACCTAGACCTGTTTTTAAAGTCTTCAATTTTATCTGCAGGTTCTGTATTAACTTTGTTTTTTAGCACTTTTGTTTCCTTCTTAGAGGTACTAATCCTGCTTTCTGCAGTGTCTAATTGTGTTCCAATGATAATGATCAATTGCTTTACATCTGCCATCTGCTCTGAAATAATTTCAAACGTATTGTTTAATGCAAGAAGAACAGCAGCAGTTAAGTTCAGCTATGGTTGCTTCATCCAACATGTTCAAAGGATCAGTCTGCTGTGTCAACCATCTTGAGAGAGACAGGTCTTGGGTTTTCTTTCTCCTTTTTACCTGTTTATATGGACATATCCTCTGAATTTTTGCATAAAACTCTGTCCAAGAAGCTTTAAATTGCAATATGTGTAAATTTCTCACAGTTTAAGATGAAGAAAAAAAGAAAATTCTCAGTTCCTCATGTGGGGGAGGGAGGACACATGGAGCTCAGAGATAGCACAACCTGCTCAGATCACCACATCCCATGGCTCCATGGTAATGCATTTTACTGCTTGGTAAATGCACAAGACAGCCGGCACCATCTTGTGCTCATACCATGTGACAGGGGCCGACCAATGGCACCAGTAGCCCCTGTGACATAGAAAGGGCAAAGGCTATCGGCACCATTTTGATTACTGGCAGCTGATGGCCTGAGTGCAGTAGATCACTCTCGGACCTCCGCTGGATGACCAGGGACTTTTGGCAAGTCTTGGGGGACCCTCCTGACCCCCCACAAGACCTGCCAAAAGTCCCTGGTAGTCCAGCAGGGGTCCTGGAGCGATCTCCTGCACTCGGACCCCCAGGGATTATTGGCAAGCCTTGGGGGGGTCAGGAGGCCCCCCCAAGCTGGCCAAAAAGCTTGCCAATAATCCCTGGGGGTCCAGCGGGGGTCCGGGAGCGATGTCGTCGTCGGCTGCCAATAATCAAAATGGCGCCGATAGCCTTTGCCCATACTATGTCACAGGGGCTTTCGGCGCCATTGGTCGGTTCTCCTACCATGTGACAGGGGCTGACCAATGGCGCCGGTAGCCCCTGTGACATAGTAGTTCAGAGGCTATTCGGCACCATTTTGAGCATGGCTAGCACTAGCACACTGGGCACACCACGGAGGGTCAAATGGCACCCGGGGGGGACCCCGCTGGACCACCAGGGATGTTGGTAAGTCTTGGGGAGGGGGAGGGATCGGGATGGGGGGGGGGTGTATGTAATGTACTAAAATTAATTTAAATGCGTAGGGTGGGGTTTTTTTTTTAGCTTTGTTTTCCCGCGTTGTTTTTTGGCCCGGTTTCGGTTTTCCCCGTTTAGTTTTTTTTTTTTTTCAAAAAAACTAAACGGGGAAAACCGAACTTTACCATGAAGTATCCGAGTCAAAAAACGACCCGGTAGCAAAACACGAAGCACATCTCTAGTGAATACCCAGAAGCTATTAACTGTACTTATGCACTTCAGCTGATGACAAAGGAACTTGAAGAGCTCTCAGAAATAAGAAAAGTGCTACTCAAGTCGAAATCTACAATATCAACCTATGTTGACTTTTTGTTTACACAGTGCCTCTGTAAACTATGGGAACACAGAGGATGAACTAGAGTACAACTACCACCAGTTTTCCATAGTACTAGAAACATTAATGTTGGCACCTAAGAAAGATTTAGGGAAATGGCCCATATTATAAAGGTCATGAAAACTATTGAGCATATGAAATATCCAAGCTCCAATCTGGACAGACAGGCACAGCATTTGAGGTCAGGCCCTTTTAGGGATGTAAGGCCTGGACAGCGGATGGACAGGCACAGCATCAGAGGTCAAGCCCCTGTAGAGACATAAGGCCTGGATGGCCAGGCACAGCATTACAGGTCAAGCCCTTGTAGGGACATAAGGCCTGGATGGACAGGCACAGCATTAGATGTCAAGCCCTTGTAGAGACATATGGCCTGGATGGACAGGCACAGTGTTAGACGTCAAGCCCATGTAGGGACATAAGGCTTGTGTGACGGTAAATGGAACTTTCTCTGAAGAGAGAGCGGTGTTAAGCGGAGTGCCACAAGGATCGGTGTTCGGACCGGTCCTGTTCAAAATCTTTGTGAGGCGACATTGCGGATGGGATAGAAGGTGAGGTTTGTCTTTTTGCGGATGATACTAAGATCTGCAACAGAGTGGACACGCCGGAAGGAGTGGAGAGAATGAGACATGACTTAAAGAAGCTGGAAGAGTGGTCGAAGATATGGCAGCTGAGATTCAATGCCAAGAAGTGCAGAGTCATGCATATGGAGAGTGGAAATCTGAAAGAATTGCATTTGATGGGAGGTGAAGGACTGATGTGCACAAAGCAGGAGAGAGACCTGGGGTGATAGTGTCTAACGATCTAAAGTCGGCGAAACAATGTGACAAGGCGATAGCTAAAGCCAGAAGAATGCTGGGCTGCAGAGAGAGAGAGGAATATCTAGTAAAAGAAAGGAAGTGATGATCCCCTTGAACAGGGCCTTGGTGAGACCCCACCTGGAGTACTGTGTTCAGTTCTGGAGACCATATCTCCAAAGGGACAGAGACAGGATGGAGGCAGTCCAGAAAAGGGTGCCCAAAAAGGTGGATGGTCTTCAAAAAATGACTTTCGAGGAGAGATTAAAGAACCTAAATATGTACACCCTGGAGGAGAGGAGGAGCAGAGGCGATATCATATAGACTTTCAGATACTTGAAAGGTTTTAATGATTCATGGTCAACAACAAACCTTTTACAATGGAAAAAAATCAGTAGAACTAGGGGTCACATTTGAAGTTCCAGGGAGGAAGACTCAGAACCAATGTCAGGAAGTATTTCTTCACGCAGAGGGTGGTGGATGCCTGGAATGCCCTTCCGGAAGAAGTGGTGAAGACTAAAACTGTGAAAGATTTCAAAGCGGCGTGGGATAAACACTGTGGATCCATAAAGACTAGAGGATGGGAATGAAGAGTAGAGCCATGGGGGTGGCTTGCTGGAATGTTAACTACTACCTGGTGATTACTACCCTTACTCCAAAAAAAATCCCTTGCAAAGTTAATGCAACCCCAACATTGCTCTCTGCTTCAACGGCAAAGGGAATTGTGGAAAAGAGGATTTGCATTCAGATAACAACCAAAAAGGACTGAACTTCACAATCTGGCTGAACAAATAAATGTGGGGGTAGCTTGCTTATTACGGAGGTTACTACCCTAAACCAATTAAACCTGATATATCACTTTGAATGTATACACAGTGTTGTTCTCTGCTTCTTCGGCAGGAGGTAATGTGGAAAAGAGGATTAGCATTCAGACAACAACCAACAAGGACTGAACTTCATAATCTGGGTAAACAAATAAGCATGGGGGTAGCTTGCTTATTATGACAGTTAATACCCTAAACCAATGAAGCCTGATTCATCACTTTGAAAGCATATACAGCATATACAGCGTCAACGGTAGGGGGAAGTGAGGAAAACAGGATTTACATTCAGACATCATCCAACAAGGCATCAATCTGTGCAATCTGGGTAAACAAACATCGGGATAAATTGTTTGATGTGGCGGTTACAACCCTTAACCATAAGCCAAATATTCACCTTTGATGCACCTCCAACATTACTCTCTGCATCAATGAAAGGGGATGCAGGAAATTTGAATCAAACAGTTACCAACGAACCCTGAAGTTCATGGTTGGTGCAACAGATAAGTATGGGAAAATAAGTGTGGAAGCTTGCTGGACAGACTAGATGGGCCGATTGGTCTTTTTGTGCCATCATTTCTATGTTTCTATGTTTCTGTGTAAGGCCTGGATGGACAGGCACAGCATTAGAGATCAAGCCCTTGGAGGGACATAAGGCCTGCACAGACAGGCACAGCATTAGAGGTCAAGCCCTTATAGGGATGTACAGCCTGGATGGACAGGCAAGGCATTAGAGGTCAAGCCCTTGAAGAGATAAATGGCCAGGATGGACAGGCACAGCATTAAAGGTCAAGCCCTTCAAGGTACATAAGGCATGGATGGACAGGCACAGCATTAGAGGTCAAGCTCTTGTAGGCACATATGGCCTGGACAGACAGGCACATTGTTAGAGGTCAAGCCCTTGTAGGGACATAAGTCCTGGATGGGCAGGCACAGCATTAGAGGTCACGCCCTTGTAGCAGGGCCGGTGCAAGGGTATTTGGCACCCTAGGCAAACTTTACAGTCTGGCGCCCCCTCCCCATACACAATTTTAAATTATGCATTTATAACATATTTTACATGAACAATGACATTCTGAGGTAAAATTAATATACAAGTTGTTGTGATAATTTCATGCACTGTTGTAATGCCAACAAGAAAACTTTGCATCTTGGAATTCATATGGCCTCATACCTATTATGATATATTTTGGCATGGTCCTCCCATATCAACACAGTACTATCTGCCAACACTCAAAGAATAACAACCCTACCTATGAAAAAGAATACCAAAAATATTACACCAGAATCTAAAATATCAATACACCTCCTATCAGGAAAACAGAACAGGCCAAGCTACTACAGATCCCTACAGAGAAACCACATGCTAAAAGAATGCTTCATCTCAGTCTTTGCATGCAGAACACAAACCCTCACCAAATACAGAATAAAGCCACATAAAGTATAAATAGAAATGTGCAGACAAAAACTGAACTGTAAAACGCATCACGCCAGACTCTATACAGTGTAACAATGGAGAAACAAAAATGTCACCATTCCTCGTGAAACAAATCAATAAAATAAAGATATATAAATCATTAATCATAATTATAAAATCATACAAATAAAATAATTCAAAACAGCTGATGAATAGAATATCCAATAATTAAAGACTCATGCAAATTTTGAAAGCTTTACCAAACACCAATAAAATATTTCAAACAGCAGACATATCACATACTACCCAATAATTAAAATGGTAGTCAAACAAGAAAAATGAACTTAAAAAGCCACCTTTACTTACCCTCTCCAGCAGTTCTCCTACTCCTTTCCCTTGCAGGCCATACTAGAAGCAGCAGTAGCTGTTGAAGCTGTCCTCACAGATCTCTTCCTTAGGGACCACAACCAGTATCTTCTCTCTCTCACACACATACCAGTCACACCCTCAGGACCAGTTTCTGTCTCTCACACACCAATCTCTCCCCAACCAGACTCTCTCTCTCTCTCTCACACACACACACACCAGTCATCTCCCTGATCAGCCGTTCTCACACATACACACGTCACCTCTCTGGCCAGTCTCTCTCAATCAGACATGCTCTCGCTCTCTCTTACTTACACACAGGCTTTCAATCACACCCATGCTCTATCTCACTTACAAACAGGCTCAATCACTAGGGATGTGAATCGTTTTTCAACGATTAAAATTATCGTCCGATAATGTTTATATCGTCTTAAATCGTTATAGAACACGATACAATAGAAATTCTAACGATTTATCGTTAAAAATCGTTAAATCGTGTTAGTGCGCACTAACTCGAGTTAGTGCGCACTAACTCCCCGTTAGTGCGCACTAACTCGATTTAGTGCGCACTAACTGAAAATGATACAAATAAACACTTTCCAGGTCACTGAAGGTCAGTTAGGAATGAATATGTGTTCCTATTGGCTGGCTGCCCTCTTATCTATTGATGTTACCACTGAGGTGATGGTTGGGGGGATGGGAAATGGAACTGGAAACTAACGAACACCAACAGAAAATGAAACAAAGTGTTCACACTTCCCAGGTCAGTAAAGGTCACTTAGGAATGAATATGTATGTATGTATTCCTATTGGCTGGCTGTGCTCTTATCTATTGATGTTACCAATATGGTTGGGGGGATGTGAAATGGAAACAGTTGGAAGCTTGACAAAAAAGTAATGTAATGATCAGCACTCACCTGACTAGAACTTGTTTGTTTATTATTTTTGTTAGCAGGCACCTGAAATGCTAGTGCATGTTGAATTTGCCAATCACTGTGCATTTTAGAAAGGTGGTCCTGGCTGGAACTGTACACAGTTCAAATATATGTAATTGATTGTTGGTAAGTGTATTTTTTAAGTAGCCACACTGGCACCAGTATGTTTACTTTTCCTCCTACTTAACTCACTAGCTCAGCTTTGTAAGAAGGGCTTCTCTGCTTGTGTGTTGTTTTTGTTTGGTGTGAGGAGAGCAGAAACATCAGATCTTTATTCAATCTACTACAGTCATCTCTTACAGTGCCCTATCCCTATTAATACCAGGAGTGTTGTGATCTTCCTGCACACAGTGCCCTAACCCTGATACCAGTCTGAGACAGCTCCCTCCCTGCATTACTAGTGAGAGGCTGGCTTCACAGACAGGGGGGAGCTGCCTGACCCTCACTCCTGACTTCCCCCATGTCCCAGCTAGTGAATGGTGTGTGGGTGAGGGGGGGGGGGGAGGATGGTGAAGTCTGAGACAGCTCCCTCCCTGCATTACTAGTGAGAGGCTGGCTTCACAGACAGGGGGGAGCTGCCTGACCCTCACTCCTGACTTCCCCCATGTCCCAGCTAGTGAATGGTGTGTGGGTGAGGGGGGGGGGAGGATGGTGAAGTCTGAGACAGCTCCCTCCCTGCATTACTAGTGAGAGGCTGGCTTCGCAGACAGGGGGGAGCTGCCTGACCCTCACTCCTGACTTCCCCCATGTCCCAGCTAGTGAATGGTGTGTGGGTGAGGGGGGGGGGGAGGATGGTGAAGTCTGAGACAGCTCCCTCCCTGCATTACTAGTGAGAGGCTGGCTTCACAGACAGGGGGGAGCTGCCTGACCCTCACTCCTGACTTCCCCCATGTCCCAGCTAGTGAATGGTGTGTGGGTAAGGGGGGGGGGGGGAGGATGGTGAAGTCTGAGACAGCTCCCTCCCTGCATTACTAGTGAGAGGCTGGCTTCACAGACAGGGGGGAGCTGCCTGACCCTCACTCCTCCGGGGTATTGTGATCTTCCTGCACACAGTGCCCTATCCCTGATACCAGGGGTGTTGTGATCTTCCTGCATGCAGTGCCCTATCCCTATTAATACCAGGAGTGTTGTGATCTTCCTGCATGCAGTGCCCTATCCCTATTAATAACAGGAGTGTTGTGATCTTCCTGCATGCAGTGCCCTATCCCTGATACCGGGATGTGTGCAAGAAGATCACAACACCCCCGGTATCAGGAATAGGGCACTGTGTGCAGGAAGATCACAACACCCCCAGTATCAGGAATAGGGCACTGTGTGCAGGAAGATCACAACACCCCTGGTATTAGGGATAGGGCACTGTGTGCAGGAAGATCACAACACTCCTGGTATTAATAGGGATAGGGCACTGTGTGCAGGAAGATCACAATACCCCTGGTATCAGGGTTAGGGCACAAGTTCTAGTCACATTGACTGATCACATTACTTGTTTTGTCAAGCTACCAACTGTTTCCATTTCCCATCCCCCATATACTGTCAGTAGGAAACTTGGTAACATGAATAAATAAGAGGGCAGCCAATAGGAATACATATTCATTCCTAAACTGACCTTAACTGACCTGAAAAGTGTCAAATTGTATCATTTTCAGTTAGTGCGCACTAACTCCCAGTTAGTGCGCACTAACTCCCGTTAGTGCGCACTAATCGGAAAAAACGATTTTTAACGATTTTTTAACTAAAAAATCGTGCCTAAGACGATTTTCTTGCCCTGCCACACGATTTCTATCGTTAAGACGATATGGAAAACGATTCACATCCCTATCAATCACACACATGCCCTCTCTCACAGCCACAAGCCAGCCAAAAACATGCTCCATCTCTCTTGTGCACACACATTGACACACACAAGTACCCTCCCTGCCTCACATATACACCACACACATAGAGAAGCACCCTCCCTGTCTCACATACATATTACACTCTCACGGAAGCACCTTGCTTTCAGACTTGCAGCATTTTTCACTTTTACTAAAAGTGAAAGTGATGCTCCCAACCGTTTAAATAAGAAAACCACATAACTATCAAAAGGCGAAATGACACCCATCCTTCAGGTTCTGTCCTCCCAAGGTACAGCCACCCACACAGTACAGCTTCTCTTGTTTTACGCTTCCAGGCAATAAAGCAAGTGTCTTTCTTCAAACTATCAGTCATATGATTATTCATGTGGGAGATATGGAACAGAAAGACATCCTTAGTCAGCTTCCCTTTGAAATGGGAAGATTCCAGTCTTAGTCATTTAAAAATATACATTTTCTAAAGGCTTAAAAAAAAAAAAGCAAAACTATTTCAGATTCTATTCTAGTCTTCATGCTTAAATTATGCTTAAAAAAAAAACAACAACAAACAAACCCCACCTGGCATCAGTATCTTAAATTTGTGATTTTGCTGAGATGAACATTTTAAATACTTTAATTTTTTTTGCTTTAGTATTTGTCTCTACCCACTTTAAGTTAAATTTTATTTTCCAGAAGAGGGATGCTTAAAATTTAGTAATTTTATCTTTCATCCAACTTTTCAAAAGTTCAGCTATACGTATTATCATATTTCATTTTTTTTAACTGGCAGATTCCTTTCTCACACACACACACACACACACTCACAGAAAGAAGATCGGTGCCGAGACTTAGGGAGTGCCGCGGAAGGCAGGCAGGCAGCCAGCTTCCGACTCGCCCTTCCTCCCCGCCAGTCCCACCCTCCCGACACCCCCCCTAGTGGTCCAGCGGAGGTCCCGGGAGCGAGCTGCCGCTCCCGATGCCTCAGCTGCCACTAAGCAAAATGGCGCTGGTGGCCTTCAGCCCCTACCATGTGACAGGGGCTACCAGTGCCATTGGTTGACCCCTGTCACATGATAGGGGCTGAAGGTAACCGGCGCCATTTGCTGCTTGAAACCTATCCCAGGGGGTAAAATAAGCAGCAAAATTCCACTGCTAGTGCTAGCAGCTTCTCTCAGTGGCATAGACAGAGAGACCGTCTCAACTCTCTGATCAATTTAAAAAAGTGCGGTAAAAAAAAACAGGGCTAGCTGGCAATGCAGCCAAATTGAACAAATATCTTTTTCTATCGAAGTAGCTAGCAATTGAATACAGATTTGATACACTCAGACTAGCTCTGAGTTCAGCCATCTCCCCATACCATGCCCACCAAGAAAGTGTGTGGCACGCCACGTGCTTCACGTATAAGTAGTGCTGCATCATCAGGAACAGCGTCACAGAGCACTGAGTGAGAGCGGTGATTGGCTGCATTTCAAAAAATGCTTAGCTCTGATAGGCTGCATTCTGGTCTCCTTGCCAACCTGTCTGACCCAATCTATGACAGGGCTGTGAGGTCACTTATAACTCACAGGAAAGGGCTGGTTTTTGCTATCTCCTATTTCAAATGGCCGCTAAGAAATCACTGTGAGCCAAAAGAATGAAACTAATGAGGTCAAGCTCTTGTAGGGACATACAGCCTGGACAGACAGGCACATTGTTAGAGGTCAAGCCCTTGTAGGGACATAAGGCCTGGACAGAGAGGCACAGCAATCGAGGTTAAACCCTTGTAGGGACATAAGGTCTGGACGCACAGGCACAGCAATCGAGGTCAAACACTTGTAGGAACATAAGGCCTGGATGAACAGGCAAAGCATTCGAGGTCAGAGGTCAATCCCACCTAGGAACAAGGCCTGGACGAACAGGCAAAGCATTCGAGGACAGAGGTCAATCCCACCTAGGGACATAAGACCTGGACGGAAAAGCAGAGCAGTCGAGCACAGAGGTCAATCCCAGCTAGGGACATAAGGCCTGGACAGACAGGCACAGCAATCGAGGTTAAACCCTGGTAGGGATATAAGGCCTGGACGGACAGGCACAGCAATCGAGGTCAAACACTTGTAGGAACATAAGGCCTGGATAAACAGGCAAAGCAGTCGAAGTCACACTTGTAGGAAAATAAGGTCTGGACGGAAAGGCACAGCAATCGAGGTCAAACACTTGTAGGAACATAAGGCCTGGATGGACAGGCACAGCAGGTTTTTCTTCTTTATTGATTTATCTTGCTATTTTCAAACGTTTCCAGCACTTCATAGTCAATTACACTCAGTTACTGTTGGTATTTCCCTATCCCCAGAGGGCTTACAATCCAAGTCAAACCCTTGTAGGAAGATAAGGCCTGGACAGTTGATGGTCATGCACAGCGTTTGAAGTCAGGTACATGTGCTGCAGTGCTTATATTATCTGGAGCACAGGAGGCAGTTGGAGCTGCTGCAAGGCTTTCAATTGCTTTTATTCCTCTTGCCATTCACAGGGAAAATTTGGAAACCCAAGCAAAGGCAGGTTTACTTTCAAAAACACTACCATTTCTATCAACTCTGGTGCCAGCCTTGAGCAGAGAGGGCTCATGATATCCCCTGTCACTGAAAAGACAAGTTCACTGGGCACCCTGGTTGGTGGACATGACAGATATTGCTGAGCCACTTTGGCTAGGTGTGGCCATACAGTGGACTTGTATGCCCAATATGCCAGCGGATCTGTCTGCATGTTCTCTATCGGCTCTGAGACATACCATGTCACTGACAGCTATGCTGGTGTCTCCTTTGCTTGGGCGGGCTGAGAGTCATTCATGCCAGCTGCTTTGTGTCTCGCCCATTGCACAAAAGATGAATCTTTATGGGCAATGTGCCTTGGGCATTCTGCCATGGAGGAGGAGGTACTATCTGTCGCTGATACAGTGCTGCTCCTGCTTGGGCTAGCAGCACAAATCTCTGAAGTGCCCGCTGTTTCCACCTCTGCTTGAAGCCTAATCTGTCTCTGCCTATGGCGCTCCTGTTCACGGACTTTAGCTAACAGCAGGTCCTTCAACAATATGAGACAATCGTACTGTAGGGCGAGTTTCCTTTTCACACAGGGATCACAGACTATGGCAAGCATGTATGTGTTCTGTTCTGTTAAAGGCCTTAATCTCTCTTTCACCTGCTGCTGCAAAATATCTAGACAATACAGCACTCAACTGTCATTCCCTCTTCCTGTTTGAAGGCCTCCAAATGTTCATCCAGGAGATTAACTATAGGGATGATGTCAGCCAAGGTGGCACTTCTGGAACTCAGCTCCTCCGTGACATCCTTGAAGGGCTGCAGGATTTTTACCAGCTGACTCATGACTAACCAATTATGATGCCCTAGGGGATTCTGCACACCTATGTCCATTGTACCAGAAAGTTCATGAAGGGGTGTCTGCAGCTCCACTAACCTCTCCAGCATCATAAATGTGGAATTCCACCAGGTGGCAATGTCTTGAATGAGATGCTTATGAGGCATCTCCAAATCAGTCTGCTTTTGTCGGAGAACCTGCCCCGCCTTCACACTTCTGTGGAAGTGCACTGCTGTGTTCCTGCACTTGTGTATTAACCTATGCAGGTATTCATTCTCTTTGTCATTGGAATCCAGCCCCAGAGCTGACTTCACCAGGTGCAGAGTGTGTGCAAAACATCGGATGTTCTTATAGTGCCCGTCATTTATTGCCTTAACCATGTTTGCACCATTTTCTGTGACAAAGAACCCTGCCTGAATTTTCCTGTCTCGCTAGTGTAGTTGCCATCCCTCCAGCATCTGTCTGATGCATGCTAGAATATTGGCTGCGATATGGGCCTGGTCAGTCAGGTGGGTGTGCAGTAAAGCCCACCTCCACCCTGATACTTCTTCAGTAATAGAGCTGCTGGCTGCCCCTGCCTCAGCCAGGTCCCACCACTGTGCTGTCAGGGAGAGGTAAGAGTGTGCAGCATTCATGGCGGTCCAGATATCGCAGGTGAAATGCACTCTTCCCTCTGCCTTAGCTAGCAGCGCTTGCATGCGACTGTGACACTGCTTGTACAGGCTGGGGATGACCTTTCTACTAAATGTGGTTCTGGAGGGGCCTTGTAATTTGGAAGTACAACCTTCAGAAAATGCTTGAAACCCACATGCGCCACTAACTGCAATAGCGGGTCATCAAGGGCAATCATTTCCCCAATGGTCCTGGTTATAACCCCGGGATAGCATTACCACACTCCACCCCATTTCCTCCATGGTGGATTGTCGCTTCTGCCACATGTCAGGGGGTTGCTGGCCTGCCACCTGACTACTAGAAGGGGATGAGGGTGTGGGCTGACTCTGCTGCTTTCCTACCACTGCACATTGCTTGGAAGGGGTCCTCCGACTGGTACTGCCACCATCCCCAGATGCCAGTAATCTTGTTGGGTGTTGCCTCTTCATATGATGTTTCATGCCAAAATTAGATAGATGTCCCATTTGCTTGCCTCTGCTAATAGCCCTGGCACAGTAATTACACCGAGCATAACGCGGGTCTTCCGTCACTTTAAAGTGGCTCCAGATCGCAGATGTCTTTCGTGATCCTCCCCTCTCTAAAGCCTTGGGGGTGGGTGCTGGAACTGGAGCTGAGGTAGTGGGTGCACCCTGAGAAGCAATGCCAGGGGGTCCTCAGTCACCCTCTGTGCCTATGCTGACTGCTCTTCCTCCTCCTCCTCCTCAGCACTTTCATCTCTCCCCTGCTGCATTGAAGTGGAGGCTAAGACAGGACTAACGGATCCTACCGAAGATTCTTCACCTATTACTTCTTCTGTTTCTGATGAGAATCCCACACAAGAAGATTCTTCATCTGAATCTAAAGCAAACAGTGACTGTGCTACCTTGTCAACGCTAAGTGTTAGTGGAGACTTCTGTCCCCCTGCTGCTTTTGGGTGTCTACATTTTGTCTGGCATGACTCTGCCTCCCCTTCCCTCCTCCAAAACTACAGGGCCAGAAACATGTGGTGGCAATGGCGATGCATCATTTATCAGATTTCATTTTTTTCGGGATGGAACTGCGACAGGTGCCTTTTTAACTGTTCTGGTGGTGTTGCACTAGTGTCTTTTGAGTTGCCTCCTCTGCCAGGCCCAATCACTCGACTACATCTATCGTTCCCTGACATTATGGATTTAATGTCACTGAGTAGTGCCTACCACTGCCCACTGTCATGGTGCCTGGCTGTGCACTAATGTGTGTGGCGTGCACACAGAATCTGCTTGCTTGTAAGCACAAAAGAGGCAGACTTCCGAGGCACTTGACTGCACAGACCCACCCAATAGTTAGGTTCAGTCTGTCAAAAATACCTACTGCCCACTGTCACGGTGCCTGGCTGTGCACTAATGTGTGTGGTGTGCACACAGAAGCTGCTTGCTTGTAAGCACAAAAGAGGCAGACTCCCTGGGCACTTGACCGTTGCCCGTATGACATAGTGAGGGTAAAGGTAGCGCCGGCGCCATTTTGAATATTGGCAATACAGCCCACATGCAGGAGGTCGCTCTCGGACCCCCACTGGACTTTTGGCAAGTCTTGTGGGGGTCAGGAGGCCCCCCCAAGCTGGCCAAAAGTCCCTGGGGGTCCAGCGGGGGTCCGGGGGTGATCTCCTGCACACATGACATCGGGAGCCAGGAACCAAAATGGCGCCGGCGCTACCTTTGCCCTGTCACATGATAAGGGCAAAGGGCCACCGGCGCCATTTCTCTTAATGACCATGACCAGAGAGCGGGACCGTGACCAGAGAGCGGGAGATCGCGCCGGGACCCCCCCACTAGACCCCAGGTAATTTAAAACATTTGGGGGGGGGGGTTCGGGAGGGTGGGGGATTTGTTTTAAAGGTTCGGGGTGGGTTTTAGGGTTGTTTTGGTGTGCCAGTTTTCCTGCCCTCCCCCGATTTACGATTTTTTGACGATAAATCGGGGGAATTATTGTATCGCGGCTCTAATGATTTTTGACGATTTAAAATATATCTGACGATTGTTTTAAATCGTCAAAAAACGATTCACATCCCTAGAACAGACAAAGAACAAAGGAACTTCAAAGAAGACCTGGGTGGGGATCCAGGGTGGGATAAGGCTGTAGCAATGGTCATCAGATGGGGAGCAGGTGCCTCATGCAGATTGTGGAACCCCAACCTGGTATCACCAAGGAGATGAAAGTCTGGATGCAGGCACCTCCTGCAGGTCGGGGGATCCAGAACAGCTGGCGCCTCCAGTAGGTCGTAAAGAAGATCCCAAAACAAATTTGGGGGGCAAGACAAAGTCCAGGAGAAGACCTGGAACCAGGATAGTCCCACTGGACACATGGCCTTGGCAAATCTGTTGCGCTGCAGTGGAAGTGGAAGGGCACACATCCCTCGTCCAGAGCGGGACGAGGGATGTGTGCCCTTGCGGCAAAACTAAATCTAGGCTGGGACTGGAGCTTGGAAGTCCGGAGGCAAGATGTGGACCTTGGAACTCAGAAGACAAGACATGGAGCTTGGAACTCAGAAGATGAGATGTGGAGCTTGGAACACAGGGGACTAGACACGGCGAGCAAGGTTCCTCAGACACCCCACACAGCCCATAGGCTGGTCACGGACCACACTGTCCTCTGCGCGCCCTACTCAGCTGGATGGCTTGTCACAGAGTACGAGAGGAGCGGGCAAGCTCTGGACATGGACACTGGTCAGGACAAGTTACCCATTGGATCCTCTGGAGTTGGAACAGGAATAGTCTTTAAAACCACAGAACTTGGAGCCGGAATCTCGGATCAGGTAAAAGCAAGGAATCTCTGGAGGCACGGGTACTCAAGACCTGGGACAAGATGAAGACATCAGGACTGAAACAGCGAGACATCAGGACTAGAACAGTGGAAGCCAGGCAGGAACAGGATGCAGCGAAGTCCAAGGGAGGAGAAGCTCCCAAGATGACTAGCTCCTTGCCAAGGCGACGATGGAATGGCTAAGCAGCCCTTTTGTAAGGCAGGAGAGGCAACTCCCTGGGAGGAGTTCCAGATGGACCACACCTGTGCTGGCCCTTTAAGTCAGGAGAAGATAGACAGGATCCTGGACAGTGGCGTCCCTGCCACTGAAGATACAGGAGCTGGAACAGGAGGAAGCTGGGTCTCAGGGCAGGCCCCGATGTGGGAGGTGGCATCCGGGCCATGCATAGAGGACAGAGGGCAGCTCCAGCCGCAAAGAGGACATCGGGGACGCGGCCTCCTGGCTGCGAAGAAGCAGATGGTCATCTGCTTCTTCTTCCAACCATGGAGAAGGAGCGGCTCCAAGGTGCAGGCAAGGCCGAGGCTTCTACGGCCTCTGTGCCGTGGAATGGTGGTGGCTATGAGCCGCGAAGGTAAGCACCTCCCGTGGCTTCAGCCGTGGGAGCAGCACAACAGATATTACAGTCTACATATGCATAGTGTGATTTCCCTGTTCTTTTTGAAGGGAATTTACATCTTCTGAGCAACTTTATATTCAGTAATACTATAACTGCATTTATGCCCAGAGAAATAAGGCATCTATTATATTCTAGAGATTTGTAGCCAGAAAATATTTGTTTTTTATTTTGGTTCATTTCATTTTTGTTATTTTTGGTTAACGTTTTTGTTTCATTTTCTTTTAGTACACACTGTATTCGATTTAGTGTGCACTATAACAATTAGATCACTCTAAAAACAAACACAAAAAACAAATGTACATTTCTAATACATTCCACTACTCAGAGTAAAGTTGCCCCAAAATGGTTCCTTATATGGTCATTATTGCCAAATTCATCTGTAAGTCCAACCCAGCGTGCGTGCCCTGCATGGTTGGGGGCATAAAGTTATTTAGATTTTTGGGGTAAAAAACCTGACTAGCTCTTCGATATCCCTCACTTCCCTGGGTGTGGATTCTTTGAATAGGGGTAGAAAGGAGTCCTCTCAGGTCCCAGTGCGGGGTGACTAACTTCCTAGGCTGAATTCCCTGTGTTAGATGAATTTTTTCAGTGTGTTGAGTGCTGTGTGCTGGGTGCCAAAGGAGACACAGGGACAACTGAGTTAGTGTCCAAAATAATGCTTGACTGTAAACAGGTTGGTTTAGTGGCATGAATAAATATGATCTTTCCAGGTCCATAGTTATGGCTCTTTCTATTCCTTTTCCTTTATTTTACAAATACTTGTCTTCTGTTTGTGCAAGAGTCAGGTAAGGCCAGGAATCCAGCCACTCTCCTGGGTTAGGTGGAGCAGCGGTCCCCTCAGGTTAGGGTACCTTTAGTGGGCGGTATTCCTCCAAGGTGGCAACAAAAAATCTGTCTTGGCATAGGGAGTTAATGTCTCTATCTCCCTAGGGTGTCGGTTACTCCAGATGGATGTCCTCCCATTAGATCTAATAATTACTCACAGTTAGTTGTCCTTTCTCTGTATGAGGATCCTGGTGGAAGGGATCCAGGATGGAACTGCAGGTCCACCTGCAGGTCCACCAATGCATAGGAAGAGGGGCAGAAAATCGCTTCCTTCCAGGTCTTGAAAATAACTTTTTTGCTCCCCAAAATAGATAACACCAGATGTCCTCTGCAATGGGTCACCACCACTTCTGGGCAGGTCTTCCCTAAACCTGGATGTCCAACTCAGGGTTCCCCAGTCCCTGAGTTTTGGAAAAGCCCAAGCCTTCAGCAGGGCTCCTATTAATCAAAAGTCCAAAAATCCAAATCAGTCCCTGAGCAGCCAATCTGCATCTCGTGTGGAGCCCTGACCTGCCCTGGAGGGATGTCAGATGGTTTCCAAGGCTTCAGATCAGCCCAAAAACCTCCAACCTTCCTCTCTAACTTCCAACTTAGATTGCCCCCAGAGCCCTTTGCGGAGGTCTTCTATAAACCCTCCTGCCAGGGATATCCATTACAGTGCCATGGGAGCTCTGCCACTGAATGGATCCTCCCACTAATTATATTTCTCTAACTGCACTAACAGGTTTATTCCCAGGGCTTAATGGTAAACTGGAAAGGTGCCAGGTTACACACCAATATTTTATGACAGATTATAGTCCCTGATCTGGATTAAAATAGCCAATAGGGTTGTGAATTAAAAAAACAAAAAAAAAACAAATGGATAATCCAAACTGAAACAGCTCATTTAAAATTTGGTTTGGACTGCTCAAAACAAAGGAACACACTCAACAAAAACCTCAAAAATGTTCAGGTGTTTCCATTTCTGGAAATATTGGCAAGGTAACTTTCAAACCGGCACGCGGGTGCACATGCATGCATGTTAGTCGGCCTGCTCCCAGGGACACAGCTATTTTATAACTTGTGTGCATATATGCGCACAAGTTATAAAATAGGCTGGCTGCATGCACACAAATTTTAAGTGGACATACGCAAGTGCTCACAAATGCTAATTCTACAGCATAGATAAGTGGATTTTTAAAGGAGTGGGTGTCAATGCTATTTCCAATTTTACTAGCTCATCCCCAGTTCACCCAGTTCACAGATAGATCTTTCAAACCCCCCTGGTTTAATATCCTTTATTCCCCCCAGTTTTCCCGACCCTTAAAATCCCACAGATATGCCTATTTATTTTATAACTCACATGGTATCCAAAGCAGAAGTAAAGTTACTCAGCAGGGTCCTCAGTATGTACCGGATTGTGTAAGTATTTATGTGCAATTCTCAGTTTCATGCCTCGAAATGCCCATGCCCCACCCAGACCATGCCCATGCTCTGCCCGATTTTGAAAACTTCCGAGATGTACATGCTGAGGCATATATGTGCGTAACCAGGCGGCTTTTAAAATCTGCTCTGCATGCACGAGCCCATATTCACACATCCCCTAATTAATGCATGTCAGGCTTTTAAAATTCACCTTTTATTAAATAACAGATGCTATTTCCTGGCAAAAAGAAAAATGTTCCCCCCACCACTAGCCAGGGTCTTCCTAGGTCCCTCTAAATCTCCATCCCCCTCTCAGCTGGGGCATACCTGGCTGGACTGAGCTGAGCCCACCCTGGGCCTTTCCATGCTCTCCAAATCCTCTTCCATGCCCCAAGATATCTGCTGGGGCTAGGGAAGTTTTTATATTTTCTAGATTATAGCTTTTTAGATATTTATAATATGATAATATATATTGTTTCATTTTTCTAATTATTCTTTTGTTTTTATTATATTTTGAATTTTGTGAACCATTGAGACAGATCCGTCTATACAACGGGATATAAAACTGTTTAAATAAATAAATAAATTACCCTTCTGTGGAGGTCTATTGCCAAGAAAAGGGCATAGAACATTCCCCACTCACTCCTGCCCCTCTGGAATCCTTTTAAAAATGGCACCAGCAAGTCTGAGATCAGTGCTGTATGACATAAATATGGTGTCAAAATCAGGGTTGGTCAGCACCAGTTTCTTGTATGGCCATATGTTTTCTTTTTTTCTTCCTCTTTCCTTCTCTTTTTTTGTTCTTTTTTTATCTAGTATTTTGCAAAGGCAAGCATCTTTATGATGGAAGTGAAGAGTGGTAAAGGCCCTTGGCAGGCTTAAAAACAAAGAACGATTATGAAAACATTTCAAGGTGGATATTTGGATAAGGTAAGAGATAAATCAAGAGAAAATATTTTTGAAAATTCAGAAAAAATATTTTTTAAAATATTAATATCAAGAAAGTTACAAAGAAAGGTGTCCAAAATGTAGTACTAAAAATGAATGAGACTGCAAGCTAGCAATAGTCATTTGAGTCAGAATTATGTTTGGTTCTGATAGCTGAATAAATGTATTTTCATAATGCCTAGGTAGCAGGAACATGGTGGGAATTGAAGTTATTAGTAGTAGTTACAATTTTTCCTCCTTTGGTGAACAGCCTTCTTTATTCATGTTGTGGTTATTTATCATGCGATGCTCAAAAATATTTGGGGTGAATAAAGCTTGTAACTGTGGGTCTCAACTCTAGCCCTCAAGACTGTCTGTTTTTCAGGGTAATCAAAATATGCAAATACTCCCAGCAAATAAACCACATATTTACAAATAGATCTCATGAATGTTCATTACAAATATCTTCAAAACCAGACCTGCCTGGGAGCAATGAGGATGGAGCTGAGATCTGAAAATGTAATGACATAAGCAGTGGCTCTGAACAGACATTTTCTTTCTTTTCTGAAATTTGTTGAAATGTTATGGCTGAATGAGACTAGTTTCTGTATTTACTACACAGTAAATTATGAAAAGAAGAGCAAGAAATGTCTGCTTATAGAAGTGAGAATGATATGTCATATTAAAATGTGGAAATGTTTTGAAATCACTTTGTCATTATAGGAGAATTTGTCTAAATGAAATCAGCAGTTTGGTATATTTGTTATGCATAATTTAGGCTTTGATGTTATGGCTGCTTTTGCTTGCCTTTGTACTGAGCAACAGATTTTGTAAATGATGCATGTGTGCATGAGTACTTGAAACATGTGTCCAGATCACATATATGAAGTGTTGCAATATGGGATCGTTTGAAAGCTTTGATAAGCCTTTCTTCTTTCCCTATTGATGTCGGCACTACTCGGCAGAAGGTCTCTAAAGCTCACAGCATTTGACTAAAAGAACATTAGGTGAATGATATATTTGTCACATCACTTGTTCAACTAGCAAGTGTTGGAAACATTTTGTTTCTCATTTTCCATACTCTTGATATATATCTATTTAGATTTATGGTGCCCTTGTCCTCTTAGATGTCCTCCAGTATTCTAATATGTTCATTAACAACATAGTACTCTGCATCACAAACATTATTTCCTTAAGGGAATTTTCATTTCATAGCTTCTCTACCATACAAACATATCTAGTAATTAATTATGAGTTAATTTTTTAACCTGTTATTAACTTTTTGCCATAGATCATTAACACTTTATTTAACATTTATATGATTCCAATTTGTCATTTTCTAAAAGGACTTGGCCTTATGCACTATGTATATGCTGATGATATTCAAATCTTAATTCTGATTAATACATCAACTGAGACAACTTTTAAATTGACAGCGATGTATTTATCCATGATTAAACAACTATTAACTAACATGAAATTAATTTTATAAAACCAAAATCATATTATTGGACAGGAGAGGATGCTACACCAAACCCCCGAACATAATATTAGAAGATAGTAAAACTAACCTTGTAATAGGAAACAATGCAGGCGATTTAGGAGTCATTATAGACTCCGAACTTAATCTAAAAAAAGCATATTGCCAACAAATTGAAAGAAGGCTATAATAAACTACATACACTTGTTGCTATGCAAACATTTTCTCTTCTGTTGGCAAACCACAGAGGCTGAAGGGCCTGCATCAGCACTCTTCACTGAAAGGCCTACCTTAACACTATTCGCTGAGTTTGCATAAACATTCTCAGCATTTTGCCTATCTCGTTCTGAACAGACACAAAGTCTGCATTTCTTAAGCTGTTGTTTTTCCACATGTAAGCTCTTAGTATAAATAACCCTCTGCCTTAGATACAGCATGATTGTAGCCATAGCTATGTAGGCATGCACGCAGGCAACATGTTGTATCAGCACGTAGGATGTATTAGCCAATCATATACTGTATAGTAGTTGCTGTGGAATTGTGTAACTCGATATAATAAAAACAACATCCTGAGTCTGGGATCAGAGAATCATCAGAGGATGGCTTGCTTCCCTAAGACTCCTGTCTGACGTGACTCTTCTTTCCCTGTGCCGCTACATCTGGTGACCCCGACGTGATGTCAAAAAAAAAGTTTTCTTCAGCTCACTAGCTTGACCCCCCCTTCTCCTCTCTCCCTAGTCACTGATTTTTGCTGTTAACCATTTAACTGATTTAGCACGTTCAAGTTCTAAACTTTTAAACACTAGTGAGTACTTTTTCAATATCAAACAATGTCAGAAAGTAAATCTAATTGTTCTTACAATGTCACAGTACAGAGCAGAAAAAAAAATAGACAGAAGGAAGTAGAAAAAGTAACAAGAAAGTATTTCATTGCAAAACTTTGCTAAATATTCACTTTGTTCCAAAAAAAATTCAGAAATTAAATCTAAACATGGCAAACAAACTAGTATTACTTCTGATTAAACATTCATTAAGTATGCTGGACAGTTTGAAAAAGAAAATATTTTACTTCTAAAAGAGAAACAGGCTTCCTTGTGCTAATAGCTTAGGCAAGGGTTAAATTCTGAGTCCGAGGATGGGAGCGTAGGACTGATATGGCTGCTTGTGATCCTGTAAGTCATCTCATGTTTGCATGTGTATTATAAAATAATGTAAAATAGTATGTTAGATATTTTCCTGTCTTTGTATGCTGAATAAACTGCATTATCAACTTGAAAATATTATGTTCATTTTCAGAGCACTGCAATACTCTGAGAGATCAAAGGAATCATTACCTGCTTTTTGCAGGGAGTTCAAATCATTATCTGTGGACTGTACGCTTACAAAGAATTCAAAGAAGGCCGGCAGTTAATCTTAATTTACCATAGAAAACACTCGCAGTCTTTATACTGCTCAATAATACTCTTTATGATAGTAAAGCAAAGAAAAGGTCAGAAAAAGAATTTCAGGACAGTTTTCCTGGGAGTTATTTTCTGCTCTGCTGTTATAATGACATTCCTAGGGGGGGGGGGGGGAAGTAATGTCTCCCTCAATCGACTATTCATCCTTTATAAGTCCTTCAAAATGCAGCAGCAAGGGTCATAACAAATACAAAAAAATACGACCACATCACACCTGTTCTGATCTCCTTACAATGGCTGCCAATAAATTATTGCATGGAATATAAAACTCTCTGTATCATGCATAAAATAATCTATGGTGAAGCAACAGAATGGTTCAATGCTTCTATCAGGCTACACATACCACAAAGGAACCTAAGATCCAGTAA
Source organism: Rhinatrema bivittatum (assembly GCF_901001135.1). NCBI lineage: Eukaryota > Metazoa > Chordata > Amphibia > Gymnophiona > Rhinatrematidae > Rhinatrema > Rhinatrema bivittatum. The sequence goes on along the minus strand of NC_042615.1, from coordinate 709,546,452 downwards.
CAAGGGCCTACTGTCCATCCCAAAGGAACCTAAGATCTAGTAACAAGGGCCTACTGTCCATCCCAACGGTACAATCAGCACATCTAATGCAGGTTAGAAATAGAGCGATCTCCCTTGCTGGTCCAAAAATCTGGAATGCACTACCAGAAAAATTAAGATTATAGCAGAACCCAAAAACATTTAAAAGAGATTTAAAAACATGGCTGTTTTGCAGGGCCTATGATGACCCCTGTGACATAGTGAGGCATAGTGAGGCCCCTGTGACATAGTGAGGGCAAAGGCTTCGGCGCCATTTTGAATACTGGCAGCTGATGGCCCGAGTGCAGGAGATCGCTCCTGGACCCCTGCTGGACTTTTGGCAAGTCTTTTGGGGGTCAGGAGGGTCCCCCAAGACTTACCAAAAGTCCCTGGTGGTCCAGTGGGGGTCCGGAAGCGATCTCTTGCACTCAGGCCATTGGCTGCCAGTAATCAAAATGGTGCCGATAGCCTTTGCCCTTACTATGTCACAGGGGCTACCAGTGTTCATTGGTCAGCCCCTGTCACAAGGTAGGAGCACAAGATGGTGCCGGCCATCCATTGCTCCTCCCATGTGACAGGGGCTGACCAATGGCACCGGTAGCCTCTGTGACATAGTGGGTCAAAGGCTATCGGCACCATTTTGAATACTGGCAGCTGAGGGTATGAGTGCAGGAGATGGCTCCCGGACTCCCCGCTGGACCACAAGGGAGTTTTGGTAAGTCTTGGGGGGGGAGGGTCGGGGGGGGGGTTGTTTAAATTGGCTCTTTTAGGCGGCTGAATAAATTGGCGAAGATTTGTTGTATTCGTGGGGGATCACGATACGTTTCACTTCCCCACGAATATAATGAATATGGCCCTATACGTTGTGGATTACCAATTCGTAGGGAATGAATGCGCACCCCTAATATTCAAAGTGAACTGATTTCCATCATTAAAAAGCATCTTACCCATATAAATCAGCTCTCTGAAAATTTCCTGTCATCAATGTGGCTAAAATTCTCTGTTGTCCACAGTGTGCTGATTTTTAGACACATTGAGAGGATGGCTGGCCAGGGGGTGGGTTTAAGTCAGAGGGGATGAAGTATATGTATACATTGCTTATTTAAATCAACATAAACCCTTTTCAAGCAAATTCCACCACATGAAAAAGCAGCAAAAAAGCAAAAGAATGCAGGGTGTGGAAAAGAGGAGTTGTAGAAAAGTGGAATTGTAAAGGAGTATACCATAGATCCTTCTTAAAAGTTCAGGCTAAATGTTTGGTCCACTCTAAGACAGCCACAAGATAAACCTAGATGCAGGGTGTTACCCCCATGGAGAGTAATATGATACTAGGGCCTAGAGAGAAAGAAAAGCCCCAGACATGAGAAGGAGACAGGAGCTTTTGCTAAAGCTACTTATCTAAAGGATACTACATTTTTTGTTTTCAGCACTGCTGAGATAAGCAGGTTCTTGTTCGATATTTGCCTGTAATTAATAAAAGTCTGTAGAAGAATAGCCGGAGTCCAGACCAGTCTGTTCTCTGGCAGGCAAAGGCCACTCACGCTGTGTTACTGTAATTACACAGGAAAAAAAAAAAGGTAAGGCAAAATATTGGAAGAAAACAGTCAATATAATAAATCTCTTCTTGTTCTGAGCAAAAAGTTTTGAAACTTAAGAAAAATAGAGCTTCATCAACTATTCATAGGATATTTTTTTTAAATCAGTGTAGAGACTTCCTTGGGATCTCCACTAGACAGCCCTAGTCTCGGATATACAGTTGGGAGGAGGTTGGCTGGAAGGATGAGCTCAAGTTTGCTCAAAGGTGGGCAGAGTGGGAGATAAGTGTAGCATTTTGAGTTAGCAGTCCAAGTTCAAGTGATTCATTTGGTGTACACTTTCAGTCCACAAGCTGGCTGAAGAAGACGCCTCAGAGTTTTGCAGTTGAACATTTTTGGATTTTAGCTTTTGATGTTTTTCCCTCTGGTAAAGATCCTGATAAGATAAGCCCCTTTTGTTCTATCTCGCACTAAGTGGAAGGATAGGGGTGACTCTGATTTAAGTGGCTGAGCATTTTTGTGGAGATTTGCCTTTTGTTTTGGGAGAAAGTTTGCTATCACCTTTCCTGCCAAAGAATGGGGAAAAGAGAAGTGTTATTTTTCTCTGCTGCACTGGACCTTTCATCTGAAAGATCCTCTGTTTATCAGCTGAAGAGGAGAGCTGTGAGTAAGAGTTGCTTGTTCAACTGGAGATCCCAATTGGAATCTCTTCCCTGAGAGAAGAGAGGATATTTGAGAGTTTGGAGAATGTGAAATACATCTGGACTTCAGGTATTTTGTGGAAAGGGATTCCACTACATCAAGGAGACCTCTTTCCACCTGGGATATTTGCCTTTCCATGCTCTGGAGCTGGAGGGTAAGACCATTTCAGGAATCCAATGCCAATGGACACATTGACAAATAGAGGAACCATTTGAGAATAACTTTGGGACATGGATGTAACCAGATGCAAATATGTGTGGTATCAGTTAATTACTTTGGAAGATCTGCAGCAAACGTTAGGCTGGAAACCCAGTCAGAGTGTCTGGTTTGTTTATTCTGGTTCCTTTAACCAGTAAACAACATACAGCCAGTGGAGAATTTTTCCCCTTATGCCATTGACCCTGGAGGTCTATCCTTCAATGGCTTTGGAGGATTCATACCCTAGAGCTGTTGGACTGTACAGGAACAGCCTTGGGACTGAGAGTGACCCCCGCCTTCAATGATAATACCAGAAGTGGGTCTATATCAGTATAGCAAAAGGATCACATTTACTTATATTAAGGGCAAATTTCCTGTCTGAAAATGACATCTTCATTTTATCTAAAGGAATATAAAGACTTCCTGAAAGTACATACTTTTTTTCCAGTTTGAGGGCAGAAATTCCCAGGGAAAGAGAAAAGGTGAGTTAGGGAAACAATAGATGTAGATCAATATTCAAGGTGGCTTTTCCAGATAAGTTTTGTGCTATTGGACAAACCCTGAGGTTTGAACATCTGGCCTTTATAACCCATGGGATGGTATAAACTGCATAGCAGGAAGGCAAAAAGAGAGGATACAGTAAGATCTCTGTGATAGTACAAGGGTCATGTCAGGCAGAAAGAGCAATTACATTAAAAACCCTGCAGTATTATATTGGTCAAAGCAGGTAAGCAGGCAAAACAATTACAATAAGACCCCTGTGGTCATATAAGAGGTATGACAGGCAGGCCTTAGCGGGTTCATACAAAACCCTGCGGTCATACAAAAGGCATGGCAGGCAAACAGAGTGGTTACAGTAAGACTCCTGTGGTAGTATCAAGGGCATGCAGTCAGAGCGATTACATTAAAACCCCTATGATAGTGTAAGAGGCAAAGCAAGTAGGCTGGCATATTAGTTACAGTAAGGCCCTTGTGATGGTAGAAGGGGCATGGAAGGCAGAAAGAGCAGTTACCCTATGCTGGTATAAGGGACTTGGCAGGCAAGCAAAATGATTACAGTAAGACTCCTGTAATGGTTTAAGGGTACTGGCATGCAGGTAGGCAGAGCAGTACAGAACAATCTCTGTGGTGGTATAAAAAGACTGGCAGGCAGGCAGAGTAGCAATATCCTTTTGCAGTGGTTCCTGCCAGCCAATAAAAGGTGTTGGATGTATGTCTGAAATGAGGCATTACTCATGCCAGTGATGATCCATTATTCTGGCTAGGCAAAATGGGCATATTATCTGTGGAGGAGGGTTGGCAGAGAGTGAGACCACTGAGGGAGAAAATGGGGAAAGACAAATAAAACAAGATAACAAAGAGGATTTCATAAAGAACAAGTTTAATACTATTGCTGAGGAGTCAGAAAGATGTTCAAAAGAACCAAGGAGATATATAGGATAACATTAGCCAGAACTAATGTTTTTGAATTATGTAGTAGCAGCGGGGATAATTATTTGCAAACACAGGAAATGAGTGGGAGGAAGTGAGATACCATTTTCTTTAAGTGATATCCCACTGAATTAGTAGAATTATAATTGCAAGAGAACCTGTGGCAGATATGACTTTAGTGACTGAACAATAAAGAATTCAGCTGTGTTTCCAATTCAACATATTTCTTTCCTAGTGCTTTGAAAGCATAAAGATCTGTATTCTGAAAAATTCAGAGAGATGCAAATGCATATGTACAGAATAAATTTCTATGGGGCAGAAATCAATCCTCAAGCTGGATCAAATATTCTATTTTGTATTTGCAGTATGAGGAAAAATGTTGCAGTTTGCATATTTCAAGTTATTTATTTAAGCTTAGATGTATTTATTTATTTATTTATATTTATTTATAGGTTTTTATATACCGCAGTATAGGCAGAGGACTGACCATCAAAGCGGTTTACAATATAAGATACATAATAAAACAAAGCACTTCGCAATCAATGCATTAAAACATCACTTTAAATATCACATAAAAATATATTAGATTAAAATGTTAGCTTTAAAATTGTGTATATTGGTCTGTTAACTGATTTTGTATGCTAGGGTAAAAAGGTGTGTTTTGAGAAGTTTTTTAAAATCCTTTATGTTGGATGTTAATTGGATTTCTTCGGGGTTGGAATTCCAAAGAGTTGGACCTGCTACTGAAAAAGCTCTTCTACAAGTCAAATCTAGGTGTGCTGATTTCACTGTAGGTACTTCGAGAATACACGTCCATTGAACGCAGCTGGTGGGTGGGTTTATAAATCTGTAGTATGGTATATTGTGGTTGGGTTGTAGAGTAAGTTATGTATCATTGTAAGGATCTTGTATGTAACTCAGATTGATATTGGAAGCCATTGGAGTTGTTGTAGCATTGGTGTGATATGGACTCGACGAGATACATTGTATAGTACACGGGCTGTGGAGTTCTGGATGAGTTGAAGTGGGTAAGTTATGGAAGCTAGTAATCCTATATATAGGGAATTACAATAATCTAAGCTTGTCAGAATGAGTGCTTGTGTTATAGATTGGAAATCTAATGAGTGTAATAGAGGTTTAAGGTTTTTTTAGCATATGAAGTTTATAGAAGTATTTCTTTACTAAAGTTGATATATTATTGGACATGGATAATCGGGAATCGATAACTGTACCAAGGTTTTTGACATGTGATTTTATTGTCAATGTTTGTCCTTCAAAAGTGAAGGTTTTGGGTGATTGGTGAGTTGAATCAGGAATTGTGGATAGGAAAAGTAGTTCAGTTTTTGATATATTTAATTTTAGTCTTTTGTGAGACAGCCAAATTTTGATCATACATAGATATAAATGTAATAGCGAAAAGGTATTTTTCCATGAATCGGTGAATCGTGAGCCCATGCTTACAGTTTCTTTCTCAGGTTAGTGAGTACGATAGTCTTGCCCACAGGTACTGGATGAGTAGCTGACAGGATCACTCTCTTCAGGTCAATGATATGCTGAGGTTTATCAGGTATGTCTTCAGAGATAAATGAGCGAGATAGGGCATCTGCTCTGACGTTCTTATCTCCAGGAATGATATTTCAACACAAAGTCAAATCTGTTAAAGAACAGAGGCCATCTCGCCTGTCTATGGTTTAAGCACTGAGTGTGACGGAGGTACTCTAGATTTTTATGATCCGTGAAAACAGTGATCTGATATTGGGCACCTTCAAGCCAGGGGCACCACTCTTCAAATGCCATCTTTATCGCCAGTAGTTCTTTATCCCCAATGCTGTAGTTCTTCTCCACAGGCAAGAAGTGTCAGGAAAAAAATGAACATGGATGCAAGATCTTAGAGTCACTGGACTGGCTTAGTACAGCCCCTACGCCTACATCTGAAGCATCAACCTCTTTGATTAAGGGTTGAGTCAGGTCTGGATGGTGAAGGCATGGCTTGCTCAAGAAGGCGTCTTTCAGTTTCTGAAATGCCGTCACAGCTTCCATAGACAAATTGGCAATGTAGGCACCTTTCTTAGTCATTGCTGTTAGCGGAACAGTTAGCGAAGAGTAGTTCTTGGTGAATGTTCTGTAGTAGTTGGTAAATCCCAGAAATCGTCTAAGAGCTTTCAGACCAGTGTGCTGTCCATTTTTGAATGCTCTCAAGCTTTTCTGGATCCATCTGAAAGGCTTGGTTGGAAACTATGTACCCTAAGAAAGGCACAGATTCCTTGTGGAATTTGCATTTAGACAGCTTGGTGTATAAGCGGTTCTCGCGAAGTCTTAGCAGTGCTTTTTTGACATCTTCCAAGTGGGTGTTCAGGTCCTGAGAAAATATCAAAATGTCGTCTAGATACACAACGACATATTTGTAGAGTAGCTCTCACAGAATGTCGTTCATATTGTTTTGGAAGACAGCCGGGGCATTGTACAAGCCGAAGGGCATCACTAGGTATTCAAAGTGCCCATCTCGGGTATTAAAAGCCGTCTTCCATTCATTGCCAGAGTGAATGCGAACTAGGTTATAGGCTCCCTTGAGATCAAGCTTGGAGAATATCTTGGCTCACTGTAGTCTATCGAATAGCTCCGAGATGAGTGGTAAGGTATAGCGGTCTTTCACAGTGATCTTATTTAGACCTTTGTAATCAATGCATGCACATAGTGTTTCGTCTTTCTTCCCCACAAAGAAGAAGCCTGCGCCCGCAGGAGACTTGGAGGGTCTTATGAAGCCTTTCTGAAGATTCTCCTGTATGTACTCTGACATAGCTTTATTTTCCACTATGGAGAGAGGGTAAGCCCTTCCTTTGGGAGATCAGTATCAGGCTTCAAATTGATGGCACAGTCATAGGATCTGTGTGGAGGTAAAACGTCTGCGGCTTCTTTGGAAAATACATCTTGAAAAGATGCATATTGAGGTGGCAACCCAGGCATCAACGGGGTAGTTGGCATGCAGAGTATTGGAGAGACCTCCATCAGACATTTACCATGGCAATCTGGACCCCGTCATGACAGCTCCAGAGTGGCCCAGTTGAATTGAGGCATATGCTTCTGCAGCCACGGTAGCCCCAGCACTAAAGGGTGCATGGCCTTCTCTAGCACAAAGAAGGAAATAGTCTCTGTATGAAGAGCACCAGTTTGTAGGCTCACTGGATCAGTGAGCAGGGTTACTTCACCCAGTAAGGGCTCCCCATGGATATAAGATAGAAGTAGTGGAGACTTCATGGTAGTATTGGGAATCGCAAGTGTTCCACTAGACGCTTCAAAATGAAATTTCCTCCTGCCCCAGAGTCCACTAGGGCAAGAGTCTGGTATTCAAGAAGTCCACAGATCAAATATACAGGAAGAAAGAGTGGAGGAAAGGGTGCAGTTAGACCTAAGAAGAGTCCTCCTCCAGTTTCCCGGACATATTGGGCATGTTTGCACAGCATGGCCAGCTTGACCACAATACATGCATAGTCCCAGTCTCTTTCATTTTCTTCTCTCTTTTGAAGTGAGGTGACTGCGGCCTAATTGCATTGGTTCTTCTTCGCCAGCAAATGGACCTGAGGAAATAGGCCTGGGTGTGGACTTCACTCGAATCTCTCCTTGAAGAGGTTTTCTGGGAGTCTTGGTCTCTTGAACCTTGTCACAAAGTCGGCAATCAATCCTAGTTGCCTTCATTAGTTCAGCCAAGGCCTCAGGCATCTCATGAGCCACCAGCTCGTCTTTCAACTGAGAGTTCAGTCCTTCAAAGAAGAGGGTCTTCAGGCACTTAGGTTCCCAATGTAATTCTGATGCCAACATCTTGAACTCTATGGCGAAGTCTGGTAAAGGTTTGTTACCTTGCTTCAGGTGAACCAACGTGGATCCTGCAGTCGTGTACCTGGCAGGGTCATCGAATACTGATCTGAACAGTTCTAGGAATCCATCAAGGTCGTGCAAGAGAGGGTCATCGCGCTCCCACAGTGGAGAGGCCCAAGCCAACGCTCTTCCTTCCAGATAAGACAAGATATAGGTGATCTTGGCATAGGCTGTAGGAAAATGATTAGGTTGCAGAGAAAAATGCATGCAACACTGATTTATAAGAGTCTTAATTCCTGATTCACAGCTTCACACAATCACACCTGCAGGAATCTAATTATAGCTGTCTTCCATTCCCCCCCTGTCAGCTTAGTCATTGTTTAACTACACTATCCTTACCTTATCCATGAATATTTCAAAATAAACTATCCTAATATCTCTCACACACATTACATTCATCTTCAGGTATTATTTGCTGTTCCTTTAAACTTTTTTTTTTTTTTTTGCTTTAGAGGCAAAGTGAGATGCTTTTGTTACAGTGTAACTGAGCATCAGCTGTGCAAGTCTGCCTCAATAAATTTCTAGCATTGCTCTACCACCTTCTAAACTGTAACTCTCCTAAACATTGTTGCCATATTATTCATGCTTTGCTGATGTGGTGGAGGGAACTACTTTAGAGTTGTCTCTGAGTCTTTATATGTCATGTGCTTTCTGAAGCCCAAAACATGTTTGGCAGTTATGAGGACACCATGCAGAAATTTTAGGTGCTGCCCTACCCTCTAAAATTTGCTGTGAAATTGTAAAATATGGTCACCTTATCCCCTGGCAGTATTTTTTCCCGTCTGATCACCTTCTTGTTTACTCAAGACATGGTGGGGTTATTATGGCAACGGCTATTTAAACAGCTGATTATGGCATAGGCAAACTCAATCTATAATATTTAATGCAAAGACATTTTTTTTCATCTTTATTATTCCCAAAAGTTATTTCTTTGACCTCAATCAAAGTCTTTCAGTTTTTAAAAGCTGTGCTATTTATTCTATTTGTCTCCTCCTGCTTGCAAATCAACTATTTTGTTTTAATTGCCTCCTTAATCACACATCAAAAAGTCTATTCACTATGATTTGAGTTTAGCTTGTCCATATCTTCATATTTTCTGAATTTGTCTGTCTTTATTTTATATAATTTTTTTTTATTTCTGTGATATTCCCTAGGGCAGTGTTGCTGCAGCTGGTTTTGAATTTTGCCGTTGAGGCTTTTTGTGAACCTGGGTCAGTGTCCTTTGAATTTCCATACATGCCATCATCCTTTGATTTTATTTTGTTTCATCTCTTTCCCTATTATTATTTTTTTTTTATCATGCTGTTCGTTGTGATAGTGCTGTTTCCTATGATTTTTAAAATTTTATTTTTGGGTCTTATTTGGGTCTTGGGGAGAGTCCTCTCCTCACCTGCTCCTGTTGCATTCGCTTCATTTGTATTTGCTTGTTCTATATATTTTTTGAAAATTTGTATAACTTTACCAGCTTCCTCATGATCCCGGAAGTACATGACATCACTGCCGAGTCAGGTCTGTCTCTGTTATTGACCCTGTGGACGTCCTCTAAGTCCCCAGAACTTGAGGCCACCATCTTATATAAAAAACCATGGCAACATGATTGCTCTGCTACTGCCGCTGTGGTGTGACTCTCAGTGGCAGTGACAATAACGCTGGTGATCACTTGATCCTACTCCCTATCCCAGGAAATGCTGGGCCTGCCAGGACTCATGGGAAATAGCTATCACATTTGTGGCAAGGACACCTTCAAGAACTTCCTCTTCTCTCACCTACCTTAACCTCCCCAGTCTTCAGGACTTATAGCACAAGCCTGCCTTGGCTCTCACTGTGTCCTTAAGCTCCCCTCCAGGGCAACATGACACTGAGACAGCCTAGTTCCTCACCTTGGGCCTTTCTGCTTATAATTGACTCAGAACACTCTGTGGGCCAGTTAATACATTCATTTAAACATTTATCTTCTATTACAGGACACCAATGCAGAGGAAAACCATATTGGGCCAGGCCAAAACACCAGAGCTTTCCTCACCCCAAAAAAGAGGCCTGCTAAGGAAGTCCAGAATAATTGAATTTAATCATCAACATATTGAGCATGCCATATAAATTAATACACCTTCACCTTTTAATAATTTTTGTACACCCTGTAAATAAATGCATTTTCAGTATCTAAACTTTTTTTGTATCAGAGTGTTCTTTTCTTATGTATCTCCTACAAGTCCTCCTGACTGAGGTTATATGCCTCATCCTCCATTTTCTCTTCATCTAGATGATCTTCTAGTCCATCTAGAGCAGGCCAGCTTCTGGTTTGGTCAGGTTATGAAACATGCAGCAGGTTATAAAGATCTTGCAGATCTTAGGGGGTGGGGAGGTTGTTGAGAAGACATTCCCCAGATCTGTCAAGTCATTAGAAATGCATTTTGAGAAAGCCAAATGTTCTCTTGACGACTGCCGTGGTCTGCCAGTGGCCTCTGTTATAACAAGCATTTGCAGAGGTCTGTGGGTTAGCTGGCAGGATCATGAACCAAGTGGATATCCTCTATCACCTGTAGGGGGAGAACAAAGAGAAGAACAGTTAGATATCATGTAGTGTTGAGAATGGGGGTAGTTCCCAGGTTGCGGTTGGAGCAGTATTTCTGGGCCAATATTGCAAGTTCATCTAGATATGAGGCGGACCAAAAGAGGTTATTTGCAGTATTGTGATAGTTGTAAATGCATTCCTACCTAGAAGCCAGACCCTGGTGATTTACCCTTCCTGGAAACATTCATGAATTCCTGTTTGCATGAGAATCATCATGATTGAATCCCAGTAATTAGAGCATGTCATCCAAGATGAGACCACTGGTATTGCAGACCACCTGCATATTGTGGATGTGGAAGCCCTTGTGGTTGTGGTAGATGGCCTTGTCTCTCTCTGTTGCCCTTAAAGGGACATACGTGCAATTGATAGCCCTCAAGACAGAAGGAAAGCACGCAAATTGGTAGAAATCAGTTGTTGTTTATTAGGGATGTGAATCATATTTCTGATGATCTTTAAAAATGGCACGGGCCATCCAGTGCTCCTACCATGTGACAGGGGCCGGCCAATGGCACGGATACCCTGTCACATGGTAAGGGCAAAGGGCCATCGGCGCCATTTTTATTAGTGGAAGCCGACGGCCCGAGAGCGGGAGATCACTCCCGGGACCACCACTGGACCACCAGGTAATTTAAAACATTTTGGGGGGGGGGGGAAGCTAAGGGAGTTGTTTTGAAGTGTCGGAGTGGGCTTTGTTTTATCGGCTCGGGCACAGCCGATTAAAAAAAACCCGATCGGGCCGCACGAAAAAAAATGCACGATGTGAAACAGAACCGGAATCAGAACTGATTCCGGTTCCGATTCACATTTCTATTGTTAATTGTTGTTTCTGTCTGCTTTGTGAGAAAAAAATATATTTGTGTGTTTTCCAGTAAATTGCAGCCAGGAACTGGTCTACATCTTGGAGGCATCAGACTTGCTTATTTCAGCCATGACCCCTAGAGGTTGTCTGGAAGGTACCAGTGGCCAAAAATGTACCTTGACATGTTCTGGCAAAACATAGCCATTGCAGGTAGAAGGTTGCAGGTCCTGGTCTAATTGCTAGTATAGATACAGTATGGTTTCCTTGTTGAATCTGAACCTGTGATTGATTTTCACTTCTGACATATCCAAATAATGTGTCATAGTCTTCTATAGTCTCTGTAAGGGTTATCTGAGCCTCCTTCTCCTCCTTTTCCTCTGTTTTCTCTCACTCCTCCACCATTGTGACATGAGCCATTAGAGTTATTTTGATTATGGATTGTCCACCATAGACTCCCATCCCTTAGTATAGCCCAGTTAATCCCCAGTATAGCCATGACTGTCCGAGGACCATCACTCCAAACACCTAGTATAGGCCAGTGTTATGGGAGTCTCTGTTTAGTGGACCCTTGGGCCGACCTGCTGGAGACTGGGAAAGGTGGTCAATGTCTCTAATGAATAGCAGGCCGGAAGGCAGATGTTCAGGCAGGACATAGATGCTCTTCACCCTGGAAGCTGGTACTCCCCCGGGAGGAGCCCGTAGGAGCCCAACAGCTGGGACTTAGGTGGCTTCACCTTTGGAAGCCGAAGTCCCCCTGGGAGGAGCCCGTAGGGGCCCGGCCGCTGGGACTTAGGCGGGTTGTGGATCAGGACAGGTAACTGGAACCAGTCTAGGACAGTAGCAATACTATAACTGGGCTCGGGTTCTGGAACCAGGCAGCAACTGTAACAAGACTCAGGTACTGGAACCAGGCAGGAACTATAGCAGGATTCGGGTACTGGAACCAGGCAGGAACTGTAGCAGGATTCGGGTACTGGAACCAAGCAAGAACTGTAGCAGGATTCGGATACTGGAACCAGGCAGGAACTGTAGCAGGATTCGGGTACTGGAACCAAGCAGGTACTGTAGCAGGCAGGCTGGAACCATGCAGGTACTATAGCAGGCAAGCAGAAACCAAGCAGGTACTGTAGCAGGCAGGCAGGAACCAGGCAGGTACTGTAGCAGGAATGGAGCGACGAAGCAAAGCGAGTCACTCCGGGCACAGCGCAACAGGAAACCGGGAGGCTGACCCGTTGCAAGGCAAAGACTGGATGGCCGTGGCCAGCTTATCAAGGCCACGGCGTCTGACATCAGGAGTTGGGCGGAGTCACCACTGGCGGGAAACGGCCTAGAAAAGCGCCCAATTGGCACGCGCGCGAAGCTAGGAGCCAGGCGTCCAAGGGAGACCTCGCAGCGGCACAGCCCCAGCGTAACGCTGCCAAACAGGCCGCAAACCAGGCCTCTGGAAGCGGGAGCAGGTCCGGGAGCCCGGAGGTAAGGGCCTGGCCACCGTGCTCGCGGCCAGAACCGCAACAGGCCAGTATGTCCCAGATACACTCAATCTTTCCCCCCATGACAACAGTCTGTTCCAGTAATTTCCCAGTATAACCCAGTCTGTCCCAGGGACCCACATTTCCATCCCCTAGCCTGATAATGTATTGGAGAAGTCAGCCCGCCAAAGAACAAGTCACAAAACAGTAAGAAACTGTGAATTTGTATGTGTAAATGAGTAATAGAAAATATACTTGTGTAGTTTTGAGGATGTTCATGCATATGTCAATTTTAACATAGCTCATTAGGTGCCTACATGCAAACCATGCCTTGACATGCCCCAAATGTGCCCTTTATTTGCATGTACTTTCACATGTGAAGATGCACATGCATGCATATATTACTTGTTTATAAAATACAGATTTTCCATATATACCTCAGATATGCATATATATGCACTAGCAACTGTACCCGTTCTACGCCCGGGCGGCGAGCCTTTTTATTGGCACATATGCTCTTGTATTGAAGCGTTAACTGAAAAGGAAAAACTAAATTGTTTTCACCCAGGGCAAGGGACGTGGAGGCACATTTGCTAAAGCCAGGGCTGGCAAAGTTTATTTACCAAGCTGTCTCTCGCTCTCCCCCAACCCCCTCTCCTCTCTCACACACACATTCTCTCTCACTGGCATCCCTCCCCCATGCTCTTTCTCACACCCTCCTGCTCTCTCTTACCCTCTCCTCCCCGACACACATTCTCTCTCACCGGCATGCCGAGGGACCCATGCCATTCGCGGCGAAGATGAAGGCCCGGCGCGCCTTTCGCAGTGAAGATAAAGGCCTGGGGCGCCGTTTGCGGCACACGGGGGCCTTCCATTTTCACCTTGAGCAGAAAATAGCAGCGGAGACCCCGGCATGCCGTGAACGGAGTGCATCACGCGGCACACGCTCTGCTCATGTCGAAGATGAAGGCCCGGGCACGCCAATCACGGCACACAGGGGCCTTCCCTTTTCACCGCGAACATCATGCCGAGCCTTCATCTTTGCCGCGAACGGAGCATGTGCTGCAGGAATGCTCCATTCGCAGCATGCCAGGGTCTCCTCTGCTATTTTCTGCCTGTCCCGCGATGGCTGCTGTCCTTACGGTTTTGAATAGTCTTCCGGCGAGGGAGGAAATCAGCGAGGTGAGGGAGGAAATCTGTGGGAAGGAGGAATTCTGCGCAAAATCTGCATTCCGCAGTAGCACTGAATTCCCCCAGGAATACCTCTTGTAGCTGGTGTTGTGACATGGCCGCTGTATGGCGTGTTTGAGCCTCCAAGGTGGCCAGGGAGCTGCCTGCGCCATCTATTGGCAGGCTGTGGAACATGCGCGAGCACTGATGGACACACTACCAAGCCCGATATATTATGGATTTTTTACATGCGTTATCTTTTGAAAATGTACCTGTCTGCATGCTATTATCACAACCCCTAACCTAAGTATCTGCTTGATAATGCCTCCTTTGAATGCAGCTAAAAATATATATGTTATAAAGCACCATGTGTACTTTTATCTATAATGAAGCAGGGCAATTCTCAGTCAGTCAATTTATGAATGTTATCAATATATACTTATGTAACTGGATTTGAAAATTGTCCTCAGCATGTATTCAACATAAAATATAAGAATGTCACTAGGGGTGTGCAGAGGAAAATTTTTCATTTCAGTTTGTTCATATATTTCATAGGGCATCTCCATTTGATTCATTGGTTTAAAATGAAAAAAAAAAAACCCATCATTTATTCATTCATTTACCATTAAACAAATGGTAGATGTACTGTAGCCTATTTAGGGCTCCAAAATTAGGGTTTTTGTTATGGAAACCGGCTGCGGGGCCTCGCAACCGGCTACACTCACTGCCTGCAACAGTTCTGGTCTCCTCTGCAGCTCCCCGCGCCTCTGCCTCCCTCTCCTAATGCGGCAGGGAGCCGACAAGGCCATCGCCACACCACCAGCCCCAGCTCTTGCTAGGCACGTGCGGCTCCATCCCCAAGTTAAAGGGGCTGCGGCAGGAAAGGCCTCCTGTGACCCGGATGCTCTCCAGGACCACCAGCACTACTTATGGCAGCTCCTGCTGTCCAACCTTTGCTTCAGCAACAGGTCTCACTCCTTGGAGTTGCTAGTTGCTCCGCAGTTCCTGTCTCCGTGCCTTCCAGCCGCCATGTCTTCTGTTCCAGCCTCCGTGTCTTCAGTTCCAGCCTCCATGTCTTCAGTTCCCGTTTCCGTGTCTTCCAGCTCCACTTTCATGTGCTCCTGCTCCCTCGGCTTGCTTCTCTGGTTTTTGATTCGGCCCGTTCTTGGATTCTGCCTTGCCTGCTGCCTACCCCAACCTTCGGCCCGTCTTTGGATCTTCCTGCCCCCTGCCGGCCTCGACCCCTGGTACGTTTGACTCTGTCTTGCCTCACAACTTCAGACCCGCTCCTAAGTCCTGCCGGCCCTGGCACACAAGGGCTCAACCTGTGAGGAACGAGAGCTGGTAAAGGTGAAGGTCCTGTTGGGTCTCCATCTCCAGCGTCTGCCTCCCCACGGTGAGGGCCTGTGGGAAATCTGCCTACAGGAAGCACCGACCTCATCTCGGCCCAAGGGTCCATCGACTGTGTGGCAGCGCAACAGTTTGCTGAGGCCATGGACCCGGCAGACCTCTCCAGTCTACAGGCCTTCCCAGGCATAGCGCTGAAGATTTAACAGCAGCAGCAATTCCTGGAGACCTTGGCAGCCTCCTTACAATGTTTAAATGCCCATCTGGATACCTCTGCAGCCTCGAATGTGGCACGTGCCACAGCAGCGCTTGCCGTCTCCTCTCTCCGGTTACGAGCCCCTCCTCGGTATTCCAGCGACCCGGGGCTATGCCTGGGCTTTCTCAATCAGTGCTTCATGCATTTCTCTCTGCAGCCAGCACAGTTCTCTTCCAATGCTGTGAAGACCACCTTCATCCTATTGGACAGCAATGGTTTGGCCTGGGCATCCCCCCTATGGGAATAAGGGGATCCGCTCCTCCAGTACCTCCAACGCTTCGTCCAAGTCTTCAAGCGGACCTTTGATGACCCTGGAAATCTGGCTGCCACCTGCTCAGATATCCTTCACCTCCGGCAAGGGGCACACCCACTGTCCGACTATGCTTGAGGAGCATTTATTTATTTGTTTATTTTAAAAAGTTTTATATCCCACACAATTAGGCATTTACATGGCCGTCTAGGTGGTTTACAATCAAACAAACACAATTTAAAACAAAACTTAGTAAGACAGAAAAGAACAAAGTTTTATAAAAAGATTAACATTGTAATGGTCCAGCCAGAATAATGTGTTGATTATTGTACATGGTAAGCATCATTAAACAGATACGTTTTTAGCCTGTTTTTAAATTCTTTGCGGTTAGGGATCATTCGGATAAATTCAGGGATAGAGTTCCACAGTGTCGGGCCTGCTATCGAGAAGGCCCTTTTCCTTGTTAGGGCTAGACTGGCTATTCTGACTGATGGAATTTCCAATAAACATTTGTCCATAGATCGGAGTTGTCTTGGGGGTTTATATATGTATAACATGGAACAAAGCCATAGGGAGCTGGGATTGTAGAGTAAATTATGGATGGTAGTCAAGATTTTGTATCTGATTCGGTGAGTTATAGGTAGCCAGTGAAGATGTTGCAGTATGGGGGTGATATGATCTTTTCGTGGTAAGTTAAAGATCATTCTTGCAGTTGCATTTTGGATTAGTTGTAGTGGGTTTAATGTGGATAGAGGTAGACCTATATATAATGCATTACAATAATCCAGGCTTGATAGTACTAAAGCTTGTGTAACTGTTCGAAAATCAGATGATAGTAATAACGGTTTAAGTTTTTTGAGCATATGTATTTTAAAGAAGGATTTTTTGACAGTTTCTGAAATATGTTTGGATAGTGTTAATTTTGAATCAATAGTTATACCTAAGTTTCTTGCATGGTGCTTTATAGGTATACATTGTCCGTCAAATGTAAACGTTTTAGGAGGCTGATGATCGGAATCTGGTACTGTTGATAAGTAAATTAGTTCAGTTTTTGCTGTATTTAGTTTCAATCTGTTGTGAGATAGCCAGGTTCTTATTGTTGTTAAGTAGATTTGAAGTAATGAGAATGTGTTAGTCCAGGAGTCGGTAAAAGGTATGATGAATTGTATGTCATCAGCATATATTTTGAAATTTAAATTCAGACCATCGAGGAGACGACACAGAGGAAGGAGGTATATATTAAATAATAACGCTGAAAGTGAAGAGCCTTGTGGTACACCTGAGTTAGTGGTGTACCATTTGGACTTGGTGTTTCCCATAGTTATCCTTTGTGGTCTATTTGAGAGAAAGGTGGTTGTCTTTTTAATGGAGTCAGGGAAAACTCCTTGAGATAAAGAAGCATTTACTATTTCAGTTATTGACGGAACAATGTGTACTTTAATGTCTTTCAGTAACTGTCCAGAACAGGAGTTAAATGGGCTTTTTGATGGTTTTGATTTTGTAAGGATATTCATGATTGTGGTGTCGTTTGTATTTGTAAATTCTGAAAAGGTGCAGGCAAGTTGCGGAATTGTTGACTTTGGCATGGGTAAGTGTTCAAATTCAGCAGAGATATTTTCAGTTTTTTCTATGAAGTATTTTGCTATGTTGTCACATAAGACATCAGATGTAGGTGGTAAGGGGGCATCTTGTATCATTGAAAGGTCTTTTACGATAGAAAATAGAATTTTTGGGTTTCTATATGCATTTTTATTTTAGATGTAAAGAATGATTTTTTGACTTTTATTATGTCTTTTTTGTATTTTTGTAAGAGGGTATAGTATTCATATTTTCTTTCTGGACGAGGGTTTTTTCTCCATCTTCGTTCTAGATTGCGCAGTTTGCGTTTAGTTATGTTGAGGGATTCTGTATACCAAGAGGATGTCTTCCTATTGGTGTTTTTCATTGGTATTAACGGTGATAGTGTCTAGGCTTTCTGTTATACTGTTATTCCAAAATGTTAACATGTCAGATACTTGTGGTGTGGGTTTTGGTTAATTTTTGGTAATAGAGTATTTGCGAAAGTTTCAATGTTTATTTTCTTACATCGAAGTTTCAGGTGCTCTTTATCAACTTTTGTGTTGGTATTGTTTGTTCTTGGGTTTGATGTTTCCTTCTGCTTTTATTAAGAAGTGATCTGACCATGGTACTGTAAGAATTTCAGTTGTAAAGTTTTGAAAAGATTGGTTGATGCAAATTTGATCCAAGGTATTTCCCTGTTTATGTGTTGGGGCATTTATGATGGTTGTGAAATTTAGTCCAGATAGGGCTTCCATAAAGTTTGTAATTGAAGGGTGATTTTGTTGGTTATTAAAATGTAAATTAAAGTCACCAGCAAGAATGGTATGTTCTAAATCGCAGGGTAAAGTAACGATTGTTTCAAGGAATAAAGTAAGATTATTATTGAGGATTCCTGGGGGGCTATAAATTAGGCAAATATTCATAATATTTGTCATGATTAGGAGAGTTTCTATTGTGGATTCTTTCTGAGTAATAATTTTTTTGCGAGGGGAGAGGGAGGATTTTATTATTGCTAATAAACCTCCTCCTCTTCTGTTGGATATTGGTTGTGATATAGGGATATAACCGTCTGGACACATGCTGTTTAAGATGACTGTGTCGTGGTCATATAACCAAGTTTCTGTTATTAAAATTATATCAGCAGAAGTGGAGGTAATTAAATCATATATGATTGGGGTTTTCTTTCTGATGGATTGGGCATTGATTAGTAATATAGTTATGGATGCATAGAGTATCGTGAGATGATTCTGTAAGGTGTTGGATGTGGATATTGGTAGTAAGTGACATTGTTGGGGTAAAATAAGTCTTTTTCGAAGGGGTCCATATCTTCCGTTTCCTCTGATCGTCGGAATATTCATTGTAATTACAAGGATGTAGTCAATATTGGAAAAAGAAAGTAAAAAGTTTATTATTGTTAAGAAGAAGGAAGGTGCGCACGAAGGGGCGCACAAAGGGGAGTGCCCCTTTGTTGCGTTCCTTCGGCGTGCGGCACCTCTGGCGTTGCTACTTGGCTTTTGAGCCGACGCCTCAGGATGACATGGGAGGTGGGGCAGGGCAAGCCCACGTGGCTCAAAGGAGAGAGCAAGATGGTAAGTGCTCAATGCAGAAACAAGCAGCAATTTCTGGTGTGACTCCAGCGCTGAAGCTAGGAGTGGGTAGTGAAGTCCGCTGGAAGGCAAAGATTGAGTCCGGCGTCGCTGCTTGGCCTTTGAGCTGATGCCTCAGGATGATGTGGGAGGTGGGGCGGGGCAAGCCCGCGTGGCTCAAAGGAGAGAGCAAGATGGTAAGTGCTCAATGCAGAAACAAGCAGCGATTTCTGGTGTGACTCCCGCGCTGAAGCTAGGAGTGGGTAGTAAAGTCCGCTTTGGTCTAGAATGTGCTCAGCTTCTTATTTAGGAAAGATGGCTCAATTCTGCCGGGTTCCAGGGATGACTAGGTGTGCTTTTGGGAGGTGTTGACATGTGCCTGACGGGTGTGCACCAGATACGCAGGCCTCTGGGAGCAGCGGCGAAGAGGAGGAAGCGTGGCACCAGCGGCCTGTTTTTAAGGCCTTCGGAGGTGCCGCTGATGTCGGAGGTAGGCGGTCCGATGGGCGGATCGTTGGGTTGGGCGGCGTGTGGCTCACGGGTCATTCGGCACGCTGGAGGCCTTTACCCCAACGGGTGTGCGCCAGATGCACAGGCCTCCGCCTCAGCCCAGCCGCTTCCTCACTGGCTCCCTACCATCTTCTTAGAGGGCCTATCTTCCCGAATCAAAGATGAGCTGGCTGCTCGGGACCTTCCGGAGTTTTGGATGCGCTCAACGATCTCACCAGTAGGATAGACATCTTCAGCAGCGCACCCAGGAGTTGCAAGGACCTCGCAGACCAGTCCCTCTCACACCATCCTTTTCCAAGCCCTTGTTGATGCCTCCACTGACACCTGGAACCACCAGGCAGAAGGAGCCCATGCAATTGGGAAGAAGTCCCCTGATGCCCGAAGAGAGGCAGCATCGCCGGACCCTAAGCCTATGCCTATACTGTGCTGGGAAGGGGCATTTCCTGGCTCAATGCCCCAAAAATTCAGGAAACTCCAGGACCTAGGACCAGCCGGGGAGGTGGTTCTAGGTTACACCAAGTCTGCTCCCCAACTCGTCCTCCCAGTAGCCTTGGCCTTGAACCTTCAAGAATTTTCCTGGCCCTTCTGGACTCCAGCACAGGGGGGAACTTTATTATGAAGAGTCTAGTCGACCATCTCAACCTGCTGACGGAGCTACACAATATCCCTTTGGTGGACTCAATCTCGATCCCCCTTCTTGGGTGGATCACCAGGACCACTCTTCCCTTACATCTCCAGACCAGCTGGTTGCATGTCAAAGAGCTAACCTTTCATGTGATTGAAAGAGCCATCCATCCGATTGTCCTCAGAATGCCCTGGCTTCATCAGCACTCTCCCGCAATCGATTGGGAGACACTTCATTTGGCCAAATGGTATCCTTGATGCCACCATCAGTGCCTCCTCCAGGTCACATGCCCACCCTCAGTATCCATTGCTGTTGCCTCCAGGGGTGTACCTCCTCAATATCCCAGCTATGCTGAGGTATTCTCCAAGGAGAACGTGGAGATCCTGCCAGAGCATCGCTGGTTCGATTGTGCTATCAATCTTCTTCCTGGTACCATACTTCTGCGGGGAAGTGTGTACCCCCTATCCCTTCCCGAGACCCAGGCTATGGCCAAATACATCCAAGAGAACTTGGAAAGGGGGTTCATTCGCCCGTCAACCTCACCGGCAGGAGCCAGTTTCTTTTTCGTGGCCAAAAAGGATTGATTACAGGGGGCTAAATGCCATTACGAGGAAGGACCGGTATTCTTTGTCCCTTATCCCAGAGTTGCTGGACCGGTTACAGGGTGCCCGCATTTTTACTAAATTAGACCTCTGGGGGCATACAACCTAGTCCGGATTAGACCCGGTGACGAGTTGAAGACCGCTTTCAATACCCGTGACAGCCACTTCGAATATCTGGTCATGCCCTTTGGCCTGTGCAATGCCCTAGCGGTCTTCCAGTCAATGATGAACGAGAACTTTCAGGATCTGCTGTACACTAACGTAGTGGTCTACCTTGACGACATACTAGTTTTCTCTAAGGATCTCCAGTCCCACCGTCATGATGTCCAACAAGCACTTCAGCGCCTGCATGCCCACAAACTCTATGTGAAGCTGGAGAAATGCATCTTCGAAGCAGAATCGCTTCCATTCCTGGGGTACATCATCTCAAGCACTAGGATTAGAATGGATCCGGATAAAGTGGCCTGTATTTGAGACTGGCCCCAGCCATCTGGGCTTCGTTCTCTGCAGAGGTTTCTAGGAATTGCCAACTTCTATAGGCAATTTATCCCTCACTACTCCCAACTTGTCACCCCTCTTACTGCACTGACCAAGATAAGAGGCCACTTCCATCCAGCGTCTTCCAGTGAAGACGCTGGATGCCATTTCCAACCTAAAACAAGCCTTCCTCCGCGAGCCCTGCCTCCACCACCCAGGCCCTGTGCACCCTTTTCTTCTGGAGGTTGATGCCTCTTCCATCGTTGTTGGGGCAGTCTTGGGTCAACTCTCTGCTAAAGGCATTTTCCATCCTTGCTCTTATTTTTCCCACAAATTTTCTATAGTGGAAAGAGGCTATGGCATTGGGCAAAAGAGCTTCTGGCCATAAAATTGACTTTCAAGGAATAGTGACAGTGGCTGGAGGGAGCGCAACATACCATCACTGTCTTCACTGATCATAAGAATTTGGAGCACCTCCATCACGCCCAACGTCTGAATCCCAGCCAGGCTCGCTGGTCTCTGTTTTTTAATCACTTCGACTTCATGGTGAAGTATAGACCAGCCACTAAGAATATCAGGGTGGACGTGCTCTCTCGTGTTTTGGAGCTCGAAGACAATCTGCACCCACCTAGCTACATCATCAACTTGCTTGCCACTTCCCAGGTAGTTCCCCCAGAAAAGTCGGTGGTCCCAATTCAATTATGACAATGAGTATTAGAGTGGGCCCAATGCTCCAAGATAGCCAGCCACCCAGGCTGGGCCCAGACCCTGTCTCTGCTCAAACTATACTATTGGTGGCCATTAATAGACAAGGACGTGAAGGCCTATGTGGACTCGTGTCCCACCTGTGCTCGAAAGAAGCCCTTGGTTTGATGACCTTGGAGGTTGTTACAGCTGCTGCCTGCCCCCAAGGAACCCTGGACTCACATCGCTACCGATTTTGTGGTAGATCTTCCCCTCCCTAGCGGCAACCGAATTATTTGGGTCGTTACCAACCATTTCTCCAAAATGGCTTACTTTGTTGCCCTCCCGGCGCTTCCATCCGCTCCGGAATGGGCTAAGTTGTTCACCACCCATGTCTTCCGCCTCCATGGACTGCCTCATCACATTGTATTGGACCGTGGAGCCAAGTTTACGGCTAAGTACTGGTGGGCCCTCTGTCGCAAGTTCGACATCAAATTAGTCTTCACTACGGCCTACCACCCTCAAGCCAATGGCCAAGCAGAACGGACTAACCGTTCCCTGAAAACCTTTTTGCGACCTTCGTAAATGACTGTCAAGATGATTGGGCCGACCTCCTCCCATGGTCCGAATTCTCACATAATTCTCACTCTAATGCAGCTACAGGATCTTCACCCTTCTTCAGCGTTTACGGGAGACACCCACTCCTCTGCTCCCAGTGCCCTCTGTCTGTCCCATCCCCGGCCCCTCAGCTAACAGCACGCGAGCTCATCTGCTATGGGCCCAGATTGAGACTATGATCCACAGGGTGGCCCAGAAAGCGAAAGCCTTTACCGACAGGCACCGTCGCCCTGCCCCACAATTCAAGATTGGGGATAAAGTATGGCTGAGCACCCGCAACTTACAACTTCGGGTGCTCTCTATGAGGCTGGCACCCCGTTACATTGGCCCCTTCTCCATTATGTGACAGGTCTCCCATGTTACCTATCATCTGTGCCTTACTCTGTCACTAAGAGTTCACAATGTCTTTCATGTCTCCCTACTGAAACCAGTAATCCTGTCCTGGCCTGGTTGTAAGCCATCAATCAGCAAAGGGTCTCTTCGGAAGAAGAGACATATCAAGTGAAGGAAGAGAATTCTTCAGAGCCCATTTCCAATAACTTGGATAAGAAACTCCTTATGGACTTCCACATCGCTCACCCAGGGAAAACCAAGCCTCCGGGAAGGGGGCTTAGAGGAGGGGGTACTGTTATGGCAGCCGGCTGCGAGCCTCACGGCCGGCTACACTCATCACCCACAACAAATCCGGTCTCCTCCGTGGCTCCCCGTGCCGCTGCTGCCCTCTCCTAATGTGGCAGGGAGCCAACAAGGCTGTTGCCATGCTGTAGCCCCAGCTCCTGCTAGGCACGTGCGCACCCGGCTCCACCCCCAAGTTAAAGGGGCCATGGCAGGAGAGGCCTCCTATGACCCGGATGCTCTCCAGGGCCACTAGCACTACTTAAAGCAGCTCCTGCTGCCCAACCTTTGCCTCAGCAACAGGTCTCACTCCTTGGAGATGCTAGTTGCTCCGCAGTTCCTATCTCCGTGCCTTCCAGCCTCCATGTCTTCAGTTCCAGCCTCCGTGTCGTCAGTTCCTGTCTCTGTGTCTTCCAGCCTCCATGCCTTCACTTTCAACCTCCGTGTCTTCAGTTCCTATCTCCGTGTCTTCCAGATCCACTTTCATGTTCTCCGGCTCCCTTGGCTTGCTTCTCTGGTTTTGACTCGGCCCGTTTTTGGATTCTGCCTTGGCTGCTGCCAGCCCCGACCTTTGGCCTGTCTTTGGATCTTCCCTCCCACTGCCGGCCTCAACCCTGGTACGTTTGACTCTGACTTGCCTCACGACTTCAGACCCACTCCTTGGTCCTGCCGGCCCCGGCACCCAAGGACTCAACCTGCGGGGAACGAGGATTGGTAAAGGTGAAAGTCCTGTTGGGTCTCCATCTCCAGTATCCACCTCCCGACAACGAGGGCCTGTGGGAAATATGCCTACAGGAAGCACTGACCTCGTATCAGCCCAAGGGTCCACCAACTGCGAGGCAGTGCAACAGTTTTCTCATTAGATCTATTAAAACTAGCAACATATCAAGACTATGTCAATGTGGCAAAAAAACTAAGCCATGTGTATCCTAAGGCAACATAAATGGGGAGCAAAGCTGCAGCAAGATAGGAAAGACCACCACAAAGCTTCAAAAGAGGGCACAAACAATAGTGGCATGAACCCTTGAAGGCAGCATGAGAGGCAAAGTGGCAACAAGAGTGGCATCTACATCCTAAGGCACCATGAAGGTGCCATAAGAACATAAGAACATGCCATCTGGGTCAAACTAAGGGTCCATCAAGCCCAGCATCCTGTTTCCAACAGTGGCCAATCCAGGCCATAAGAACCTGGCAAGTGCCCAAAAACTAACAATATTCCATGTTACCGTTGCTATTAATAGCAGTGGCTATTTTCTAAGTCAACTCTAAGTCAACTCAATTAATAGCAGGTAATGGACTTCTCCTCCAAGAACTTATCCAATTCTTTTTTAAACACAGCTATACTAACTAGAGGTGTGAATCATGTGATCGATCGTCTTAACGATCGATTTTGGCTGAAGGGGGGAGGGAAATCTTATCATTGTGTTTTTTTTATTTTTTTAAAATCGTTAAAAATCGTAAATCGGGGGAGGGCAGGAAAACCGGCACACCAAAAAAACCCTAAAACCCACCCCGAACCTTTAAAACAAATCCCCCACCCTCCCGAACCCCCCCCCCCAAAATGTTTTAAATTACCTGGGGTCCAGTGGGGGGGTCCCGACGCGATCTCCCTCTCTCTCTGGCCATGGCTGCGTTGAGAAATGGCACCGGTGGCCCTTTGCCCTTATCATGTGACAGGGCAAAGGTAGCGCCGGTGCCATTTTGGTTCCTGGCTCCCGACGTCACGCGTGCAGGAGATCGCCCCCAGACCCCCGCTGGACCCCAGGGACTTTTGGCCAGCTTGGCCAGCGACGGTCGCCCATATGACATAGTGAGGGCAAAGGTAGCGCCAGCGCCATTTTGAAGATTGGCAATACGGCCTGCGTGCAGGAGGTCGCTCCCGGACCCCCACTGGACTTTTGGCAAGTCTTGTGGGGGTCAGGAGGCCCCCCCAAGCTGGCCAAAAGTCCCTGGGGGTCCAGTGGGGGTCTGCACGTGTCCTGGGGGTCCAGTGGGGGTCTGCACGTGTGATGTCGGGAGCCAGGAACCAAAATGGTGCCGGCGCTACCATTGACCTGTCACATGATAAGGGTAAAGGGCCACCGGCACCATTTCTCAATGCAGCCATGGCCAGAGAGAGAGGGAGATCACGTCGGGACCTCCCCACTGGACCCCAGGTAATTTAAAACATTTTGGGGGGGTTCGGGAGGGTGGGGGATTTGTTTTAAAGGTTCGGGGTTGGTTTTAGGGTTTTTTTTGGTGTGCCGGTTTTCTCGCACCCAATTTAACGATACAATACAAATGCCCCTGACGATAAATCGGGGGCATTTGTATTGTATTGTGCACTCTAACGATTTTGGACAATTTTAAAATTATCTGACGATAATTTTAATCGTTCAAAAACGATTCACATCCCTAATACTAACTACACTAACCACATCCTCTGGCAACAAATTCCAGAGTTTAATTGTGTGTTGGGTAAAAAAGAACTTTCTCCGATTTGTTTTAAATGTGCCCCATGCTAACTTCATGGAGAGCCCCCTAGTCTTTCTATTATCCGAAAGAGTAAATAACCGATTCACATCTACCCATTCTAGACCTCTCATAATTTTAAACATCTCTATCATATCCCCCCTCAGCCGTCTCTTCTCCAAGCTGAAATGTCCTAACCTCTTCAGTCTTTCCTCATAGGGGAGCTGTTCCATTCCCCTTATCATTTTGGTAGCTCTTCTCTGTACCTTCTCCATCGCAATTATATCTTTTTTGAGATGCGGCGACCAGAATTGTACACAGTATTCAAGGTGCGGTCTCATCGTTGAGCGAAACAGAGGCATTATGACATTTTCCGTTTTATTCACCATTCCCTTTCTAATAATTCCCAACATTCTGTTTGCTTTTTTGACTGCTGCAGCACACTGAACTGACAATTTCAATTTGTTATCCACTATGACTCCTAGATCTCCTTCTTGGGTTGTATCACCTAATATGGAACCTAACATTGTGTAACTATAGCATGGGTTATTTTTCCCTATATGCATCACCTTGCACTTATCCACATTAAATTTCATCTGCCATTTTGATGCCCAATTTTCCAGTCTCACAAGGTCTTCCTGCAATTTATCACAATCTTCTTTTTACTTTTCCTAGAAGCCTCTCATGAGGAACTTTGTCAAACACCTTCTGAAAATCCAAGTACATTACATCTACCGGTTCACCTTTATCCATATGTTTATTAACTCCTTCAAAAATGTGAAGCAGATTTGTGAGGCAAGACTTGCCTTGGGTGAAGCCATGCTGACTTTGTTCCATTAAACCATGTTTTTCTATATGTTCTGTGATTTTGATGTGTAGAACACTTTCCAGTTTCCACTATTTTTCCTGGCACTGAAGTCAGGCTAACCGGTCTGTAGTTTCCAGGATCGCTCCTAGAGCCCTTTTTAAATATTGGCTATCCTCCAGTCTTCAGATACAATGGATGATTTTAATGATAGGTTACAAATTTTTACTAATAGGTCTGAAATTTCATTTTTTAGTTCCTTCAGAACTCTGGGGTATACCATCCAGTCCAGGTGATTTACTACTCTTCAGTTTGTCAGTCAGGTCTACAACATCTTCTAGTTTCACCATGATTTGGTTCATTCCATCTGAATCATTACCCATGAAAACCTTCTCCGGTACGGGTACCTCACCAACTTCCTCTTCAGTAAACACCGAAGCAAAGAAATCATTTAATCTTTCGCGATGGCCTTAAGGTTTAAGGTTTATTATTGCTTATATACCGTTGTCTCAGCGTGGCCTTCACAGCGGTTAACATAACAATAAAATACAATAAAGGAAATTACAAACAATTAAAATAACAGAAGATAAAATTTAAAAGATGTAAGAACATATTAAAATAATATCAGAAGCCATAAATATTAAACCAATAAATACTAAAAGCATAAAAGCATACTTCCAGTATTATTTAAGGTTAAAAACACAAAGCTACCTGTGATTGTACAGTTACATGCATGCATATCTATTTCTCATCTCCATTGTAAGCCGCATGGAATAACCAGGTTTTAAGTTCTGCCTTAAATTTATTTTTTTCCTGCTTCCTTTAACTCCTTGATCATCTAACAGTCCAACTGACTCCCTCACAGGCTTTCTGCTTTGGCTATATTTTTAAAAGTTTTTACTGTGAGTTTTTGCTTCTACGGCCATTTTCTTTTCAAATTCTCTCTTAGCCTATCTTATCAATGTCTTACATTTAACTTGCCAAAGTTTATGCATTATCGTATTTTCTTCTGTTGGATCCTTCTTCCAATTTTTGAATGAAGATCTTTTGGCTAAAATAGCTTCTTTCACCTCCCCTTTTAACCATACCGGTAATCATTTTGCCTTCTTTCAACCTTTCTTAATGTTTGGAATACATCTGGACTGTGCTTCTAGGATGGTATTTTTTAACAATGACCACGCCTCTTGCACACTTTTTACTTTTGTAGCTGCTCCTTTCAGTTTTTTTCTAACAATTTTTCTCATTTTATCAAAGTTTCCCTTTTGAAAGTTTAGCACGAGAGCCATGGATTTGCTTACTGTCCCCCTTCCAGTCATTAATTCAAATTTGATCATATTATGATCACTATTGCCAAGTGGCCCCACCACCGTTACCTCTCTCACCAATTCCTGTGCTCCACTCAGAATTAGATCTAAAATTGCTCCCTCTCTCGTTGGTTCCTGAACCAATTGCTCCATAAAGCTATCATTTATTCCATCCAGGATGATACATTTACCCAGTCAATATTGGGGTAATTGAAGTCTAAGAACAAAGGTGCAGGAACAAATCTTCAGTCCCACCAAAGCTCAAAGAAGTTAATATTTATTGAGTATAAATGTTGAAAGCGGCAACTCCACAAGTAAAGAGCATTCAATTATAACAGTCCCCCGACATGGTCACGTGTTTCACGGTGGCTGCATTGGGAGGGACCATAGGTTTCAATAAATTCATTCAAAGCTGTCACGGAGCTTTGAATGAATTTATTGAAACCTATGGTCCCTCCCGATGCAGCCACCGTGAAACACGGGACCGTGTCGGGGGACTGTTATAATTGAATGCTCTTTACTTGTGGAGTTGCCGCTTTCAACATTTATACTCAATAAATATTAACTTCTTTGAGCTTTGGTGGGACTGAAGATTTGTTCCTGCACCTTTGTTCTTTGAGTTCTTGCTTATGTGCAAGGGTTGCTTTGTGATTATTTTGGGTAATTGAAGTCTCCCATTATTACCGCACTACCAATTTGGTTAGCTTCCCTAATTTCTCTTAGCATTTCACTGTCAGTCTCACAATCTTGACCAGGTGGACGGTAGTATACTCCTATCACTATAATCTTCCCCGACACACAAGGGATTTCTACCCATAAAGATTCAATTGTGCATTTAGTCTCATGCAGGATGTTTATCCTGTTGGACTCTATGCCATCCCGGACATAAAGCGCCACACCTCCTCCCGAGTGCTCCTCTCTGTCTTTGTGATATAATTTGTACCCCAGTATAGTACTGTCCCATTGGTTGTCCTCCTTCCACCATGTCTCTGAGATGCCAATTAAGTCTATGTCATCATTCACTCCTATACATTCTAATTCTCCCATTTTACTTCTTAGACTTCTGGCATTAGCATACAAACATTTCAAAGTTTGTTTTTTGTTTGTATTTTCATTCTGCTTTTTAATCGATAGGGATAAGTTAGAATTTTTTAGCTCAGATGAGTTTTTAATTACAGGCACTTGGACTACTTTTCTTATTATTGGAACCTCACTGTTGGGATACCCTAATTCTAATGCATCATTAGTATCCTTTGAAGATAACTTTCTCTGAACCATGCGTTGCTGAGCAACTGTCGGCTTTCCCCTTTGTTTTAGTTTAAAAGCTGCTGTATCTCCTTTTTTAAGGTTAGTGCCAGAAGTCTGGTTCCACCCTGGTAAAGGTGGAGCCCATCCCTTCGGAAGAGACTCCCCCTTCCCCAAAAGGTTCCCCAGTTCCTAACAAAACTGAATCCCTCTTCCTTGCACCATCGTTTCATCCACGCATTGAGACTCCAGAGCTCTGCCTGCCTCTGTTGAACTGCGCATGGAGCAGGGAACATTTCAGAGAATGCTACCCTGGAGGTTCTTTGTTTAAGCTTTCTACCTAAGAGCCTAAATTTGGCTTCCCTCTCACATTTTCCTATGTTGTTGGTGCCCACATGTACCACGACAGGCGGCTCCTCCCCAGCACTGTCTAAAATCCTATCTAGGTGATGCGTGAGGTCCACCACCTTCGCACCAGGTAGGCATGTTACCAGGTGATCCTCATGCCCACCAGCCACCCAGCTATCTACATTCCTAATAATCGAATCACTAACTATGACAGCCGACCTAACCCTTCCCTCGTGGGCAGTAGGCCTTTGGGAGATATCCTTGGTGTGAAAGGACAATGCATCACCTGGAGAGCAGGTCCTTGCTACAGGATCCTTTCCTGCTGCACCAGGTTGATGCTCTCCAATCATGAGACCTTCTTCCTCCAAGGCAGCACCATGAAGGAGAAAAGGTGACAGGAAAATCCACAATACACTAATAAGGGGAAAAGCAGAACAAAGAGTGGCTTCAACAGACTAAGGTACCATGAGATTTATAAGGCAGACACTCACAGTAGCAAGAACGCCACAAGGTGTAGAGTCTGGGGTATGGTAGCAAGGTTGAATGACTGATGGTGCAGCATGAGGGGTATAGCAGAAAGGCAGGATAGCATGGGAGATGTCTATTTTCTTGTTGAAGTACTTGTCACTTGTAACTTGCCAGATTTAGTATAAGAGAATAATCTGTTATCAGAGCACTTTTGTGACATAAGCATGTATTACATTCCTTACTTGAAATTGCTTTTGTTACAATGTGGAAATTTGGGTTTCTTGTGAAATTTTCTTTCCAATTGAAACATTTTTCACAAACAGAACATATAATTGTTCTCTTACAATTTGTTAATTTGTGAGGTTTGCTTTACTAAGAAAGCTTTTCTCATATTCTGTAGCTGAATACAGCTTTTTCCCTTTTCTGGTGTTGCATTAGTTCTCTCTTCCTACTAAAACGTTTACCACCTTCAGAACATGTTAAAGGTCTCTTCCATACATCTTTTCTCTTATTCCTGTATTTTCCCTTCTAACTGAGGGTATTTGCGGAAAATACACCCCAATATCCCACAATATACCCCACATCCATCCCCGCTCCCCCTCCCCACCCCCCTCCTCAGCTCTATCTCCTTCCCCACTCCCTCCCTCCCAGCCCCCTTTACCCCCTGCCATCATTTGTACATAAGTTCATATATCTACCTAATATTGATTATAAGTTCATATGTTTATTTAATTTTAATATGGATATCCTAAAAATCCATTTAGTTCAACCAAATTTTATTTTGCTTGTTGACCTTCTATAAAAATGTACTTTCATTTGTTATCTATCTATCCTGCTATCATCGTTCATTGTAATTTCCTTTCACCGTTACCTGTAAACCGACATGATGTGTCCTATGAATGCCGGTATATAAAAAGCTTTAAATAATAATAATAATATAACCAATAAAGAAGAAGGGTAAGAAAACTAGGCTGTGATCCTAGAGATGTAAAAAAAAAAAAAAGTAAGGTAAAGAAACAGAAAAGGGATAGAGTAGGAGGAGAATCATGCATTTTTTTCTTTTTCAGTTTTTTTTTTCTGGGGCTAAAACATACCAGTATAACCAACAAAGACACAGGTTGGTAGAACTAGGCTGGGAATGCAAAGGGGTACAACAAACTAAGATGAAAAAAAGAGTTGGGGTAGGGACAAAACACAGAGGTATAACAAGGAAACAAATAGGGATGGCATTGGAGGTTAGGCAGAGTCTTAGCAGTAAGACTCCTAAGGTATTTAATTTGGGGAAGGACAAGTTGGCATGTGGCAACAAGACCCCTAATGTGGTACATGAGAGGCATGGCAAATAGGCTTTGCAGTAACAGCAAGACACTTAAGGTGGTATATCAGGGGCAAGGTAGGTAAGCATGTGGCAGCAAGACCCCTAAAGTGATACATCTGGTGCATGGTGGATAGGCAGAGGGAGAGCAGCAATACTCCTAAGGTAGTACATATGTTACAATGTTACTATAGCATGATGAGTTTTACTACAGCAGCACAAATAAGATTAGAAACAGTCTTTTACCAATGCCAAATCCAAAGGTTAAGCTTTTAAAAACCTCTCAGAGAATTTCTCCTAGCACATCCTTTTCTGTAAAGAACTATAGAGGAAATATAGACTACTTCATGCACATGCTCAGACTTTACAGTAGGAGGACGTAATTGGTACTTGGTCCAGATAGCAGTGATAGACTAGTAAAAAAGGTTCTGCATTCAGTGCATTGTAATTTTTCATCTGGCTAGTCTCCTTCCCACCTTGTCCTGCCTTGGCTCTGACAAAATGCTGAGGTCTCTTAGGCAAGGGCTGGTTGTTATAGTTTCCAGTTGTTGGGGTTTTTTTTTCTCAGCAGTAGACAGCCCCATACTTCAATGTGTCAATAAAATGAATGGGAAACATAAACAAATAGGATGAAGAATATTTGTTTCATTTGTGGGAACCCTCCATTTGTTTGGGAGGCTCATGAATGAAACAAATATTGACATTTTTTAAATACGTATTTTATTTCAAACTAATGCACATTCTTAAATGCTACCCCCTTCTGCAATCCTATGTTGCAATCATCCTAAAGTTATACCTTTGTATCTTTTCCCTACTTGTGATAATATAGGATTTGAAAATTTTAGTTGATACGGTCATGCAATATCTTTGTGCTGGAATTATTTTAAGTCTCACATTTGGGTTAATTGAGCTCTAAGTGACAGGCCGATACAGTACAGTGCGCTCCGACAGAGCGAACTGTTAGCCTGCTATTGGACGAATGTTTTCCCTTACCCCTTATTCAGTAAGGGGAGGAAAACATGCATCCAACCCGCGGCACCTAATAGCGCCCTCAACATGCAAATGCATGTTGATGGCCCTATTAGGTATGCGCGTGAGATAATAGGGGCTCTCAACATGCAAATGCATGTTGAGGGCCCTATTAGGTATGCGCGTGAGATACAGAAAGTAAAATGTGCAGCCAAGCTGCACATTTTACTTTCAGAAATTAGCGCCGACCCAAAGGTCGGCGCTAATTTCTTCCAGCACAGGGAAAGGGCTTAATATCATAGCAATATTAAGTCGGAGGTCCCGAAGAGTAAAAAAAGTAAAAAAATAAAAATAAATAAAAATTTGAATTTGACCCGCGGCTGTTGGGCCAAAAACAGGACGCTCAATTTTGCCGACGTCCGGTTTCCGAGCTCATGGCTGTCAGTGGGCTCGAGAACCGACGCTGGCAAAATTGAGCGTCGGCTGTCAAACCCGCTGTCAGCTGCTGCTCCTTTCAAAAAGGAGGTGCTAGGGATGCGCTAGTGTCCCTAGTGCCTCCTTTTACCCGGATCTACCGCCGGACTCATTTAAATACTGAATCGCGCGCACTGGCGAATGGCCGGTGCGCGCTCCGGGAGAGCGGGCATTCGCCCACTCTCCCGCAGACTTTACTGTATCAGCCCGTGAATGAGATAGAGATCTTTATTTTTGTATGTTTATGAATTGGTTATTTCTTTTAAAATGTATAGCTGCTAAGCAGTATCACACAACCTTGAAAAAAAGACAGCATATAAATGTTGTGCTCCTCCCGCAGCTGGAGCCATGGGAGGTGCTTATCTCTCCAGCAGGAGCCACTGCCATTTCCATGCAGCCTGGGGCCACCGCTGTCTGGCCAACTCCCTGCTTCTGCGGCGGGAGCCGCTGATGCCATGGGTCCTCGCAGCACGGCCGCCATCTTGCCAGTATGGCTGGAGCCGTGCTGGGCCTTCCCATTGTAACAGGAGGCCGCCGACGTTCCTTGCCCCCTCTGGGGAGGGGTCCTCATTCCTGTGGCAGGTCGCTGCTTACCTCAGACTCCACTCGACACTGTCGAGGCCTGCCCAGAGGCCCAGTTCCAGCTACAGCGGCAGCATGGCTGCTGCTGTCTAGGGTCCTGCCCCTTCCTTCCTAGGGGGTGGGCCTGTGGCTTCTTTGGGAATTTAAAGGGCCCATGGCTGTTCCGCCCCAAGGCCCCACCTGCAAGCTCCTCCCAGGGAGTTGCCTTCTTCAGCCTATAAATAGACTGCCTGGTCATTCAGTCCTCACCGGCAAATGGCTAAGTCCTCCCAAGGACTCCTCATCTCCAGCTTCTACCCAGGCATTTCTGATCTTCATCCATGGATCTTCTTGTATTTTCCTGGTCTCTGTTCCTGATATTCCAATGATGTTCCTGATGTTCCGTGATGTTCCTGATGTTCCATCATGTTCCAATGATGTTCTGTGACATTCCTGCAGCTCCGTGTGATCCCCAGCCTTATATATCAGGTCCTAATGCTCCAGGTCCTGTAGGACCCATGCCTCAAGAGATTCCTTGCTTTTAATCCGTTCCAAGTTTTATCTTCATTTTTCCAGTCCCGACTCCAGAGGATCTGAGGGGTTACTGCAATCCTGCACTATGAGACTTCCTGAGCGTCCCACTCCCCTCGTGGTCTGCGACCAGCTGCCCAGCTATGTAGGGTGAATAGGGGACAGTGCGGTCCGCGACCAGCCCCACATGCTGTGTAGGGCACCTGAGGGTCTTGCTCATCCCTCTCTGTTTCCTGTCTTCATCTCAAGCTACGTCTGAGTCTTCATTCCAAGCTCCAGTGCCTTCAGCCTTTTCCCACTGAGACCTCTGTCCAGCCTGCTGCCTCTGCTGCACTCTGTGGCAGATTCGAAAGGGCTTGGAGTAGTCACTCAGAGACCACCATTGCGTTGGTGGTCTCATGGGCATACAGGTCGGTGGAGGATTCGAGGCTCCTGACACCCAGACTTGGACCGTTCTCACCGCAAGGGCACACACTCTCCTAGTCTCATGTTGGAGAGCTCCCAATTGCACTCCGTTCCATCATCAGTGCAGCAGAATTGCCGAAGCCTTGTGCCCGGTGTAACTATCCTTGTCCCGGGTTCTGTTCTGGACTCCAAAAAAAAAATTTTTTGGGGACTTTCTCGTATGACCTGCTGGAGGTGCCAGCTTCTGGATTCCTCGACCTGCAGGAGGGGCCTGCATCCAGACTTCCTCAACAATTCCAGGATGGGGTTCCACGACCTGCAGGAGGCCCCTGATGTATGCTGCTCAGCCTGATCCCACCCTGGCTTCTCCCCCTGGTCTTCTTTGAAGTTCCTGAATTCTTCTGTTGTTTGTTGTTTCCTGTTCTCTTGTTGTTTCTTTTTCTTTTGTTGTTCCTTCATTGCTCTGTTGTTCTATGTTCTGCTGTTCTTTGTTCTGCTGTTCGCTGATCTGTGTTTCCTATGCTCCGCTGTTCTTACTTGTTCTGATTTTCTTGTTTCTTGCTCTCCGCTCTCCTCTGTTCCTTTGCTCCGCTGTCTTGTTCCTATGCTCCGCTGTCTTGTTCCTGTGTTCTGCTGTCTTGTTCCCTGTGCTCCACTGTGTACTAGTACTCTTTTGCTCCACTGTATTCTTGTTCTCTTTTAATTCACTGTGTTTTTTGCTCCTTGCTTTGTTCCATGTTCCATTGCCTGTTCTATCTCTGCTGTTTCTTGTTTTCTTGCTCTCTTGTTTTGTTCTTGTTTCCATGTTTCTTGCTCTGTTCCCTGTCGTCTCCTTGTTCCTTGTTCCATCTTCTTGTTCCTTTGTGTGTTCCCTGATTCTGTGGTCCCTTCCATGTTTATCTTCCTACGACCTGCAGGAGGTGCCTGCACCTTGCTCCCAGTTCCAGATGTCTTTCCTGGATCTTCAACCTCCCGAAGGAGGGAGGGGTCCCCTTTGAGGGGGGGTGCTGTTGCACTCCTCCCATGGCCGGAGCCATGGGAGGTGCTTACCTCTCCGGCAGGAGCCGCTGCCGTTTCCATGCGGCCTGGGGCCACCGCTGCCTGGCCGCCTCACTGCTTCTGTGGCGGGAGCTGCTGACGCCATGGGTCCTCGTGGCCCGGCCACCATCTTGCCAGCATGGCTGGAGCTGTGCCAGGCCTTCCCATTATGGCAGGAGGCTGTCGACATTCCTGGCCCCCTCTGGGGAGGGGTCCTCATTTCCGCGGCAGGTTGCTGCTTACCTCAGCCTCCACTTCGCGGCAGGATGCCACCGACATTGTTGGGGCCTGCCTTGAGGCCTAGTTCCAGCTTCTGCTACAGCGACAGCATGGCCGCTGTCCAGAGTCCTTCCCCTTCCTTCCTAGGGAGCAGGCTTGCGGTTTCTTCTGGAATTTAAAGGACCCACAGCTGTTCTGCCCCGGGGCCCCAACTGCAAGCTCCTCCCAGGGAGTTGCCTTCTTCTGCCTATAAATAGGCTGCCTGGTCATTCAGTCCTTGCCTCAGCAAGGGGCTAAGTCCTTCCAAGGACTCCTCATCTCCAGCTCCTATCCAGGAATTTCTGATCTTCATCTTTGGATCTTCTTGTATTTTCCTGGTCTCTGTTCCTGATGTTCCAATGATGTTCCTGATGTTCCATGATGTTCCTGAAGCTCTGTGTGATCCCCAGCCTTATGTATCTGGTCCTAATACTCCAGGTCCTGTAGGACCCGTGCCTCCGGAAATTCCTTGGTTTTAATCCGAGCTTCCAAGTTTTATCTTCGTCTTTCCAGTCCCGACTCCAGAGGATCCGTAGGGTTACTGCAATCCTGCACTATGAGACTTCCTGAGCCTCCTGCTCTCCTCATGGTCCACAACCAGCTGCCCGGCTATGTAGGGTGTAGGGGACAGTGCGGTCCACGACCAGCCCCATGTGCTGTGTAGGGAACCTGAGGGTCTTGCTCATCCCTCTCTGTTTCCTGTCTTTGTCTCAAGCTACTTCTGAGTCTTCATTACAAGCTCCAGTGCCTTCAGCCTTCTCCCAATGTGACCTCTATCCAGCCTGCTGCCTCTGCTGAACCCTGTTGCAGGTCCAAAAGTGCTTGGAGTAGTCAGAGGACCACTCAGAGACCACCATTGCGTTGGAGGTCTCATGGGCGTGCAGGTTGGTGCAGGATTCGAGGCTCCAGACTCCCAGGCTTGGACCATTCTCACCGCAAGGGCACACACTCTCCTCATCCCACGCTGGAGAGCTCCCAGTTGTGCTCCATTCCATCATCAGCGCAGCAGTAAATGACTGATCTGTTGAATTATATTACAATTGTTAGTTGTATGTATATAAGCCTGTCAAAATTAACTTCTGGATAATATATTGCCTATTTATACTGAAGACAGTGATTGTAATTATTAAAAAAAAGATTAGAAATGCAATATTAAAAAGTTCAATAAATTGAGATCTTTATTCATGTATAAATTGTGTTTTTGCATCATCCAGAGGCTACATTTAAATGAGACATTAGGGAATTTTATTACTGTTGTATAGTTAGACATTTCAATATAATATTATGCATATCACAGATAATACATGCTAACTATTTGAACACTGGCCACACACTTTGAATATTAAAGTCAATTAGTAGCCAAGTATTAAAGGCTCAAAACTAAATATTTAAGAAATTGCACTTGACCTTCATTGACCCTCTATCTTATAAAACAACTGTATCTAAGTTCAGATATTATTGAACCAATTACATTTCCTCTACCCTATGAGACTGATTCAAAATACTTTAGAGGATTCTCAGTTTGCTTTATGTAGGCTGCCTGGAAGATAAGTAAGAATGACACATATATACTTCTGTAAAATTCAGAAATGCACAATCAATTATGCATAGGAGTAAATCTCCATGGAATAGAGCAAGCTATCTCCTGAGCCAATCCTAATATCTTAAGTGCAGCCCCAGAAAAAATGCCCCTGGCTGACTAGCTTCAGGTATTTGGCCATTTACACAGCTGAGGAGTTTTGCAGAAAATGGAACAATTTTCAAAAATATGCAGGTAGTTGCAAAATCCCATGGATTTTCCACCAGTTTTCAAAGGTAAAGTGTGCATGTACTTTCCAGAAGAAAACTGCCTCGGAAAATAGTACCTGCAGGGATTTGCATCTCCTTTTTCAGTGAATATTTTTTCCTTGCAAAACAATACATGCACTTTTTAAAATACAAGACTATGCATATTGTTTTCTTCCCCAACCTACCCCACCTCTGAGTCCACCTACTTTTCCAGGAGATAAAATTATACATATTGTTGATTTCTGCATGTACTTTTATTCATATATAGGGTAGACAATTTTAAGATAGCCTATTTACCTGGGGAAATGATTTTTGGAACTTGTTCTCCCCGTGTCCCCAGGTTCATCTAGTCTGATCATTTGCCCTGCCTATTGCTATACTAGAAATGTCACTCCAACCTCATCCTTCGGTTACCACTGATAAAGACTCACTGTGTTTGTCTCTTGTCTTTTTCAGTTTTGATACTTTTTTTTTCAAAACCAGATCTGTAGAGAGTCTGTTCAATGCCTCTACTAATTTTTCTATTAGAAAATATTTCCTTGCATTACTCCAGAATCTACTTCCTCCAACTTCAAATTACGATATCTATTTTCTAGAATTTCTTTCTTCCAAAATATGTTTGCCTTTTGTACATTATTTATAGCCTTTATATATTTGTGTATACCATTATCTTACCTTATCTTTCTCTTTATACATTCAAGATACACATAAGGGCCTCTTTTCAAAAGGTGTTAATATGTGTGCTTAGTAAATAGACCTCACTGAGTCTGATGAATGTTGTGTTAAAATAGACCTATTAAGGCACATCAACAATACGCATTAATGGATGGATTTTACTGCAGTTTTACAAATCATCCCCATAATTAAGCACTACTTCATATGATTTTTGATACAGAAGTTGCACTATTTCAGTAACTGTCAGAGATGTGCATTCGTTTTAAAACAAATTGTAATCTGATATATTGCAGGCATTTTTGTTTTAGTTTGTTTTACCCTAAATAAATGCACAAATCCCCCAAAAATCCTGAAAATGTTCAGGTTCACAACCTTAATGGACAGAAGGGGAAGCGCAGCAGATTTTAATAAGTCCCAAACCAACTTCAACGTTGTAAATTTTTCAACACTTTATTAGCGGCAGCTCCATTGCTTAAAGAGACACAGTGTTAAAACAGGGCCCCCGACACGGACCCGTGTTTCGCCACACGCGGCTGCATCGGGAGGGACGTATTTAAAGCGGAGTTCATATGCTGTAACAAAGGAACATTACTTAAATAGGAGGGACTCAAAACGATGGATCCATATAATAAATTGCACATTACAATCTACTCAAGTTAAACAATAACTCTAGAATTAATAGGGTGAAAAGAGTACAGTAAAATATTCATATTGAGGACAGCGTACTCCTTAGCAAAAATTCTACTAACAATTAAATGGCAAAATTAAACAAGCATATATTTATGAAGAACAAATATCAATTATTATAGAAATAAATTTACTGAAACTGCAGTTTATAAATTTTACTCAACTAAATTGTGTATTCATAGTTATTTATGAACTAACCCGTTAACACTGTCTAACTCACTAACAAATGTCACACAATTTTTAATTCTTTGGAATGTACGGACATATAGTACACTCGTGACAGAACTACTAGAAATCAAGTGCAATAGTAAACAGAGTCATGTCATTATGGCGGCATCGGGCCAACCCCGCAGTGAACAAATTATTGGAACTAAATAAATGGAAAGCTATGTTCCCTGGAAAGTAAAGGTTTATAAGCTCACTCAATTCACAATGTAAAACCATTCCCGAAGTACAGATAAATCATATACAAATACCTTGAGCACTTTGCACTTTAAAGATGTTGTTCAGCAAGGAGAGCGGGCAGTGCCGGCAAAACCAAACATTTAAAGGAGACTAGAAATGGCGCCAAAAGGAAGGCGTCCAATCACAGACCTCCATGGGATGAACCAATCAGAGCCCAGAATCTGACGTAATGAAAAACCTCAGACCCGATTATATTGACAGCCTTAGGGAATAATGTAACATTATGCAAGGATTATAAAGAAAACTAAGACCCAATTATGTTAACGAGGATTATGAAAAGAGAAAAGAAATAGGAGATGATTATAAAAAGAAGCGCCACTCAATCTCTGAATTAAGTCCGTGGGTGTCAAACTATCCAACCTAAAAATCCATTTTTGTTCACGCCTGATCAATATTTCAGAGAAATTCCCGCCTCGAGGTGGTAAAGGTACAATATCAATCACACAGAATCTCAAATCATTCTCTTCATGACCCGAAGCTCTCCAATGAGATACTAAGGGAGCAGTTTCGCGATTATTTCTAATATTTGAACGATGTTCAATGATTCTTGTTTTAACAGAACGAGTAGTTTGACCTACATACAATTTCAAACATGGGCATGATATCACGTAAATAACTCCCTGGGTCTGACAGGATGAATTGAAATTTAATTTATATTGTACATGAGATACAGGATGTTCAAAAATGGATAATGATAATGAGAGGGGACACATGGAGCAGTGCCCACATGGAGCATGCCCTGTGAATTGAACTGCTGCTGTTTGTGAATTGTTACTTAAGTGGGAGTGAACCAGAATGTCTTTTAAATTGCGACCCCTACAGAATGAAAAACGGATAGGGACATTAAAAACACCGCAAGAAGAAAGGATTGGCCAATGTTGTCGAATTATTGTAGTAACCTTATGTACATGTGTAGAGTAGGGCAAAATACAGTTGATACAGTCATCTGTGGATCGGTCAGGTGGAAGAAAAAGGTAATCTCTATGGGCGTATAATGCACGCTTAAAAGCTCTGTGCAGTATTCGTCTAGGGTACCCTCTTGCCTGAAACTATGAATACACAATTTAGTTGAGTAAAATTAATAAACTGCAGTTTCAGTAAATTTATTTCTATAATAATTGATATTTGTTCTTCATAAATATATGCTTGTTTAATTTTGCCATTTAATTGTTAGTAGAATTTTTGCTAAGGAGTACGCTGTCCTCAATATGAATATTTTACTGTACTCTTTTCACCATATTAATTCTAGAGTTATTGTTTAACTTGAGTAGATTGTAATGTGCAATTTATTATATGAATCCATCGTTTTGAGTCCCTCCTATTTAAATAATGTTCCTTTGTTACAGCATATGAACCCCGCTTTAAATACGTCCCTCCCGATGCAGCCGCGTGTGGCGAAACACGGGTCCGTGTCGGGGGCCCTGTTTTAACACTGTGTCTCTTTAAGCAATGGAGTTGCCGCTAATAAAGTGTTGAAAAGTTTACAACGTTGAAGTTGGTTTGGGACTTATTAAAATCTGCTGTGCTTCCCCTTCTGTCCATTAATGTATGCTTGAAGTGCAGCATTCACTCCATCCTCTTTTTGCAGGTTCACAACCTTGACAGGTGCAACTCACCTCTGCCCCCAGTCTATTTAATAGGGATGTGAATTATGTGCCCGATCGTCTTAATGATCGAAATTGTCTGGCAGGAGAAGAAAATCGTGTTTGGCACGATTTTTTAGTTAAAAAATCGTTTTTTCCGATTAGTGCGCACTAACAGGAGTTAGTGCGAACTAACCATTGTTAGTGCGCGCTAACAGAAAATGATACAATTTGACACTTTTCAGGTCAGTTAAGGTCAGTT
Source organism: Rhinatrema bivittatum (assembly GCF_901001135.1). Lineage (NCBI taxonomy): Eukaryota > Metazoa > Chordata > Amphibia > Gymnophiona > Rhinatrematidae > Rhinatrema > Rhinatrema bivittatum. The sequence goes on along the minus strand of NC_042615.1, from coordinate 709,505,923 downwards.
TAGGAATGAATATGTATTCCTATTGGCTGCCCTCTTATTTATTCATGTTACCAAGGTTCCCACTGACAATATATGGGGGATGGGAAATGGAAACAGTTGGTAGCTTGACAAAAAAGTAATGTGACTAGAACTTGTGCCATATCCCTGATACTGGGAGTGTTGTGATCTTCCTGCACACAGTGCCCTAACCCTGATACCAGGGGTGTTGTGATCTTCCTGCACACAGTGCCCTATTCCTGATACCAGGGGTGTTGTGATCTTCCTGCACTCAGTGCCATATCCCTGATACTGGGAGTGTTGTGATCTTCCTGCATGCAGTGCCCTAACCCTGATACCAGGGGTGTTGTGATATTCCTGCACACAGTGCCCTATCCCTGATACCATGGGTGTTGTGATCTTCCTGCACTCAGTGCCATATCCCTGATACTGGGAGTGTTGTGATCTTCCTGCATGCAGTGCCCTAACCCTGATACCAGGGGTGTTGTGATCTTCCTGCACACAGTGCCCTATCCCTGATACCATGGGTGTTGTGATCTTCCTGCACTCAGTGCCATATCCCTGATACTGGGAGTGTTGTGATCTTCCTGCACGCAGTGCCCTAACCCTGATACCAGGGGTGTTGTGATCTTCCTGCACACAGTGCCCTAACCCTGATACCCTGTGACAAAGTGAGGGCAAAGGCGATCGACTGCCAGTATGGCACCATACTGGCAGTCGATCGCCTTTGCCCTCACTTTGTCACAGGGAGCGACGGTCGCTCCCTGTGACATAGTGAGGGCAAAGGCAATCGGCGCCATTTTGAAACCATTTTGAATCGGACTGATTCTAATTCACATCTCTAACGATCCGATTTTTTTCTCCCTCCATCCAAACCTGATTGTTAAAACGATCGGGCATACGATTCACATCTCTAGTTATTATCATGCCCCAATCCATCTCCTGTTAAGACATTGTCAGTACCTCTCCACCACCATCTCAAGAACAGTTTCAATGATTTTCTGTCCTCACCTACATGCATATGTACATGCAGTTGTTTTCATTATCTACCTGATACATTTTGAACATGCTTCAGGTTTACAAATTCCACCAAAGAATGATACATTTGGAAATAGAACAAACCAGTATTTTCCCAAATGCTCTATTTGCATTGCATAATGCATTATTGCCTGGTTGCAACTTTAATTTCAGTGCAGAGTCCCATGATTAATAGGACATGGAAGAAAGAGTGCCAAATATTTTTTTTTTTTTTTTAATTTATTATTTATTATTTCATGTCTCATTAATACATTACACAGTTCTTAAGAAATATTCATCTAGGAATTACTTAACAACTTAATCTTAAATCAAACTGTGAATATCCATCCAGGAAATTAAAATCAAGCAAAAGAAGAGCTGGAAATTTAAACAGTCTTAGAGCAGATAGTAAAAGGAAATAAGACACAAAGAATTTTCATTTCCTCCTATATATCATTTTTTAAACCAACTCATTGGTAGCACTTAGGGACTGGGTATCCAGGTATTGTCTTAGCTGGCTTGCCTGTGAAAAAATATACTTGTTCCCCTGACTAATGACAATACATTGACATGGGTACCTTAATAGGAATTTTATTCCCTTATTCTGAGCTTCACTTCTCAACGCCAAAAATTCTTTTCTTTTAACCCTTGTTGTATATGATATGTCCGGAAAGATCCTAATAACCTGTCCGTAAAACTTATCATTTTGGTGCCCAAAATATATTCTCATCAAAGAATCTCTCTCAGATGTAAAAGAGAATTGTACTATGAGAGTAGCTCTAGTATTTATACAGGTTTCAAAAGATTTTTCTAGCAGTTCTGACAAATCTAATTCAGGTTGGTTATCTTTATCTTTATCTTGTTTTTTCATTTCCTCATTTTGAGAGATGTAGTAAATTCTTGCAATAGCTGGTATTGCTTCCTTTGTGTATTTCAGGATATTAACTAGGTAACTTTTAAATAAATCTGTTGGATTTATTAAAGCAGTCTTAGGAAAATTCAATATCCTCAAGTTGTTTTTCTTCACCTGATTTTCCAATACTTCTAATCTCTCAAAATGGGATTTTTCAGATTTTATTAAATTCAATTGAATTTTATCCATTTTATCTACCTTAAGTTGTACAGAATTTACAGATTCTTCAACTTTTTCAATCTTAGATTGAAGGACCACATTCTTATTTAGCACTTCCTGCAATGTATTAACAATGTTGTTTATTGATTTCTGCATGGAAACCAGCATATTTCCTATTTCTCCAAGAGTAAAATTTTTAGGAGTAATAACAGAAATTCCAGCCAAGAGTCCTTCCTGGATATTACCAGTCCCTCCCTCCAATGGAGATGTAATTCCACTTTGTTCCATAGAGCCCAGCTGTGAACTTTCTGAGAAGCTAGTTGAACCAACTGCTCCTCTCTGATCACTTGTTGATAAAGAATCCATTTTGAGTATGGGATCTCCTCCAAGTGAAATCCCCACTCGAGGACCAGCTGGTGGCTCAGGAGTTGTTGGCGCCCCCGGGGTCAGTGATATTTCATGTGCCTGGGTGGGGAGACCCTGCTCTTTGTCAACCCCTCCAGCGGCACCCCCTTCTGGGGTAATTATAGGAGTTCTCGCAAAACAGTCCTCTATTTTGGGTTGAGTCAAGCTCTCTGGGGTAGACGAGTAATCTCTCAGTTTTGCTTTTCTCTTTGTATGTGGCATTTACAAAGAGATAGCAAAATTACCCAATATGAAGGAAATATATATATTCAATAAGAGTCTTACCAGGAGTTTTGTGAATGAACACTTAAGAATTGAGACCGTTCCTTTTCAGCGCTTCTTGTGGCTGCAGCTGGAATGAAAAAAGAATTCCTTGCCAGGGCCAGGTTCGCCAGGCTAAGCCAGGCAAAGCCACGCGCGCCCCTTAGGCGCACGCGGCTTTGGCAGTGCGCCGGCGGCTGCGGTGCGCCGGTTAGACGGAGATTTTATATCGTCTCACCCGGCTCCTCCCCCGGCTTCCAGGTCCCGCAAGGCAAGTGGAGGCAAACAGGTTCCAAAGGTCCCGGTAGGTAATATCAGCTGCAGCGAGTGTAGAGGAGCGGGAACGCCGATTTTAAAGCGTCTCACCCGGCTCCTCCCCCGGCTTCCAGGTCCCGCAAGGCAAGTGGAGGCAAACAGGTTCCAAAGGTCCCGGTAGGTAATATCAGCTGCAGCGAGTGTAGAGGAGCGGGAACGCCGATTTTAAAGCGTCTCACCCGGCTCCTCCCCCGGCTTCCAGGTCCCGCAAGGCAAGTGAAGGCAAACAGGTTCCAAAGGTCCCGGTAGGTAATATCAGCTGCAGCGAGTGTAGAGGAGCGGGAACTCCGATTTTAAAGCGTCTCACCCGGCTCCTCCCCCGGCTTCCAGGTCCCGCAAGGCAAGTGGAGGCAAACAGGTTCCAAAGGTCCCGGTAGGTAATATCAGCTGCAGCCGTGCCAAATATTTTTTAAACATAATCAACATTAGGACTTGAGAAAATTATTGCACATATTTTGACCAATATATAAGATACACTGGAATAAATGAGATATCAATAAACTACATGAACATAAGATCATAAGTATTCTGTTTCCAACAATGGCCAATCCACATCACAAGTACCTGGCAAGTACCCAAACATTAAATAAATCTCAAGCTACTATTGCTTATTAATTAACAGGGGTGTGCATACATTTTATTTTCATTGGGGTTTTATTTTTGGGTCCGGGGTGGGCCATTTTCGTCCACTAATTTCGGGAAAACAAAAAAAACCCCACCCCAACCCTTCAAATGTAATTAACTGCAATCCCCCAACCCTCCTGACTCCCCTCAAGACTTGCCAAAAGTCCCTGGTGGTTTAGCAGAGGTCCCGGGAGTGATCTCCTGCTCTCGGGCTGTCGGCTGCCAGTAATCAAAATGGCACTGGTGGCCTATTGCCCTTACCATGTGAGAGGGGCTACCGGTGCCATTGGTTGGCCCCTGTCACATGGTAGGAACATTTTTTAACATGGCGCCGGCCGTCCATTGCTCCTACCATATGACAGGCTGGCCAATGGCACCGATAGCCCCTGTCACATGGTAAGGGCAAAGGACCATTGGCGCCATTTTGATTACTGGCAGCCGATGGCCCGAGAGTGGAAGATCACTCCCAGGACCCCACTGGACCACGAGGGACTTTTGGCAAGAATTGGGGTGTCGAGAGGGTGGGGGCTGTAGTTAATTAAACTTGAAGGGTTGGAGTGGGCTTGGGGTTTTTTATTTTTATAAATGTGCCCTTTATCCCCCCCCCCCAAAAAAAAATAATAAGAAAACCGCATGAAATTTTGTGGGTTTTCCTTTCGTTTTGTTCGCTTCCCGAAATGCAACAAAATAGGAAATACCATCTTTATTTCCTATTTCGTTGCAAACGAATGCACACCTCTATTAATTCATAACAGTTTATGGATTTTTCCTCTAGCAACTTATCCAAACCTTTTTTAAACCCAGTTATACTAACTGCTGTAGCCACATCCTCTGGCAATCAATTCCAGAAGTAACTATGCACTGAGTGAAAAATAATTTTCTTCAACTTGTTTTAAATGAGCTACTTGCTAATTTCATGGAGTTCCTCCTAGTCCTTCTATTATCTGAGAGAATAAATAACCAATTTACATTAACCTGTTCAAGTCCTTTCATGATTTTGTAATCCTCTACAATATCGCTCCTCAGTCGTCTGTTCTCCAAACTGTACAGCCGTAACTTACTTAGCCTTTCCTCATAGGGCAGCCATTCCATGCCCATTATCATTTTAATTGCCTTTCTCTGCACTTTCTCCAGTGCAACTATATGTTTTTTGGGATGCAGTGACCAGAATTGCACACAGAATTCAAGATATGGTCTCACCATGGAGCGATACAGAAGCATTATGACATCCATCATATTATTTGCCATTCCCTTCCTAATAATTCCTAACGTTCTGTTTGCTTTTTTGATTGTCACAGCACATTGAGCCAACCATTTCAATGTATTATCCACTATGATGCCTAGATCTCTTTCCTGGGAGGTAACTCCTAAGATAGAATCTGACATTGTATAACTACAGCAAGGATTATATTGATTTTTCCCTATGGGGTAGATTTTAAAAGAAGCGCGATCAGCCTACTTTTGCTTGCGCATCAGACTCAAGCAAAAGTACGCTGGATTTTAGTAGATACGCGCGGAGCCGCGCGTATCCACTAAAATCCTGGATCGGCGCGCGCAAGGCTATCGATTTTGTATAGCCTGCGCGCGCCGAGCCGCGCTGCCTCCCCCCGTTCCCTCCAAGGCCGCTCCGAAATCGGAGCGGCCTCGGAGGGAACTTTCCTTTGCCCTCCCCTCACCTTACCCTCCCTTCCCCTACCTAACCCACCCACCCGGCCCTGTCTACACCCCCCCCTTACCTTTGTCGGGGGATTTACGCCTCCCGGAGGGAGACGTAAATCCCCGCGCGCCAGCGGGCCTGCTGCGCGCCGGGCCGCGACCTGGGGGCGGGTACGGAGGGCGCGGCCACGCCCCCGGGCCGTAGCCACGCCCCGTACCCACCCCCAAAACGCTGCCGACACGCCCCCGCAACGCCGCGCGCTCCGGCCCCGCCCCCCGACACGCCCCCCTCCGAGAACCCCGGGACGTACGCGAGTCCCGGGGCTCTGCGCGCGCCGGGAGGCCTATGTAAAATAGGCTTCCCGGCGCGCAGGGCCCTGCTCGCGTAAATCCGCCCGGTTTTGGGCGGATTTACGCGAGCAGGGCTCTGAAAATCCGCCCCTATATGAATCACCTTGCAGTTGCCCATGTTAAACTTTATCTGCTATTTGTAAGCCCAATCTTACAGTTTCACAAGGTCCTCCTGCAATTTATCACAATCCATTTGAGATTTAATTAGTCTGCATAATTTTGTGTCACCTCACATGTCATACTCCTTTCCATATCATTTATAAATATATTAAAAATTACTGGTCCAAGTACAGATCCCTGAGGCACTCCACTGTTTACCTTTTTCCACTGTGAAAACACACCATTTAATCCTACTCTTTGTTTCCTGTCTATTAACCAGCTTGCACTCCACAAAAGGACATCTCATGAATTTTTAGTTTTCTTAAAAGCCTCTCATGTGGGAGTGTCGTATGCCTTCTGAAAATCCAAATACATCACATTTACCGGTTCATCTTTGTTCACCTCTTCAAAAATATGTAGGAAATTTGTGAGGCACGACTTCCTTTGGGTAAATCCATGCTGGCTGTGTCCCATTAAGCACTGTCTATCTAAATGTTTTGTGATTTTACTCTTTATAACAGTTCCCACGATTTTTCCCGGCACTGAAGTCAGACTCACTGGTCTATAGTTTCCTGGATCACCCCTGGAGCCCTTTTTAATTATCGGGTTACATTGGCCATCTTCCAATCTTCAGTAAAATGGATGATTTTAATGATAGGTTACAAATTAATTGAAATAGGTCTGAAATTTCATTTTTTAGTTCTTTCAGAACCCTAGAGTGTATACCATCCAGTCTAGGTGATTTACTACTCTTCAGTTTGTCAATCTAGCCTACCACATCTTCCAGGTTCACCATGATTTGGTTCAGTTCATCTGAATCATCACCCTTCAAAACTATGTCTGGAATGGGTATCTCCTGAACATCCTCTTCAGTAAACAAAGCAAAGAATTTGTTTAATCTTTCCATGAATGGAACCTTCCCTCTAGGATTGATTAAATTAAGTATTGTACCAATATTCATTTGTCTCTCTGGAGAGGAGAAATGTAACTAATTAGTCAAGGTTGTTTGTCCATCAAGATTTTAGTTTCAGGAAATATACAATTTGAATAGTTCACATTTAGGGACATTTCAAACAGGCGCACAAGCACACAAGTGCGCATGGGCATCGTCCCATGCCCAGGGTTGCAGCCATTTTATAATATGTGTGCATATATGCACACATGTTTTAAAATAGCCTGGCTTTGCACATATGTGAACCAAATTTTAAGTGGGGGCATGCATGGAAGGGGGACAGTAAGCAAATCCACGGCTCTCGTGCTAAACTTTCAAAAGGGAAACTTAGATAAAATGAGAAAAATAGAAAAAAACTGAATGGAGCAGCTACAAAGGTAAAAAGTGTGCAAGAGGCATGTCATTATTAAAAAATACCATCCTAGAAGCACAGTCCAGATGTATACCACACATTAAGAAAGGTGGAAAGAAGGCAAAACGATTATCAGCATGGATAAAAGGGGAGGTGAAAGAAGCTATTTTAGCCAAAAGATCTTCATTCAAAAATTGGAAGAAGGATCCAACAGAAGAAAATAGGATAATTCATAAGTGTTGGCAAGTTAAATGTAAGACATTGATAAGATAGGCTAAGAGAGAATTTGAAAAGAAGTTGGCTGTAGAGGCTAAAACTCACAGTAAAAACTTTTTAAAATATATCCAAACAAAAAGCCTGTGAGGGAGTCAGTTGGACCGTTAGATGATCAAGGGGTTAAAGGGGCAATTAGAGAAGATAAGGACATCACAGAAAGATGAAATTATTTTTTTGCTTCAGTATTTACTGAAGAGGATGTTGGGGAGTTACCCATATCAGAGAAGGTTTTCATGGGTAATGATTCAGATGGACAACCAAATCACGGTGAACCTAGAGGATGTCCCACTGAGGGTTGGAATCCTCCATCAGGAGCGCATGCCATTGTATGTTCTGGAATACTCCATACACCCGATTGTCCTGGGCCTTCCCTGGCTGCAGGAACACAAACCTCAGTTTAACTGGAAGACTTTGCAGCTGTCTCGCTGGGGGCCGAAGTGTCACGGCAATTGCCTCCAATCCGTGGTTCCTATGTCCTGTCCTGTGGCTTCCACCAGCCTTCCAGGCCTGCCAGCCCCCTATGGCGATTACGCGGATGTGTTCTCAAAACAGAAGGCCGAGATACTTCCACCCCATCACTCCTTCGATTGCGCCATCAATCTCCTTCCTGGTACTGAGCCTCCTCGGGGCTGCACATACGCCCTCTCGCCAGCTGAGACACAGGCCATGTTTCTATTATAGGATTGCACTTAACTTTAGCTCTTTGCAGTTGCGGCTAGGGATTGGGGCTAGTATTTGTTGCTGGTGAGTGTGGGACTAGAATCCCCTGGAGGAAGAGCTGCTTTATCTGCTAGGGTCTGATGCTGGCACCTGCTGCAAGAAGGCATGGCCTATGGACCTCTCTCGTCTCTTGACCTCATAGATCTCTGGATAACTGACGATTTACTACACTAACTTTAAAGAACTAAAAAAAACTAGTTCCCTATTCCGGTGTTCTTCCACTTACTACTTGTTCAATTAAAGTTCAGGTAACTATGAATTAACACTTTTATCTAAAAAACAAAGAATAATTAAATTCCCTAACTAATACACTGGAGGGAGCTGTGATATTTACTTTAAAATAACTACAGTTGTTTGTTACTAGTGCTGTAAAAAGTTACATCTTCTCAAGTAGCGAATGTAACTCTGTGAACACTCACACAGTTACTATTTTTCAGTCGTATACTTTTACATCATTCTGTCCAAGATCACCACTTTTCATAATAAGCTGATGAGGAAATCATATGCAGATCATAGAAATGATTGGTGAAGATCTCTCTTGAGAGAAATAATATATATATTTCCAGATTCTGTGATATATACAAAATGTTCAAGCAACTAAATACTCATGAATCTTTGTTGCAAACAATTTATTATATTGTTACAACTAAAATGTAATCAAAGATGGATTATGTTTATCAATTTTCCTATCCTTTATGTACAAGATAGGCCAGCCTTCATGGGTAATCTGTTACGAGCGCGCGCGGGCGCGGTCGTCGTAAGCGGGTGGTGGTGAGCCCTTGGGCCACGGCAGGACTCAAGGAGGAGCCCCAAGCCACACCGTGGGAGATGAGCTGAGCAGGCATGGTGAGCCAGGCAGGCAGAAACAGAAGCAGGGAGTCCGACCCTCAGCCGGACCTGCATGCCCATGGTAGCCAACACGGGGAAGTTGACTAATGAACGGTCCTCCGACTGTTCCCGGCCCTTTCGGACCTGCCGCAGGGAACGGCAATGGGCAGCAGGCCGGACAGAGGCGAGGGCAGACAGAGTCCTTAAACAGAAGACATCAGACGGGGCAGAAGCAGGCTGAAGCAAGACGGAGACATCAGGACAAGGGCTGAAGCGAGACACAGGGAGGATCCAGGCGAGCAGGAACTCCGATGCTGGGATACTCACATCCGAAGCCCCCTCGGCTGGCAGAAGCTCAAGAGCCTGTGGGACGAATCCCTCCTGTTGGCCACTCCAGGGCCCAACAGGACAGAAGGCTCAGGAACCAGACGAGGACGTAGGTCAAGGCAGAGACAGGAAGACATCCGGGCAAGGGCTGAAGCAGATACTGTAGACAAGGCTGGACGGAAACATTGCACTGTCCATCAGGGCGCCCTACTCAGCCCACCCGTGGGACTGAGTTGCGGACCACCCTGTCCCAGGCACGCCCTACACAGCCCAGGAAGGCTGGTCGCAGACCACGCTGAGAAGGAGGGTGCGGGGAAGACCCAGGCGAACAGGAACTCCGATGCTGGGATACTCACATCCGAAGTCCTTACGGCTGGCAGGAACAAGAGCATACATCTAGGCAGGGACACAGGACAGGAACCCATCAAGGCATAGGCGAAACCGGGGGACCTGGATCGGCAAGGTAACAGACGACTGTAGAGCCCGATCCGCAGGCCCTTTGCAAGTGAACAGAAAGTCCTTAAGTACTGGAGGTAGAAGGCAACTCCCTGGGAGGAGCTTGCCAGGACCGCCCACCGCTGGGCCTATAAGTCAGGTGGAGAGCTGCAGGCCAGCCCCTAGGAAAGGGCGTCTCCAAACAGGAAGTCCAAACGCTGGCATGCAAGCCACAGGCACAGCTAGGCCTCTCAGGCCCTGGAGCAAGTCCCGGATGGAACACAGGCGAGGCCCAGGCTTCAGAACGGCCTCTGGAGGAAGGTAAGAGACCTCCTGTAGCGCAGCAGCAGGGGGGATCGCAACATAATCCTTATAACTTTTATGTACAGGAGGGATCGCTTTAAACATATCATAAAATTTCCTTAAAGAAATATAATTCCTTCACTTATCTTAGTGTGAGCAATGACATTTAAATAAGTATCCTTTCATTAGTTCCTTTCAATTCTCTAATAAAGTCAAAGAAAACCCCATAAATTGGCTGTTTTTTTAACTTTTTATTTCTTTATTTAACAGTTTTTTATACCGACCTTCATAGTAAATAACCATATCGGATCGGTTTACATTTAACAGGGGGTATAACTGAAGGAAACAATTCAGGTAAAAACAATAGATAACAATAGATATGAGTAAGTCAAAGTTACAATCAACTGGAATCGAGAACTTGGAAGCTTATAATAAGCTGGAAGGAAGATGAAGGTAAGTAATAATAATAAATGAATACGATAGTGAGAACGGGTTAAAGCTTGAAGGTGCTTTAACCTGGAGGAGCCAGAGTCCATACTTTAGTCCTATTTCCTTACATTTTTCAAGTGTTTCTTACATTTAACAACTATTTCTCACTCATACACACACATTTATTTAAGTTCCCTTGCTAAACTGAGTGTTTTTTATACCAGCCTAGGACCAAAATGTGAGTAGTTGTTTCACAGTTATGCATCTCTGTGTCTCTCCAGGAATCCAACAGTCAATTCTAAACTGTCAGAATACAAGCTTTTCACTTGTGACATCACTTTTCTAGTGATGTCACAGGAAATAGTTCTCAACTGATTTAGATATGCCATATAATATTCTTAAATCTTAATAAAAATGTACTAGTACAGCTAAATCAATTAAAAAATAATTTTTGGAATCATCAACATTTTCTTAAATATGATTAACTTAGGAATTGGCTTTGTACTTTGGTTAAAATTTTGTATATTTCCTCCAGCTTGTTTACCTTGAGTACCAAGTGAAGGCTTCATCGTTATGGAGTTGCCATGGTGACTCCAAGGTGACAGCTTCAGCATGTTAGCCAGGACCAATTTTTTTTTTTTTTATCAACAGAGCTTATTTCGTTATCTTAGCCCCATTGAATTTAATAAAAAAGGAAAAACCCATTAAAATAAATAGAAATAAATACCACAGAAATAAACCCAAATCAAAACTACTGAATGTTTAAAAGCACTTTGACATCATTCACACCCTTTGCAGACACCACACTGTCAAATTCAGCTATAAAACTCCACCACAGCACTCCTCAGAGTTATTTAATTTAATAATTCAAAATGTGAAAGATTTTTAGCCAAACTAAGAATTCCTCAAAACTTTGTATCTCTCCTTCTGGTGACCAAACCCACCAAAAATATTTTATGAAACGTTTTATGTTACTTTTAGGGCACTAGGGGTCCCTGTGCACAATGGATTGAACAACTCTTTTAATAACTGTGGCAGACCCCAAATTCCAGTGTCAGTCATATTAGTGACTTCCCTTCTCATGACCACTACTGGCAAAAATTTAATTTGTATTAATTATCCAAAATTATATTAATTAATTAGCACCAGGTTCACCATGGTACTTTCTGGAGGTCCAAACTAATATGGCAGTCTCTCCTCAGGCTTGCCACCAAAATCACCATGTTTAAAAAATAAAAAATTGCCCAAACCTTTTATTTTTAATAATATATATAGTGCGCACTAACAAAAAAACGTTTATTTTTGTTACTTTTTGTTATTTTTTGCTATTTTTGTTAATGCGCGTTAACATGAGTTAGCGCGCACTAACCCGAAAAATGATTTTTACAAAAAATTGGGGGTAAAATTGATTGTTTCTTTCTTTTAACTGATTTCTAACGAATTTAGAAATATCGTATATTTCAATTTGTTAGAAAAACGATTCACATCCCTACTTTTGTTATCCACTTTGCCTTTATTTATTGCATTTGTATTTGGGAGATTACAATCTAATGTCCTACTGTCACTGACTGTTTGAATAGCATTTCTGCTGGCCGATGATCCTGGGAGGCTTTTAACTGTAGTGTTGCCCTTGCTTAGAGTTTCCAGATTAGTGCCTCTGATGGCAGAGTCACCCAGCATAGTAAGTTTTTTCTTTTGGTTACAGGTTGTATTATGGAGTTTCTGAATGCTTTGGGTTTCTTCTTTCTTTTCAGATAACACTTCAATCTCTTTCTCAAGAACTTCTTCAATATTTAATTCAGAGAAGGTGTTTTGTACTTGTGTCACTTGATACAGAGTGTGTCTTCACATCACAGGTCTAATTCTACCAGATCCCACTGTAATCCTGTTGTTTTTTGAGTTCTTTAATGCCCTATGTGAGTAGAGGGATAGACCTGTGGGCTGCACAGCTGTCAATAACAGGTATCTGTTAGAGATGAGCTTCGTTTTTTTCTACCCGGTTGTTTTTTGAGTCAGACGCTTCGGGGTAAAGTTCGCTTTTCCTTGGTTAGTTTTTTGGAAAAACGAACAAAAAACTAAGTGGGGAAAAACGAAACGGGCCCAAAAAGTGACGCGGGAAAACAAAGCTAAAAAAAACCCCACCCAAACATTAAAATTTACAATAATACATTAAATTCAACCCCCCTTCACCATCCTGATCCCTCCCCAATACTTACTAACAACTCTGGTGGTCCAGCGGGTTCCCACGAGTGATTTGTCCCTCCGTGCCATCGGGCTGTGTGGCCTGCCTCGCATCAAAATGGCACCAACAGCCTTTGACTTACTATGTCACAGGGGCTACCGGTGCCATTGGTCAGCCTCTGTCACATGGCCATTGGCGCCATCTTGTACTCCTACTATGTGACAGGAGCTGACCAATGACACCGGTAGCCCCTGTGACATAGTATGGGCAAAGGCTATCGGCGCCGTTTTGATTACTGGCAGCCAATGGCCCGAGTGCAGGAGATCGCTCCCGGACACCCGCTGGACCACCAGGGCCTTTTGGCAAGTCTTGTGGGGGACAGGAGGGTCCTGTCCCCCACAAGACTTGCCAAAAGGCCCTGGTGGTCCAGCGGGGGTCCGGGAGTGATCTCGCTGTCGGCTGCCAGTAATCAAAACGGCGCTGATAGCAAGTCTTGGGGACCCTCCTGTCCCCCACAAGACTTGCCAAAAGGCCCTGGTGGTCCAGCGGGGGTCCGAAAGAGATCTCGTCGTCGGCTGCCAGTAATCAAAACGGCGCTGATAGCAAGTCTTGGGTGACCCTCCTGTCCCCCACAAGACTTGCCAAAAGCCCCTGGTGGTCCAGCGGGGGTCCATGAGCGATCTCCTGCACTCGGGCCGTCGGCTGCCAGTAATCAAAATGGCACCGATAGCCTTTGCCCACACTATGTCACAGGGGTTACCGGTGCCATTGGTCAGCCCCTGTCACATGGTAGGAGTACAAGATGGCACCGATGGCCATGTGACAGGGGCTGACCAATGGCACCGGTAGCCCCAGTGACATAGTAGGTCAAAGGCTATCGGCGCCATTTTGATGCAAGGCAGGCCACATAGCCTGATGGCAAATCGCTCGTGGGACCCCACTGGACCACCAGGGATGTTAGTAAGTCTTGGGGAGGGATCGGGAAGGTAGGGGGCATTGTATTTAATGTATTATTGTAAATTTTAATGCTTGGGGTGGTTTTTTATTTAAAAAAGTAAAATGTGCCCCTCCCCCATACAAACCCGAAAAAAAAATGTTTCTCATTGTTCGGGGAAAATCTGTTTCGGGGGCGGGGCCCCTGAACCATGACAAATTAGGCAATTTCATTGAAATTGCCTAATTCGTCATAAACAAATGCACATCTCTAGTGTCTGTGGGTCACAGGTCTTATCCTACCTGAGCCCACTTTAAATCCATTTTTCCTTGAATTATGGTAATGGGGAATTAATTCCTGAATAATGTAAAGTGGGTGAAACTTTCCTTATTGCATCTAATTCAGCTTCAACTTAAGCCAGGTCCTTTTTCAAGGAAGAGAGTTCTGAGCAAATGGGGCAAGCCCTAATTTTCCAGATGATTTCTCTCAGAATAACGGCGCCACAATAGTTACATTGGATAGTCCTCATTTTGGTAAATTAATTTGATGGATAACACGTAAGGAAATACCAATTTACTAATTTATTTTGCTGCCAATTATGTATTTAGGCAGGCTATATCAGAAAAACAAACCTAGGGGTGGGTGGGCAGAGGGGCAGGGTAGGAGGGAGTAAAACAATTACCCCTTGGTCAAAACCCCTACTGGCACTGTGAGACAGCAGCTCCCACTCTAGTTTAGGCAGGGTTGTTTCTGGAATTCTCTGCCCTTTCTTTAAAGGAATCTGAACAATTTTATGCCCAGTTTTAATATCTAAACAGAGATTATTAGTGACAGCTAAATCCAAAGAGAGATGTTATCTAATTTAAATGTAGATTGTTTTTTATCTTGATCTAAAAAATCTAAAAGACACCCAACATCCATTTTAAAACAGCAGCACTTTTAAGTACAGTTTTTTAATCCCAATTTTAACCACAGTTTCAATATCTAGAAAGAGAAAGATTCTATTAAATCACAGTCAGAAATATATTATTCAGACAATTATAACTTAATAAACAGTATTCTTAGCTGATCACTGAAAGCAGTTTTCCTCTTGGCAATTGCAGCCCACAAAGGATCAGATTCACCTCTGCTGGCTCAATCAGACAACCCCCACTCTAGTTTAGGCAGGGCTGTTACTGGAATTCTCTGCCCTTTCTTTAAAGGAATCTGAACAAATTAATGCCTAATTTTAATATCTAAACAGAGATTATTAGTGACAGCTAAATCCAAACAACAACCTCAAAAACAGGCAAGGCTACTTCTAAGACCTCCTAGGCCCAGACAGTGGAAAAAAGTGGTTTGGGACATTCCCCCCATGACCCTTACTGTCATTTGGAAGGAGCCGCTTGCCATGAAATGCAGGTGGCCAACAGTTTGGGACCTTGTGTTAAGCGGATCCAAATCCCCTCAGATTTCTTCATATAATACCATAATAGCTTGAGAGCTGAGACAATATCTGCAAACCACATAATTCTCTGGCATGCCCAGCAAGGATGTTCAAGGAGGAAAAATGTGCTCCCATTATCTCCTCTGCCATGGCAACCTGCATGCCAGGTGCTGCTCTGGGACCCAACCCAACAGGGCCCGTGTCTCTGCCTGCAGTGCAGGGACTTCCCTAGGAGGGCTTAGAACTAGCCTTGCCTGTTCTTGAGGTTATTGTTGTTGCACTTGCTGTCATCTGTTGTGAGCTTCCCGAGGCATCCAGTATCCACCAACTATTAAACTTACCACAAACATTATGGCTTTAGGAAGGTAAGAACAGGTGTTTTTATTGAGGCAAGAAGGCCTGGTACATATGTGATCATTCCTCTTTTTATCACACATGATAATCGCGGCTATAATACCTGCAATCTGCTATATCGGCCGCGAAAAATATTTTTTCCACCGTACCACAAAAAAAACAGGTGTAGTTATTTCCAGCGTTAAATCCCATGATATTGTGTACTACTCTATCACACTCGGTGCTAGCAGACCTTCGTTTCCATTTACTCTACCCAAACTCCTCCCATTTGAATACTCATCTTGCAATGCGGTATTTATCGTGCATGTTACAGCCTTATTGTGTGCGTTAGGGTCCTAACACGTGTGATAAGGCCCTAACACGAAATGATAAATGACCCTGTAAAAGTCCTAGTGGTCTAAAATGACAGTGACTGAATTAGAAACTGGTTAAATGGAAGGTGACATAGTGGTAAGCAGAATTCTTTCTGAGGAAAGGGAGGCTACCAGTGGTATGCCCAGGAATTGATCCTCGGAACAATTCTTTTTAACATTTTCATATTGTGGAGGGGCTTTCAGGAAAGGTTTGTCTTTTGCGGATGATACCAATATCTGCAACAGAGTCAGAGGGTTCAGATCTCTCAGGGTAAGCTTATGTCCTGAATCATATTGAGTAGGGATGTGAATCAGGCTTCGGACGATTGAAAATATCGTACGATATTTTCAAAATCGTCAGAAATCGGGGGCTCCCCCAAAACGATAGGAAAACCCCACAAAATTGTTCGTGGGGTTTCTCTTATTGTTTTGGGGGAGGGCGGGAAAAATGGCATACCAAAATAACCCCTAAACCCACCCCAACCCTTTAAAACTAATCCCTTAGCTTCCCCCACCCTCCCAACCCCCCAAAAAACTTTTTGCAGGTACCTGGTGGTCCAGTGGGGGTCCCTGGAGTGATCTCCCGCTCCCAGGCCGTTGGCTGCCACTAATCAAAATGGCACCGATTGCCCTTTGCCCTTACCATGTGACAGGGTATCCGTGCCATTGGCCATCTTTAAAAATGGCGCGGGCCATCCAGTGCTCCTACCATGTGACAGCGGCCGGCCAATGGCATGGATACCCTGTCACATGGTAAGGGCAAAGTCCATCGGCACCATTTTTATTAGTGGCAGCCGATGGCCCGAGAGCAGGAGATCGCTCCCGGGACCCCCACTGGACCACCAGGTACCTGTAAAAAGTTTTTTGGGGGGGTCGGGAGGGTTGGGGAAGCTAAGGGATTAGTTTTAAAGGGTCAGGGTGGGTTTTCTGTTTATTGGCTCGGGCGAGCCGATAAACAAAACCGCGATCGGGCCGGACGAAAAAAAAACCCACGATGTGAATCGAAACCGGAATCAGAATCGATTCCAGTTCCGATTCACATCTCTAATATTGAGTCATCCTGTAAAAAGAGAGGAAGGAGAGAATTTTCTTTTAATAATTTGCCAGTGTATACAGATCATATAGTGTAGAGTAGTATTCTAAACATAGCTTTTTGATAGCACTTCAGATGCTTAGCTCTCCTTTACTATGGTTTGCCTTAGTCATGTAAAATGAAAGCAGATGTCTAAATCCTGAAGAATTATTTTTATAGTGGGATTTTTCTGTTTACCAGGTAGTTTTTAACTTACAAATGCAGCTGTCATCAGTACTGTACACAGTCATTTTAGCTAATTAAATCATATACTACATTTAGAATACCATAAGTGTAACCATGGTAACTATTTTGGCTGAAGCACAGTTGAGCATGTAGGTAGGTTGATAATATTTTATCTGAGAAAAGTGGAGAAATGCTTTTGAAAGCCCTTCAAATGACTTTAGTTCTTGCTTTCTTTCATTTTCTGTCTATTTTCCCTGAAAATAAACATTTTATACCAATACTAATGGCCATTATGCATGAGAGAACTAGAGTAATCTCACAGAAGAGGATACGTTTGTTGCAGCATACCCTGAAGCAAGTTCATGATATATATTGTGCTTTGTAGTAAAGTATTATATTTACAGAAGTTAAATATTTGGTAAGGAAACACAGAAAAGTGTATATTCCTGTTATATCATGCCAATATGCAGATGTTACAGTTTTTTTATGTTTTAAATAATAAGTGTGATAAAGTTTACTGACAGAGGACAGCAGTATTTTTATGACTTTTAAATTATTGTTTAGGGATTTGAAAACTGACTCAGACAGCAGATTCTAGAGGCTAGAACAACAACAGCTGTAAAAATCTGATTTGTGATCCATTGTTCTCTGATGGAAGCATACTACAAAGAACAAACATGTTGTGGACTTGCAATTCTGGACACTTCTGCCACAGGTGTTTTTTTTCTTTTAATCAGTGCAATAATCATTTGTGATAGTGAATGCATATACTTTGCCTTTTAATATCATATAGTAAATATACAAACACTCCTAAAAAGTTTTAGTGTGTGTGTATGTGTGTGTTGTATGTGTTTATCTAAAAAATTAACATGTAGAGTAAAACACCATTGATCAGACTATGCACTAAGGGTCTCATTTTCCATCCGGATCGCACGCGATACCAAAATGGGGGCGGAGTCGGCCCCGGAAGAGGAGGAGTCAGGGCGTCACCGGGGCCGACTCCGCGAAGACGCCGCAGACGACAAAATGGTAGGGCCCTTTTCGCGTCCGAGTTCGCGCCTAATAGCTACACCTTCTATGGTGGCGCTATTGGGTGCGAAACCGACAGTGATCACACCGCAACGCTGTGATTGCTGCTGGCTAGCGCAGGCCCGCCCCCTGTTTCGGCCCCCCCGCCCCTCATTCCCTAAAGTATCGCAGACCTGCGATACTTTAGAAAATGAGGCCCTAAATGTTGGCATGTACCGTATTTTCCGGCGTATAAGACGACTTTTTAACCCAAGAAAATCTTCTCAAAAGTCGGGGGTCGTCTTATACGCCGGGTATCGTCTTATAGGGCACACCTGCTCTCTTACCAGTTTCTCTCAATCACACACACATGCTCTCAATCAAATGCATTCTCTCACTTACACACAGGCTGGCTGGCTGTCTCTCTCTCTCTCTCTCTCTCTCTCTCTCTCTTTCTTTCACCCCCATCCCCCCCCCCGAGCACAAATAGTAGCTGCAGCAGCTTCCTCCTCCAGCCCCCGCAGGCCAGAAAGAAGAAACCCATCGGCCGCGGGAGGCTCATGCTGCTGTCTCCTTTCCCGATTACCAGCTCCTTCGACTGCTCGGGGGCCGATGCTGCTGTCGCCGCTGCAATTTTTTCATTCGGCACGGCTTTCTCTTTCCCGCGCACCGCACTGCCGTTGCCGCTGGGTTATCAGCACGTTCAAGCCCAGCGGGAACGGCAGCGGTGCAAAAAAAAAAAAAAAAAAGCTGTGGCATCCGCGGCTGCCCTTTTCTTCTTCCCGCCCCCCCCTTTGAACTGGAACAGGAAGTGATGCGCGGGAAGAAAGAGCTGTGCCGCGTGAAAAAATTGCAGCGGCGACAGCAGGAATGGCCCCGAGCAGTCGAAGGAGCTGGTAATCGGGAAAGGAGACAGCAGCATGAGCCTCCCGCGGCCGATGGGTTTCTTCTTTCTTGGCCTGCGGGGGCTGGAGGAGGAAGCTGCTACAGCTACTATTTGTGCTCGGGGGGGGGAGTGGAAGTGAGAGAGAGAGAGAGAGAGAGAAGCAGCCAGCCTGTGTGTAAGTGAGAGAATGCATTTGATTGAGAGCATGTGTGTGATTGAGAGAAACTGGTCAGCGAGCTCGTGTGTGAGAGACAATAAAAGTGACTGCTCAGAGAGATGACTGATGTGTATGTGAGTGTGAGAGAGAGAAAAAGCATGGAAGTGAGAAATCTGGGTATGTGAGAAAGCATGGGAGTAAGAAGCCTGATTATGTGAGAGAGAGCATGGGAGCGGGAGGGCTGGCTGTGTGTGTGTGTGTGCGCGTGCATGAGAGAGAGACTGGTTGATAAGGTGACGGTGTGTGTGAGAGAAAGAGACTGTGTGTGTGAATGTGAGAGAAAGAATGTGATTCAGGGAATGAGAAGCCTGTGCACGTGGAGAGTGAGCATGGAAATGAGAGAGAGACTGGTGTGTGTGTGTGAGACAGAGAAAGTGATTATGAGAGTGAGAAGCCCGTATATGTACGGTAAGCAGAACACGGGAGTAGGAAGCCTGTGTGTGTGTATGGCATGAGAGAAACTGTTCAGGAAGGTGTCTGGTGTGTGTGTCAAAGACTTTAGGAAATGATTGGTGTGTGAGAGACAGAAACTGGTCATGGGGGCATGACTGGTATGGTGTGTGTGTGTGAGAGACATGGGCCCTAAGGAAGAGGAAAGGAGAGCTGCTGGAGGGGGTAAGGAAAGGTGGCTTTTTAAGTTTATTTTTCTTGATTGACTGCCATTTTAATTATTTAATATTATGTGATGTGTCTGCTTTTTTGAAATATTTTATTGGTGTTTGGAGAATGTTTAATAGTTTTTATGAGTTTTTAATTGTTGAATGTTATTCTGTTCATAGCTGTTTTGAAACATTTATTCTGCTTATTAGTATAGTTTTACAATGATTTATGTGTGGGGATCTATAGCTGCTTGCTAGTTCTGTTTTCCTAATAAGAGGTATATTGGTTTTTAGGGCCTGATATACGGTATTTGTAGTGTTGCCTTTTCATAGATAGGGTTACTCCTGTTTGAGTGTAAAATTATTTTTTTTCTTAAAAATATGTATAAAAAAGGGGGGGGTCGTCTTATATGCCCAGTCGTCTTATACGCCGGAAAATACGGTATATGCAAAAAAATGAATTCCAGAGCATGTACCCAATATTAATGTGCATAGAAACAAAACAATTGCACCAGCTGAGTTCTAAAGAGCATGGAAACTTTACATACTATGGCAATCACACTAGAACATAATCAGCACTCCATTACTCTTGACTTTGCCTCCTCCCCTCAAAAGAGTACAAAACTAGGGAACTAGATGGATGACAGTTGTTAACTATTCACCTACACACAGATTGAACTTTGCTTTCCTATGAAATATTTTCTGTTTCCTTTCTAAGTGCTTTGGTTTCCCCTTACTATTATTATGCCTAAGCATTACGGGGACCCAAAGTCTTTCTTTTGAAGAACACCATAAAAATTGGTCTAATAGACAAGTCTGCAATAGGGATGTTGTTATAAGTAAAGATGAAACCCCCAGCAGTGGCAACAGGGCAGGAACAACAGTGCCAGGAGCAGCAAATATCATGGCAAAGCTGTCATCTCCCATTACCATGGGAAGCACTGCAGAAAGTGACATTGTTGAATCATTGCTGGGTCTAGGTTCCTAGGGATCTCATCTTGCAAAAGCCCACTGTATTAATGGTGTCATATGGCCCATGGGTGACAACTGGATAGCATCAGAAGGAGTATCTCTTGTGGAGGGCATACAAGCTTTGAATTTGAGAAAGACATAGACATGTAGGGAATCTCTGGATGAAGGCAAGACTACATAGAAAATCTGTGAATTGTCAATTAATATAATGATGGAGACCTAATTTATTTAAGTATATTTATTAGGGGTGTGCATTCGTTTGCAACGTATTGGCAATCCGCAATGTATATGCCATATTCGTTGTATTCGTGGGGGTCACGAAACGTATGGCGAACCCCCACGAATACAACGTATCACTAACAAATAATCCCCCACTCTCCTGACCCCCCCCCCCAAGACTTGCCAAAAGTCCCTGGTGGTCCAGCGGGGGTCCTGGAGCCATATCCTGCTCTCGGGCCGTCGGCTGACAGTATTCAAAATGGTGTCGATAGCCTTTGCCCTTACTATGTCACAGGGGCTACCGGTGCCATTGGTCGGCCCCTGTCACATGGTAGGAGTAGAAGATGGTGCCAGCCATCCATTGGGGATGGGGGTTGTACTTAATTAAATTTAAAGGGTTGGGATGGGGTTTTTCTTGGGAAACGAATACATATGTAACTAATGAATGGATTGGGGTCCCCCAAGAATGGATGCAATGGATTTGGGTCCCGACGAATCCGAATACTGAATGGGATGAATCCGTCCCTGTTGCACATCCCTAATATTTATTACTTTCTAATTCAAATACAATGCTTATAGCAAATTACATAATTTTAAATCATAATAAAATAACAGAAACAAAATAAATACATAACAAAGACAGTAACAATCACCAGAACAATATATGCTAAATCACTGATATCTACAGTTAATCAATTGCCTTATATAGAACAAGTGTAAAATTACAGGCTAAATTTCAAAACTAATAGCCAGGCTCACTGCAGTAGATATCATTAAGATTGAATCCTTGCAAATGCCTGATTAAAATATAATGCCTTAAATTTTTTCCAAAATTACATAAAACCTGTCTCCTGATGGAGCACTAATGGCAAAGCAATCCATAACATAGACTCCATAGAAACAGCAGCTTACTAGGGTAAGAGGAAGAGTAGGTGGGAGACTAACTGGGAAATCGTTGTCCTTGCCCAGAAGTGTGTTTGGCTGTAATTTTGTTGTTGTTTTGTAGAGTTTGTCTTTTCTGATACAAGGTTTCCTTCTGTTGTTTGGGGATATATTGCAGTGAATAAAGCATGAATTTCTGAATGTGTGTGTGTGTGTGTGTGTGTGTGTATGTATTTGTACCTAGTGAGTGAGGGGTTGCTACATCACTAGGACAGACTTGGGCAGGATGTGATTGAGGGATTATTGTTTGGTTTACTTGTTTAGTGAGGAGGCTGGAATCAGGTCAAGAGGGTGAGTAGCTGGTTTAAGTTTTGATATAATTTTGCTTATTTCTAATTTAGAGACTGGATCAAAGTCTGACCATTTATCTTTAGGATTGATATTATCATATTTGTAAGGAGAGGTGGTAGTAGAGAATTGTTGTTTAAGTTTCAGATTTTTTTTCAGGTAAAGCAGTTGCATATTCATTACATGATTTTTTAGAGAAAGCATGCATTGTTGTTTGATTATATGAAGGTTCTTTAATCAGATTCTTTATTGTATCAAATAGAAGTTTTGAGTTGAAGATTATGCCATGAATTAGTTTGTGAGGGTTTGATATTGAGAAAGAAGAGTTTTGTATCTTTTTAGGGATTCTTCTGAAGGATTTTTTCACCATTGTTTTTCAAGTTTTCTTAGGTGTTTCATTATACCAGGAATTTATGAATGTTTTTTTAAACATGTTATGTTTCTTTAAGATTCTGGTTTGTAGGCATATCAGATGGATACTGAGAAACCTCGTAGGCTCAGTTGAGGCTGGTGTCCTCACCATCACTCTAGCCCTACACAGTAGTTGATATTGAGGGGCAGGGCTAGAGGTAGTCCTGGATGGGAGGGAGTGATTCAGTTCAGGAACTCCTGTGATAATCAGGAAGAAGGCATAGCAGACGGATACTGAGAGAACTGTAGGATCAGCTGGGGCCTGGCATCCTCACCCTCATTTTATCCCTATGCATTAGATGATATTCAGGGGCAGGGCTAGAGGTAACCAGGATGGGAGGGTTATTCAATTCACGGACCCTAGCTGTGATCAGGACAATGGCACAGCAGAAGGATGCTGAGAATGCTACAGGCTCAGCTTGGGCTCAGTTTCCTGCACTGTAGATGATGTCAAGAAGCTGTGCTACAGATAAACTGGGGCAGGAGGGGGTTGCTCAGTTCATGGACCCTAGTGGTGATCAGGAAGTAGGCTCAGAAGATGAATGCTGAGAATTCTGGAGGCTCAGATGAAGCCCAGGGTCCAGCTGCTTAGCCCTGTACAGTAGAAGGTGTGGAGGGGTGGGGCTAAAGCAGCACATCCCTAATAAAATTTCCTTTTGAGATCCTGTCATTGTTGCTTCTGATTGGAATATTGGATGCACATCCTAATTTATCTGTGCAGAGCTGACAGTATCTGCTAGCGTTATCTTGAGGAAGTGCTTTCCTCCATCCCTCTATCTGCATTGAACTACTTTGCTGGAAAGTGCAGTATTCAAGATTTTTAAATAAAATAAAATGCCATCAATTAAATCCACAGTGATTTTAAAGGATCCATAAAACAGATAATGTAATGAGCTCAAGAGTTTGACAATCTCAGGTATGGTGTGAGACATGTCAGTCTAAAACTCAATATCAGGCTTTAATTCCTTATATATGGCTCTGAGATCAAGTGGTAAATGTGTATTGTCTTTGCTTTTCAAGTGGCTGAAAGGCAGAATATAACTGACCTCTGAGTTCAAGTGGTAAATGTGGATTGTCTTTTCTACTCAAGTGGCTGAAAGGCGTAATATAAATTTAAATAAATGGTAAAAAAAAAAAATATGGTAACATACAGTATGTGGTCCTGGGCCTAAAGATGAATATGAACAACTAAATCCCTTCTGTTCTCTGTTTCTCATGTCCTCCATCTCTAGTCCAGTCAACTCTCACTCTTGTCTGCTTTACTTTCTTCCACTTTCTATCTGCCCCTTCTCTCTTTCCTCTTCTTCACTCTTTGCCTCTCTTGTTTGGCCTCCTCCTCCTCTATATCTCCTCTGCTTTCTTCTCTACTTCTTCCATACCTCCTACTGCTTCAACAGCCATGTGCCCTATATATTTAAATCCAAAATGCTTGGTAGCAGATGAGCCCTTTATAAAGCCAATAGGCTAAATAGTTAGCATCTGGTCCAAGGCAGGTGTTAAACATTAGGGGGAGGGGGGAGGTGTCAATATTTAAATTATTTGTCCTGCTAAATCAGGGACTTAGTTGAATAAACTGTGAGTCTTAAATTTCCTGCCACTCTACTGTCTCTGATTTATCTGGCTAAATGTTTAGCTAGATAAAAGATAACAAGATAAGTTAGAGGCATTCCAGGGTCATTCCAGGGCAGAATTAAGTTAGTCAGATAACTTATCTGGCTAACTCTGATATTCAGTTAGCTGGATAACTTATCCAGCTAAGTCTACTCATGCCAGAGAGCAGTTCTAAAGTTAGGTAAGTATATCCAGCTAACTAGGACTTTATCTGGCTATATTTAGTGAAGTTCCTAACAGCAGCACTCCTCTGAAAATCTGTGACAATTTATCCAACAATCTTTATCCAGTTAAATTGTCCACTCATTATGCTGCTGGATATTGACCTCTAGGCTTTAGCAAACATGCTAAATATAATGAGGTCAATATTCAAAGTGTGTTCAACAGTGGTGGGGCCACTTGGCAACAGTGATCATAACATGATCAAATTCAAACTAATAACTGGAAGGGGGACAACTTTGATAAAATGAGGAAAATAGTTAGAAAAAAACTGAAAGGTGCAGCTGCAAAGGTTAAAAGTGTTCAACAGGCATGGACATTGTTTAAAAATACAATCCTAGAGGCGCAGTCCATATGTATTCCACACATTAAGAAAGGTGGAAGGAAGGCAAAACGATTACCATCATGGTTAAAAGGTGAGGTGAAAGAGGCTATTTTAGCCAAAAAAAATCCTTCAAAAATTGGAAGAAGGATCCATCTGAAGAAAATAGGATAAAGCATAAGTATTGTCAAGTTAAGTGTAAAACATTGATAAGACAAGCGAAGAGAGAATGTGAAATGAAGTTGGCCATAGAGGCAAAAACTCATAATAAAAACTTTTTAAAATATATCCAAAGCAAGAAACCTGTGAGGGAGTCAGTTGGACCATTAGATGACAGAGGGGTTAAAGGGGCTCTTAGGGAAGATAAGGCCATTGCAGAAAGACTAAATTGTTGCACCCGTCACAGCTCGATGCCTTCACTCCGCCCTCTTTACCTCTGTGGCGACTCCCTCCAGGTCTGATGGATGGTTAGCTGTCGCGGCGTCTTCTTGCCATCTCCCTCTGGCATCCCCGGACCGGCACGATGCTGCGGATCCATGCACACATGCTCTCTGATTGATGTACCAGCAAAGGCACGAACCTCGGGGGCGTCCCCCTGGGATGACGTCATCTGCTTCCAATATAAAAGGTTTCAGTATTCGCTAACGAATCGAATTAGCATGCTTTCGCTTTACTCCCAAGCTACTCTGCTTCCTCGGACTTACCAGGGGTACCCTCTCCTCGGGGGCCTCGCTCTCTTTTCTTTATTTCAGATTGCCGATAGGAACTGGTACACGGTCATCGAGGGCCCATGTTCCAGAACACTCTGAAGATTCTCTACTGCCTGGAAGCTATCGCAGTTACAGACATTTGTGAGTTACCATCGCTCTCTCAGAGCTTTCCCTGGAACCAGGTACTCGCTCCTCGAGGGCCTAACCCTTTCCAGCTACTGAGCTTCCTTAAGACCTTATGTGAGTTTTGTCATCCAGTTCTGGCTATGAACACAGCATACCTTGTCTACTCACTATCTATAGTTTCTTTACAGCTCAGCAACCCTGGGATCACTGTTCCAGTACCTGAGGGACTTCAGCCCTGCCGGGCATATCTCCTTACTACTGCCACCTCTGGTGGTTCTACTAACCTGTCCAATAAAAGAATTATCTGTGTCTGTCTCCATACCCAAGCTTAGCCGGTGGTCCCTCTCAGGATATCCTCCTGGGGGCGCAGTCATCTGCCATTGGCCCAAGTATCCACCTATCTACATTCCTCTACAGCTGGGTGCCCTCTCTAAGTACTCCGCTGGTAACAGATTGCTACTTCTTCCCCATCAGGAGCCTTCAGCAACAGATTCTTAATAGATTGCCAACTCCGCAGTCTGTATATTAACAGATTGTTAACTACACCCTCTACAGGAGCTGAAAATATCAGATTGCTAACTCCTCCCTTCTTGAGGAGTAGATCATAACAGATTGCTAACTCCTCCTTCTGCAGGAGCCAGTTCCATAACAGATTGTTAGCTCCTCATTCCTCAGGAGCCGATTAATAACAGATTGCTAACTCCTCCCTCTACAGGAGCCAATTCATAACATAAATGAATTCTTTGCTTCCCTGTTTACTAACTAGGATGTTGGGGAGATACCAGTTCCGGAGATGGTTTTCAGAGGTGATGAGTCAGACGAACTGAACAAAATCACTGTGAACCTGGAAGATGTAGTAGGCCAGATTACAAACTAAAGAGTAGCAAATCACCTGGACCAGATGGTATGCATCCTAGGGTACTGAAGGAACTCAAATATGAAATTTCTGATCTATTAGTTAAAATGTGTAACCTATCATTAAAATCATCCATTGTACCTGAAGACTGGAGGGTGGCCAATGTAACCCCAATATTTAAAAAAGGCTCCAAGGGCGATCCAGGTAACTATAGACCAGTGAGTCTGTCTTCAGTGCCGGGAAAAATAGTGGAAACTATTCTCAAGATCAAAATCCTAGAGCATATAAAAAGACATGGTTTAATGGAACACAGTCAACCTGGATTTACCCAAGGGAAGTCTTGCCTAACAAATCTGCTTCAGGAAAAAGATCTAGGCATCATATTGGATAAAATCGTCGGCTCAGTGTGCTGCAGCAGTCAAAAAAGCAAACAAAATGTTAGGAATTATTAGGAAGGGAATGGTTAATAAAACGGAAAATGTCATAATGCCTCTATATCACTCCATGGTGAGACTGCACCTTGAATATTGTGTACAATTCTGGTCGCCGCTTCTCAAAAAAGATATAGTTGCGATGGAGAAGGTACAGAGAAGGGCAACCAAAATAATAAAGGGGATGGAACAGCTCCCCTATGAGGAAAGTCTGAAGAGATTAGGGCTCTACAGCTTGGAGAAGAGACGGCTGAGGGGGGATATGATAAAGGTTTTTAAGATCATGAGAGGTCTTGAACGAGTAGATGTGAATCGGTTATTTACACTTTCGAATAATAGAAGGACTAGGGGGCATTCCATGAAGTTAGCAAGCAGCACATTCAAGACTAATCGGAGAAAATTCTTTTTCAATCAACGCACAATAAAGCTCTGGAATTTCTTGACAGAGGTTGTGGTTTGTGCAGTTAGTGGTGCTGAGTTCAAAAAAGGTTTGTATAAGTTCTTGGAGGAGAAGTCCATTAACAGCTACTAATCAAGTTTACTTAGGGAATTGAGCAGCATAGCCATTGCACTGAATATATATATAGTAACTTAGGTGGATAGGTTCTAACCAGAAGTTACTTAACCAGCCAGTTTTGAATATTGACCTCTCTATGGAGCAGAGCATGTCACAATATTTAGCATACCCCTGCTAAAATTGCAAATGATGGTCCTTCATTTACGTGCACATATACAGTAATTTTAGCATGTACACACTAATAACTTTTTAGATTAGTTTAGCATGCATGCAACACCTTTCTGTATAGCACACTATTTTCAGGGAATGCTAAACAGTCCTACTGTGCATGCTGGGACCGATATTCAAAATGCTCAATGAACAGATAAGTAAGCCTTATCCAGCTATCTAACGGACCGCTGAATATCCAGTTAAATTCAATGGCTGCTAGATAAATGGATGCCACGTATCTGGCTATCTCTTTGCCACATAAAATGTGGGCAGGTAAAAGGATGATCAGGGTGGTGTTACTGATCCAGTAAGCTTAACTGGTTAAGTAGTGATATTCGCTCTTATCCGGTTAAGTTAATCAGATGTTATCTGGCTAAGTAGCGATTTGTGTGCGAATATTCAGTGGCATAAATGTGCCTCTGAATATCCCCTGTAACTTAGCCAGATAAGTTATATCTGGCTAAGTTACACACCAGATAGTTCTGAATATTGGGCCCTTTAAGCTTTAGTGCAGAGGTTCCTTACGGTCTTCTGTTCTTTTGTGAAGAACTGTAGTACCTTAGCTATATTTATCCTGAATAAAACTGGACTATTTGTACTCTGTGATATATTTTATTGTACAAGAATATATTCTGGATAACAGTGAAAAAATATGAGAGAAATGTACAGAGGCGGGGGGGGGGGGGGGAGGGCAATGAAAAAAAATAAATGAGAAGAAGGAAAGAAAAAGAGAGATGCATTTTAAGAAAATATTGTGGATAATATAGAGTTTTACATTGATTCTTATGAAGCCACACACTTCCAGGTACTAGCAAAATATTTTGTTCCTATGTCTTTTTGAGGGAATATATTCTTAATATTATACAGTACAGAGTAGATAATATTGCAAAATAGCTGTTTAGGCTGTGCTGGGGCAGGAGTTAGGGTTCTTTTGTTTTATTTCTCTAGCCTAGTTCTTTCACTTTTCTTCTTTCTTGATTATATTGAAGTGTGTTGTCTCCAAAATCTTTAGTGAGAAGGAAGAAATGCAGGCATAAGAGAAAAGATGCACAAGAGAGACCTTTTATATGTTCTAAATATAGGAAAGATTTCAGTAGGAAGAGGTAGCTAATGCAACACCAGAAAATCGGCATAGGAAAGAGACTGTGTTCAGCTACAGAATATGGGAAAATCCTTCTTAATAAAGCAAACTTCACAAATTACCAGAAATACCACATTGATGAGAGACCATTTTTGGATGGACAAAACTTTCAATCAGAAAGCATATTCCACAAGAAACTCAAAATTCCACCCAAGAGAAATATCAATTTCAAGTAGAGAATATAATAAAAGCTTATATCACAAAAATGATACTGATGACTGATCATTTTCTTGTACTAAATCTGACAAGTGGCAATTGCTTCAACAGGAAGACAAACATCTCTATATTGCTGCTTTACCCCTCATGATATAACTCAGTCTTTCTGTCTTGCCCATATTTTACACCTTGGAATTCTTTCTGCCATTCTGCTTGCTGCCATACCCCTTGCAACTGTGGAGGGCTGGTTTGCACATCTCATGGTTCCTTAGGGGTCAATTTTAAAAGCATTACTCACGCTACATGCCTATATGAGCCATATAGGAGTAACATCGTTTTTAAAAGCCACTAATTATGTGCCTATATGTGTATGCACAAGCAAAAAAATGGTGGTGGAAAAGTGGCGGGGTATGGACATTCTGGGGCAGGGCTAACAGTTAGATGTGTAACTCTGTATGTTAAAACTGAAGGCCGCAGTGTGTGGTGGCTTATTAGTCACATGTATTTATTGCTGCTTCTGATGAGATGCAAGTCTGTAGAAATCATGTTTTAGATTTATACAACAGGGTGAGGGGTCCTGGTCAACTGAAGGGTGTGCAGGATTAAGAACCGAAGGGGTCTGGATGACCACGAGATTGACTGGGCAACTGGTGAACTAATTGGAACAACTGGGAAAGTTCTTCATGTGAGCATGTTTTAAAATCTGCTTAAATGCGCATGTTAAAGCCGGCAAAGTTCTAAAGAATGTACGCAAAGTATGTTTGCTCAAGTAACTGCTTAAAATTATGGGTGGTAAGTATATTTTAAATCATATGCTCAAAAATGCATGCATGACATAAAATTCCAACATATCTCCACTCATGCACCCATGTACTCATTTTTAATTTAGCCTGTGGGGTGTGTTGATGCCACTCTTTGTTCTGCTTTGTCTCTTCATTGGTGCCTTGGGTTTTTTTCTGCCACGTTTTTTTCTTCATTCCCCATTCTTGGTGGAATAGAATGTTCATGTCACTCATGGTGCCACTTTTCCCCTCTCGTGCTGCCTATGAGGGTTCATGCTACTGTTTTGGTACCCTCTTTTGAAGCCTTGAGGAGTTCTTTCCCCTTTTGCTGCTGCTTTGCTTCTCTGATGGTGCCTTGGAAAACTCTTACCACTGGTGATTCTCCTTTGCCAGTTTATGTTGCCTTAAGCTATTCATGCCACTTTTAGTGCCACATTGACATAGTCTTGATACATTACCATGTCTTCACTTTTCTGAGGATATCTAACCATCAGTTTTATTAGAATTAATGAGTAAACCCCAATGTTGAAGCGCAAAATTGTCTACAGTGCTTCCACCATAGATTTTAATGGTAAACTAATGAACAAATAAAATGAATAAATAAAATATTTTTTTCATTCTAAACTAATGTGCCAAATAGAGAAGCCTTACAAAATGAATGAGCAAATCAAAATATAAGTTTTTGCTCTGTCCCCTAGGATCCATCCTATCACCAAAGCTCTTCAAGATACACATGGCCCATCTTGGAAAACTCCTCGGGAACTATCATATTACCAACTACTCCTATACAAATGACATTTGACTGCTGATCGTACTTGGACCAAAATCAAATAGAACAATCACCAACCTTAATACCTGCTTAAAAGAAATAGCCTAGTTTTGCCAAAACAAGCTAAAACTGAACTCACCAAAGACAAAAGTACTATGGATTGAGAATAAAGAAGCTAGTAACCTTCATTTAAAAGTGACCCTTGAAGAAACAGAACTTTTTTTTAATGCTCAAGCCAGGAGTCTAGACATCTTTCTAGACTATCAACTTACCATAGAGCTCTAAGTCCAAGCAATGAAAAAATCAACCTACTTTCATCTCCGCCAGCTCTGCCTGCTATTCAGTGCTCCAGCTTTCCCTACAGGCTCTGTATCATCTCACACCTGGACTATTGAAATGCACTCTACATTGGAACTTGTCCAAAATGCAGCAGCTCAAATGATGTATAATGTCATTGTCAATAGATTCTCCAACATCACTCCAGTCCTAAAATCTCTTCACTTGCTCCCAATTCTCCCCCATGCCAATTTCAAAGTCTTGGTCCTGGCCTACAAGGCTCTGAAAGGCTGGGTACCACATTAACTCAGCAGATGCCTCACCTCATAAACATCCTGCTATATCCACTGGCTTACGTCCGCCTTCTTTTACCTACCCCAAGGAAATGTGCCTCACCTACATCAGAACTAGATCTTTCTCAGGAGCAGCTCCAAACCTCTGGAACTCTACCATCTAACATCAGACTAGCTGCCAACCTCCTAACATTCAGAAAGTTACTAAAATTCTGTGTCTTTGAAGCAGCTTTCAGGCCTATGCAATAAACTATCAAAAATTGTCCCTTCCATACACAGACTTGTATGATCTGCACACCTACCTGCACAATCTGTGCACCCTAGTAGGAAAGATACTCTCATGCAAACCTTGCTGAAATAGGCTATGCCTACAAGAAAGGGGTGGCCAATTCTGGTCCTCAGTAACTACAAACTGGGCAGGTTTTCAGGAGTTCCACAATGAATATGCATGAGATAGATTTGCAAGCAATGCCTCCATTGTATGCAAATATATCTCATGCATATTCATTGAAGATCTCCTTAAAACCTGGCCTGTTTTTGGCTCTCATATGATAGACCTACCTACAATTCCTATTTATTAAACCTGACCTATATTATTTGACCTATCCCTTGTCCTAATATTTGCACTATGTATCCACTGCAACACAGCCATGATGTATACAGTATAAACCTATCTTGCTGTAAGATGCTTTGAATTCTCTGGATGGTAACACATAATATAAATTAACAATGATGATGAGGAGGAGGTGGATTTTTCTGTTCATGATGCTTCAGAATATTGTAGCATCCAGTCTCATGTGAACCTTCCTGTTCAGACATTGAATTCCAGCAGCAGCAGGGGTTTGTTTTCTCAGTGAAGAAAATGTAAATCCTATAAAAAAGATAGGAAAGACTCTGACTTCTGGCATATCACTTTTGAAATATAACTACATTTATACCAGCCATCACTGCTTCATACATATTTTCTCTTCACAACACAAGAAAAGAAACATTCATATTTTTATATATTTTTTTTATTTTAGACATCTGAAGTCACATTGAAATATAGTTATTTATTTTTTATTTATTTATTTAGAAACTTTTATATACCGATGAACGTTGGGAACATCTCATCGGTTCACAGTAAACAAAAATGCAGCTAATGAGCTTTACAGAGAACAATGCACGATACACGTAAAATTGAACAAAATTGGGGAGAAAATAAAATACAAGGGGGCGAGTCAACTAGGGCATACTGCAGAATTAGAACTGAACAATATACAATAAGTGGGGGATCCAAAAATAATTAAATAAATATAATTAAATAAGAAAGAATGTCATATAAGTTTGAATGTTAAACAAAAAAATTCCCTTGAGGATTGCCGCTAAACAACAGACATCTATATTATTATTTATTCAACAAGAACTTACTGGAAATGGTATCAGATTATAAGGTGCTTGCAGTCTCATGGGCTCTTGCCCTTACAGGGCTACAACCCTTCTCGTGTTTGAGCACTATATGATTACGTCATCCACCATTCCCACGTAAGATTTTTTCTTATTTCTTTACCCGTGAAAAAATCACCACACTCTCTCCCGATAAAATTATTTCAATAAAAATTCACACCCAACTTTAATGTGAAATCCTTTCTATATTATTAATTGTGCACTTATCTCTTTGTGTTCGCTGCCTTCTTGCTGTCAGCTGTTGATTTTCCCGCCCGACATTGGCAATGTTTCGGCGCAATTATTGCGCCTGCTTCAGGGGCTTACAACTAAATGCCTATAAGAAAAATGAATGTTTTATGCAGAATTAATCTATATATCATCTAATCTATGGACAGTTTACTCAATGGTACTCACTGTTCAGCTCAGCGCTCTCACTCCCGGTGCCTTAAAGCATTCAAATATGGCGCCTAGACGCTTTGGGGTAGATTTTCAGATGAGCGCGAACAGCCTACTTTTGTTTGCGCTCCAGGCGCAAACAAAAGTACGCTGGATTTTAGTAGATACGCGCGTAGTCGCGCCTATCGGCTAAAATCCTGGATCGGCGCGCGCAAGGCTATCGATTTCGTATAGCCTGCGCGCGTCGAGCCGCGCAGCCTACCCCCGTTCCCTCCTAGGCCGCTCCGAAATCGGAGCGGCCTAGAAGGGAACTTTCCTTTGCCCTCCCCTCACCTTCCCCTCCCTTCCCCTACCTAACCCACCCGCCCAGCCCTGTCTAAACCCCCATCCTACCTTTGTCGGGGGATTTACGCCTCCCAGAGGGAGGCGTAAATCCCCACGCGCCAGCGGGCCTCCTGCGCGCCGGGCCGCGACCTGGGGGCGGGTACGGAGGGCGCGGCCACGCCCCCGGGCCATAGCCACGCCCCCGTACCCGCCCCCAAAACGCTGCCGACACGCCCCCGCAACGCCGCGCGCTCCGGCCCCACCCCCCGACACGCCTCCCGACACGCCCACTCCGAAAACCCCGGGACTTACGCGAGTCCCGGGGTTCTGCGCGCGCCGGTGAGCCTATGTAAAATAGGCTCACCGGCGCGCAGGGCCCTGCTCGCGTAAATCCGCCCGGTTTTGGGCGGATTTACGCGAGCAGGGCTCTGAAAATCCGCCCCTTTCCGTATTGCACTAGCGGAAGTTGATTTTTTATATTGTGTCATAAATTGTAAAATAACCTATCAGCTTTGTTTCACAGAAACACCGACCAATCAACCTCTTTGTTAAGTCCTGCTGGGACTACTGTATTTAACTTAAAAATCCACTGCTGCTCTGGCTGTAATAAACAAAGATTTAAATCCCCTCCTCGCTCATCGGGTTCCATTTTTTCTAACACCGTGCACCGTAGACTATTAAAGTTATGAGCTTGTTCCAGGCAGTGTTGTACCAAAGGAGCTTCTAGTTTATTGTGTTTTAGTGCACTTTTGTGCTCTAGCAGACGGGTTTTTAGTAACCTCATTGTTTTGCCTATATATAATAGACCACAAGGGCACCATATGGCATAAACTACATAACTCGAGTTGCAAGAAGATTTTGCTGTAGGTTTAAATCTACTGAGTTTTTCCAAGGGTATGTTGATATTTGAATGAGCTAGAGGGCACATTGTACAGGACCCACATGGAAAATGTCCTTCATGTCCTACCTCTTTTCTAGATGATGTTTTAAAGTGTGGTCTTACCACTCGATCTTTAATATTAGATCCTCGTTTAAAGGCAATCAGAGGTTGTGGTTCAAAAACTGCATGCACTTGCAGGACATTCCAGTGGCGTCTAATACTTCGTACCACCTCATTCACCCCCAGAGAATACGGCAAAACACACGTCAAACGCTTTGATGTTGTTCTTTGTTGAGGTTCTAATAGGTGTGCTCTGTGGTTCCATCTTGCTCTCTTGCAGGCTGTCTTTACAACATTTAAAGGATAACCTCGATCTAAAAATCTCTGGCTCATCTCCCCTGCTCTTATTTTGTATTCTCCTACTGTTGAACATAGTTTCCGCAGCCTTAAAAATTGGCCAAAAGGAATACTGTTCCTTAATGTTAATGGATGACAGCTTGAATATTCTAATAAAGTATTACGATCTGTCGGTTTTTGAAAGATCGTAAAAAAGAATTTACCTGCCTTTATGGAGATGTTTATATCCAGAAATGAGACCGAGCTCTTATCAAAAGTGTATGTGAATTGTAAAGCCTTTTCTCGAGCATTCAACCACTGCATGAATTCTTTAAATTGGACCTCTGTCCCTCGCCACACTATGAAGATGTCATCAATGAATCGACGCCATACCAAGATATTATCATGATATGGAGAAATCGCTAGCCACTGTGATTCAGTGTCCCACATAAAGGTTAGCGACACTCGGGGCCATTGTGGCCCCCATCGCTGTTCCTCCCACCTGTTGATAATAAATATCAAAGATGAAAAAAAAAATTTTCAAAGCCAAACTGGCTAATTCTACTATAAAAGTAACTGGTGGACGAATCCTAGATGTCTGTGTTGTTAATTGTGACCGAATCACTTGCAAAGCCCCTTCTTGGGGTATATTTGTGTATAGGGACACGATGCCTATAGTGGCTAAAGATATCCCTTCAAAAGAGATATTTAAAGTTTCCAAAAACTGTATTAATTGTCCTGAATCACGTACATACGATAGCAAAGAAGGTATCAGAGGACGCAGAAATATGTCAACATATTGGGAAAGTGGTTCAAGCAATGAACCTCGAGACGAGATTATAGGACGTCCTGGAGGGTTCACCAAATTCTTATGTATTTTTGGAAGGTGAAAGAACATTGGCACCCTAGGGTGCTCAACTTTCAAAAATCGAAACTCCCTTTTTGTAACCCATCCTTGTGCCAAAGCGTCTTCCAAAAGATTATCTATATGTTCCTTCAGCTGTTGTGTCGGATCTCCATCCATTTCTTATAAAACTGTTGATCAGCCAATTGTCTTAATGCCTCCGCTCTATACGAATCTTGGCTCATTACTACCACTGCTCCTCCTTTATCTGCGCTCTTGACTACTAACGTTGTGTCTTCTTGTATTTCTTGTAGTGCCCTATTTTCTTGCATTGTTAAATTTAAAAAACCTGATTTAGGTTTTCTTTGGATCTTCTCCATATCTTTCTGTACTAACTTTGCAAAAGTGTGTATGACAGGATCAATATTGCCTGGAGGGCACCAAGTGGATCTTGGGAACACCACCGATTCATGTCCCTCCCCTCCCAGTGTTTGTCTTTAAAAAAACAACCTTAACCGTAAATTTCTCAAAAATCTCTGAAAAAACGTATTAATTTCAAAATGATCAAATTGCACCGTTGGTACATATGTCAGCCCTTTTTCTAACACTTGAACTTGTGCACGTGTTAAAGAGCGTGAGGATACATTTATTACTGTGGATTCACTGGTCTCCCTTTCCCCTGTGATCATGTCCATCTTTTCTGCTGTCTCTGCCCGGTAGGGGGATCTTGAGTGTGTTGTTGAAATCTGACTTTGCGATCTTGTTTGGAGTCTGGAAAAGGGGTAGTGGAAGGTCCATTATTTCCTGGAGTTTTTTGACCTCGAGTTATTTCATCTCCTGATGAATCTTCTGAACTAGATTCAAATGTTTTTTTCTGAGCATATGTTCTCTTAAGTTAATAGTCTATGGTGCACGGTGTTAGAAAAACTGGAACCCGATGAGTGAGGAGGGGATTTAAATCTTTGTTTATTACAGCGAGAGCAGCGGTGGATTTTTAAGTTAAATACAGTAGTCCCAGCAGGACTTAACAAAGAGGTTGATTGGTCGGTGTATCTGTGAAACAAAGCTGATAGGTTATTTTACCATTCATGACACGATATAAAAAATCAACTTCCGCTAGTGCAATACGGAAAGCGTCTAGGCACCATATTTGAATGCTTTAAGGCACCGGGAGTGAGAGCGCTGAGCTGAACAGTGAGTACCATTGAGTAAACTGTCCATAGATTAGATGATATATAGATTAATTCTGCATAAAACATTCATTTTTCTTATAGGCATTTAGTTGTAAGCCCCTGAAGCAGGCGCAATAATTGCGCCGAAACATTGCCAATGTCGGGCGGGAAAATCAACAGCTGACAGCAAGAAGGCGGCGAACGCAAAGAGATAAGTGTACAATTAATAATATAGAAAGGATTTCACATTAAAGTTGGGTGTGAATTTTTATTGAAATAATTTTATCGGGAGAGAGTGTGGTGATTTTTTTACGGGTAAAGAAATAAGAAAAAAATCTTACGTGGGAATGGTAGATGACGTAATCATATAGTGCTCAAACACGAGAAGGGTTGTAGCCCTGTAAGGGCAAGAGCCCATGAGACTGCAAGCACCTTATAATCTGATACCATTTCCAGTAAGTTCTTGTTGAATAAATAATAATATAGATGTCTGTTGTTTCGCAGCAATCCTCAAGGGAATTTTTTTGTTTAACATTGTGTGACTTTGAGGAAGAGAGCCATTAGTTTAATAACTAATATAAGTTTGAATAACATATTATTCAAAAGGGGAGGAAGGTAGTTATGAGTAAACTTGTATAAACAGGGAAGTTTTCAGGTTCTGCTTAAATTTTGTGGGGCAGGGTTCCTGACGAAGGAAGGAAGGGAGCTTGTTCCATAGGACGGGTCCCGCCAAAGATAATGCCCGAGCTCTAGTGGAGCTGAGATTATACTGCTTAGGGGAAGGGATGGGAAGAGTTGCTCTGTGTTGCTGCCTTATGGGTCTGTTTGAGATGTGAAAGGTAAGGTGCTCAGTGAACCAGTGCATGTTTTGGTTGTGGAGTGCTTTGTGGATGAGCGTGAGGGTTTTGTATGTTATTCTTTCAGCGACAGGTAACCAATAAAGGTGTTTTAAAACCGGGGTGATGTGATCGCTTTTGTGTGTGTTAGTGAGGATGCGTGCAGCAGCATTTTGGAATAATTGAAGTGGCTGTAGTGTGCTTTTGGGTAAACCTAGGAGAAGGGCATTACAGAAGTCAATTTTGGATAGAATGAATGCTTGTAAGATGGTGCAAAAGCTGCTGAGATGTAGTAAGAGTTTGATTTTTTTGAGGGTGTAAAGATGGAAATAACAGGCTTTGAGTGTGTTGTTGATGTATTTTTTGAAGGAAAGATGGTTATCAATGGTGGTGCCAAGACTGCGTACATGTTCGTTGGAAACCATGTGGGAATGGGAATTGTAGCCTAGGTGCAGGGGAGGGGACATGCTAGGGGGGGGTGATGTGTAGTATCTCTGTTTTGGCAGTGTTGAAAGCTAGGAAGTTGCTTGTCAAGAGTGTATTAATCACCGTTAAAGTGGAATTCCAGGTCTCAGTAGCTTTTTGAAGTGTGTCTTTTACAGGAATAAGAATTTGCACATCATCGGCATAAATAAAGTGCGGGAGGCCTAGATTGGGTAGAAGGTTGCAGAGCGGGAGGAGGTAGATGTTAAACAGAGTGGAGGACAGGGAGGAGTCTTATGGGACACCTTGTGGTAGGGGGATAGTTTTGGAGGTGCAGTTGCCTATTTGTACACTGTATTGCCTGTCTTGTAAGTAGGACTGGAACCATTGCAGGGCTGGTCCTGAAATGCCAATATCTGAGAGGCGCTGAGCGAGTATTTTGTGATTGACAGTGTCAAAAGCAGCAGAGATATCCAGGAGGGTCAGAATATGTGATTTATTTAAGAAATATATTTATTCACTCATAAAAAGAGAAAGAGAGAGAACATTTTACTTCTTCCTTTTCCATTTCTAATAGCTAACTTAAAATGTAAAGGGATAATAATAAATAATTGATGACAATTACATCTCCGAGGTGGTTACAGTTATGCACACTGTTTAGATCATTGTCATAAACCTTTGCTATTGTGATACTAATGCACTGAGAGTGTTAATAAATCATAAACAGCTGAACAGTGACTTTACTGGAGAGATTTTGCCAAATGTGGGCTGCACAGAGCTCAAAGTAAACATTTAATATTTTGGAATTCTTTAAACAAAAATTGTGTAACCCACCCCCCTCCCCCTACCCAGGATAGTTAAACTGCTTATGGAGAGGGGATCACCCTAGAGCAGGGGTGGGCAATTCCAGTCCTCGAGGGCCACAAACCTGTCGAGGTTTTAGGATATCCTAATGAATATGCATGACATAGATTTGCATACAACTGAGGCAGAGTGCATGCAAATCTCTCTCATGCATATTCATTAGGGCTATCCTGAAAACCAGACTAGTTTGTGGCCCTCGAGGACCGGAATTGCCCACCCCTACCCTAGAGGAAAGAAAGATTCTAATATGATTTCATTATTTCCATGTCACTAGTAACATCACTGATTCTTTTGTTGTTGTTGCTGGTTTTCTTTTGGGGGGAGGAGGAGTGAATCTAAAGTTCGCAGGTTCTGGTACTTCTTAATACACATTCACATACAATAGCATTTAAGCACACCATAGGAATAAAAGGTCACTGTACAATTACTGGATTTCCTTTTTTTTTAATCTCCTCATCTTCTCACAGTCAAAAGGAAAGCAGATACCAAAACTGTAATTAAATGCAACTTTACTCAATTGGATAAGGTTCAATTAACAAGAAACTGCAGCATTCAATCTTTACATATATGGCCAATAGATACAGGAGGTTGGTGCAGGATGCAAGAAAAATGCTTTTTCTGCTATTATAGGATGAGATGCGGTAAGTCTATTAGTAGGGGGTTCTTTAGGATAATAAAGACTCGTCTGCCTAAGGAGAAGAGAGATGATTTGGTGGGAATGCCAGACTACATTACTTTTACATTGTTTTTTAGAAGTAAGATTAAGGTTTTTCTTCATACATCATAACTAGATGGAAATAATGTAGTGAAGGAGTAGTAAAGGGGGCTATTATGGTATCTGTACATCAGTTGTGTGAGTTCTGATGAATTAATGCTATATGGGTTCAGAAATGAAGCCTACAGGGAGTACCTGTAGGCTTCAATATGATGGACCCCTGTCCATCATATTTAATACAAAAGTCATCAGGAAGAGGATTAAAATAGATAATTAAGATTATAACAGTGTCATTGAGGGATGGTTGACTTCCAGAGAGTATGAAAAGATCTTTCTTAAAGCCATTTTTTAAAAAATCTCATTTGGATCTAAAAAAATGTGAAAGCTATAGGCCAATTTCAAATGTGTCCTTTTTTTAAGGGAAGATTATGGAAAAACATAATCCTTAGTCAATTATCAGAATTTTTGGAAGGGTCTGGTGATTTGTCAGACAGGCAGTTAGGTTTTAGACCTGGACATGGCACAAAATTGGTAATGATGTCCTCCTTAACAAATGATGTATTTCACTGCCTTGATGCTGGGCATTCAGTATCTTTGATCCTGCTGGACTTTTCCAGAGTGTTTGATCTGGTAGTCTACCACTTAACCTTGGAGAGATGTGAGCAGGAGGGCTTGAGTAGGCAGGTGTTAGCCTGGATTGCTTCCTATTTGGAAGGAAGGATGGTGCACGTGGCAGGGGCATAATTGCTGCCAATGTTTTTGCAGACAAGGGGGTCCTACCTTTCACTCTTGTTTAACATTTTTATGTGTCCTGTGGCTGATCTTTTTTGGGAGCTGGATGTCATTACATATATTTTTGCAGATGACATCCAGTTTCTGGTAATTCAAGCACAGCTGTAACTATTGATCTAGTAACCATAAGGCACTTTTGTAACTATTGCTCTAATAACCATAAGGCACTTTTTAACATAGTAGAGAAACTAACTTCTGGTGCAACACAGCCCACATCAAATTTAGAAGAGTCGCGATGTGACAAAATTGCCAGTTTTTTTGAAGAAAAAATTGAAAAACTTCTATTGAGTTTTGAAAATACTATTCAGCAGAACATTACTTTGAAAGCAAGAGACCATCAAAAATGGGCTAATTTTGATGAGATCTCCAGTACAGAAGTAGAACAGTTACTGAGATCACTAAATCCAGCTAATCATTCTCTAGATGCCATTAGAACTTCTGATCTGAAATTGATCTCTGAAGCTATTGTCCCAGCTATCACTAGTATTATAAATACGTCTCTAGATGAAGGAATTTTACCAGATAAAGGTGCAGTAGTGCGACCTATCCTCAAGAAAAAAAATCTAGATCCCACGATGTTGAATTATTACAGACCGGTGTCAAACTTTTCATTTTTAGCAAAGCTGATTGAAAAATCAGTTTTTAAACAATTATCATTATTTCTGGATACTAACAATATTTTATATCCCTTGCAATTTGGTTTTAGACGTCATTTTAGTACAGAGACACTATTTTTATCACTTTCTGATTCAGTTTTACGAGGGATGGACCATGGGCAG